>NC_134568.1:265845814-266145814 GCF_050947875.1 Dermacentor variabilis | reverse complement strand
AATTACTGATAACTGTTTCTGTGACAGTGACAGTCCACTGCGCCTTGATGCTATGGAATGTCATACGTATAGAGATTCGATAATCGAATAGCGCTACGCAATGCATTTTGATATGACAAATCGTTGAGCAGAAACGCTGAGAATAAATCATCCCGTCTTTCGCAGAATTATTCGCACGAATAACGTGTTGCTTGAAATTGCTGTGTGAGGTATTCCAGTGCAATAGCTGAAACTCCTGCTTTATTTGGTTGAATCAAACCTCTTTGCTTAGAGGCTCCTATCAAAACTGAACCAACCGTCGAAATTTGAAGCCTGGTGTTTGAAAATACATCTAAGGCCACTGATCCTCCAAACTTCCGAATGAAAACAATGTAAGCTCATAGCTTTACAATGATATGCTTTCAAACACGCCATCGCCAGTTCAAAAAGCTGAACAAGCTGAGAGAAACTTTTGGCTTAATTGTTGAGTTACAGCATGGCTCTATAGCTTTATCTCGGTTGCACCACACAATACCCTTATGGAAACAGTCGTGCGCATCGTGCTTAATTACTCAAAATGAAGCAAAAAGATACTATGACACTATCACATACGACACAGAAATTTAATCATTTGATAATTTGTCCAAAATATTATTGATAGGCCTTCAGCTGCGTTTTCTGTCCCTTCAGTTTCAATCCATAGCAAGAACTGCACAAGCGTGGGTCCCGCTTGGAATAAAAAATTTGCGCAGCTTTTTGTGAACGCAAATGCCAGTTATCCCCAGCCAGTCGACCAGAGACTACTAGGTTCGTCAGCTAGAACAGCAGCCGTAACACATCAAACTTCGCGTGCTTTATAGCTGTTTTCTCTGCTTGAGTGGAATCTTAGAAATTTGTGTGCAATTAGCAATGGTATAAGATCGTGCCTGACTTCTTGCTCCGGCACTCGAGTCACATCAATCCCAATTTCCAGCTACACAGGCATTTACCGAAGAGGAAATCTCAGTTATGCACAATTCATAGCCCGGGAAGGCTATATCCAGCAGTCTGGAAATTGTAGCGACACTTACAACGCGCACTTGTCGGACCAGTTTAGAAGCGGACCGTCGGTTTGCCTTGATGGGCCAGTAGTTTTGACCAGCAATTAGTCCTAGTCCGTTCTTTGGAGTGCGTAGGCCTAAAATAAAACCTCGAAAACAAATTGTAACTTTCTACTGAATATATGCATATTGTATCTCTGCGTCCCAACATGACATCTTGAAGCCTTTCATCTTCTTTTCTGTTCTCCCGGATTTTTCAAAAGGCTTAGAAAAAATAATTTACACTCGTATAACAAGTTTCTTTTTTTTTCTAGCAGACATATCTTATCAGATGCGCAATTCGGATTTCGAAAGGGAAGGTCGACAGAAACAGCCTTACTAACTTTGATAGAAAACAGAAAGCATAGTACATAAAAAAATTGAGGGGTTTTACGTGCCAAAACCACTTTCTGATAATGAGGCACGCCGTAGTGGAGGACTCCGGAAATTTCGACCACCTGGGGTCCTTTAACGTGCACCTAATCTAAGTACACGGGTGTTTTCGCTCCCATCGAAATGCGGCCGCCGTGGCCGGGATTCGATCCTGCGACCTCGTGCTCAGCAGCCCGACACCATAGCCACTGAGCAACCACGGCGGGCAACATAGTACATAATACAGATAACAAACTTTACACGCCAGGGCTGTTCATTGACTTCTAAAAGGTGTTCGACTCCCTCAGTCATAACATTATTGCAGCCAAATTGTTCACGTGCAGTTTTCGTGGGAATCCTTTGGATTTGTTGAAACCTTACTTACACAACCACCAGCAGTACGTATGCAGTTTGCAAGGTTCGCAATCATAATTTCTTCCTGTTCTAAGAGGTGCGCCCCAAGGGAGCATTCTGGGTCCCTTTCAATTTAACGTATGCATAAATGATCTCGTAAATATTGATAAAATAGCGAAATTTATTATATATGCTGACGACAGCGCTATACTATTTGCTGGCCCCGACGTCAATGATTTGGCATTTAAATGTAATAGCGCACTTTCAAAGCTCTCCACTTGGCCCAGCTTCAACGAAATAAGTATTAATCCTCTAAAAACAAAAGTAATTATATTCCGTGCAAGAAATAAAGCACCCGAACTGATAAACGATACTCTATATCAAGGTCAGAACATTACTATAGTAAGCGAGCACAAGGTACTCGGTGTTACATTTTCCGCTCACCTAAGTTTGAATTCACATGTATAACAGCTGTGCAAAAGACTTTCATCCACAACTGGTGCGTTATCACGATGTCAACACTTACTCACCTCTAAGGTAAAACTCCAGGCCTATTTCGTGCTATTTGCGTCGCACCTTAATTGCTGCAGCGCTTGGTATGCACTACTACAAGTAAACAGAACCTAAATAAAATTTTGCTTTTGGAAAGGAGATTCTTCGACTTGTAGCAAACATTCCTTATCTGGCTTCAACTAAAACGGTCTTTCAAGATTACAATATCATACGAATTCAGCACTTGCACAAATTTCGGATTTTACAATCTTTTTACTTTTCAGACACTTATAAAGAATTCCTTGCGACGATAGCATGCCTAAAAGCTAATAACACTAACACGCGTACGCGACAAACCGCCTCTTGGTTCGTATCTCATTTCCGAACTACAATTTACAAGCACTTCATTTCAAGTTACCTTCCATTTTGAATGAATTTCCGGAAACAACGACTTCAACCCATCAACAATTGTGCCGACAGTTTGTATCCATGTCGCGAAAAATAGCTTTCACGTTGCGATTAATTGGAATGACACATTTATGCCTTATTTTATATACTGCTCTTACCCTGTTTGCCTAAGTAAGTATTAATCTCTCTCATCAACTATTCCGCGATATGTCTCTTGAATTTCTATCCTTGTTAAGATAGTTATCATACTATCATAACTATCATAGTTAACTTTACCTGCTTATTTTCAACCCCAAAGGCTTTTTCTGCATTTAAAATACGTGTATTAAAATGATCAATTTCTTTATACTATGTTAGCATTTGGTGTGCTTCGTATTGTAAAGCTGTTGTCTTCATAAGTACCAACACCCATTGTAATTGAGACGTGTTTGCTTCATTGCCCGCGTGTGTAGAATTCTAGAAGGAACGTCGCATGCTGCCAATGTAACGGTCTTCAGGGACCCAGCCAAGCTGCCTAGAGCTGCTTTTAACCCTGAAGACCATCTATATTTTCTAGCTTAATAAAGATTGATTGATTGATTGATTGATTGATTGATTGATTGATTGATTGATTGATTGATTGATTGATTGATTGATTGATTGATTGATTGATTGATTGATTGATTGATTGATTGAAATCTCAGAGAACAAGCCGCTGAGTTCACTTGACGTTCAATATTCTCCACATTATCTCGCTGTATACGCGCACTATAGTTTGTGTTGAGCAGCCAAAGCAAACTTAAGGGGCCTTTTCTCTTTGCCAACCACTAACGCGCTGCCTCCCCCTGCTCAACAGCAGCACCGCAGCGCTTGGTGCCTCCGCTCGTGTCCTCTACTCGCAGCACACCGCACCCCTGCGTTTGTCGCGTCATCTGGGAAAAGCAAGAAGAGCCTCGTTCGTTCCACTCTGCTGCTGCCGTGCATCAGCCCAGCGGCCTCCCCTCACCACCTCCTCCGAACGCCTAATGCTCCAAAGAGCGGGAAGAGTCACGCCGCAGTCTCATCACAATTTGGCTCCGAGTGACGCAACGACTCATTAATTTGAGAGTGCGACTAACAGTGGCCGGGCCAACCCGAACCCAGTCAGAGCAAACTCCGCAAGCCGCCACCGCCGCCGCCCACGACGCAAATTAGGTTAGGCCGCTCTTCCGACGCTAATTATTTATCCGAGGCGTGTAATAAAAGACACGATCAACAGGACCCGGCCGGGGTGGCGGGAGGGGGACGCCAAGAAGCGGACGCCACGGGAGCGACAAGTGGCGCACCCGGGGGCTGTCGTTGAAAGTCGCGGGCAGATGGCGCAGTTTTTCTTTGGCGTGCCCCCATTTTTATTCACCCTCTTTGCCGCCCCTCGTGCCTTTCGCGCCGCTGCGCGCGGAGTCCTCGGCGAGCGAGGACGGGGTCTTGCGGCCTGCTCAGGAGACTTCTCTAATTAATGGAGACGCTCTGGAGGAGCGTCCCGCGCTGATTTGAAAAGAACACGCTCGCCATGTCGGCCACCGCGCGAGGATGTCAGCGGCGTCGCCGAGTTTACGCCGCCAGCGTCCTGACAACAAGAGTCGGCCGCTGGCACTGACTGCTGCGTGAAATGCTCGCACGCGCGCGATAGCGTCCTCTTTTGCGCGAGTTCGAGTGGCCGCCCGCGCTCCCTTTGCGTGTGCGTGCATGCGCGAGCACGTGGAGGCGGGGAACGCTTCTGTCACCGCGCGCCCGGACGGCAACGTGTTGGAAAAACTGGGGCGAACGAATCCAACAGAAAAAGCCGGTGCCTGCGCACTTCGCGTTCGTCCTCATCTACCGCGACGGTGCAGAACGAACGAGGCGAAAATTCTTGCGCGTAAAGTGGTGTTTGCCCAACGCAATTTCACGCGATATAAAGCGGCTTGCGAACTCCAACGGCTTCATGCTCTGAACGTAACATGGGCGAATAATACAACACATCATCCCATGTTCATTTCAGAAAAGCAAATAAAGTTATTTCAGATTGCACAACACACGTATGGTGTTTTCTTTTTTTTCTTCTACGACAATTTAACTGAACGCCGTATAGAATCTTCTGAGCAAGTCTGTCCTAATCGAGCACGGAAAGCAAGTTCAAGAAAGCGTTCATGAAATATGTAGCAGTGCGTATATACAACAAGAGAAAAGGGGAAGGAGGTCGGGTAGATAGTAGGAGGCGTCGGGAAGAAGAGGCTGTCTCTGACCTGTGACTCTTCATTTGGGTAAGGGGAACGAAGAGAGCAGAGAAAACTCTCAAATAAAGAGCGCGAAAAAATGAACGCTAACACTTAACACATAAAGTATGAGAGTAAAAAAAACTTCATATGAACAGGATTTACTTAGAAAACGATCGTGTGCAATGCGTTTACATTCACTAATAGTGCTGAACCATCATTCATTTGTCTCGCGCTAAGCATGGTGTAGGAGCGCCGACAAATGCGTAGTATATACAATTTGCAAGACCGCAGCCACCGTCACTAATGGCTTCGTATGTTGGGGCACTTTTCCTTCGCTTTTTGGTCTTGTTCAGATGAAAGCGCGAAAGCCTAATCGCGTGCTGCGCCTTACAGTTGCGTTATCGAGAGATAGTATCACTTTCGGTGCCCGACGTAATATAGTCCCCTGTTATAAGATTTTCCAGTTACTGAGTTTAGGTCACATATTGATCTTGGCGGTCATAAAGCGCATCGTTATCCAAAGTCATTCAATTTTAGAAAATTTTTAGCACAATTTTACTGATCTTGTTCTCGAGGAACGAGAACATTTGTTTTTATGTGGTATGGCAATGAAACAAGACTCATCGCTCCCTCACATCAGGGATGCAGTTAAATATACTTGAAGATGAATATAGAAATCCGTAATGTTCAAGACAAACTGTACCAACTCTAAAACGCTCGCGTTGTCCCAGACAGATTCCAGTTGCTTGAAAATTAAGGCTGTAAGTGAGCGGGGGCGAAAATTTCAGGTTAGATTTCACTTCATACTGTACGTAAGACAGAGCTCCCAGACGTAGCTCACCGAAGAAGATGATGTCTATGATAATGACGATTATTATACAATGATAAGGACTACGAACATAAAGAGCACTTACAATATCTTGCTATAGCGGCAGAACGGAATGCAGTGCCGGTATTCGCAACACTTAAATTTTTTCCACGACCGCTGACCATCGCGGCGCTCGTCTCCTTATCGCGCCGTTCGCTATCATGAGTGGTAAGCGTCCGGAAGGCGACGAACGAGAAAACGCTTCTATGCAAAATGATTCCATCTTGTAAAATTCATTTACCTGAATGTATTACGTATCAAGTATCGTTTCTTAAACGTGTCACCATCATCACATTGCTGTGCTCAAGAAGCTCTATCGCTTTGAAAAAGGAAAGACGGAAAGCGTCTTACTGCTTTCGAGATCCTCCAGGTGCCAGAGAGGAGAGCGCATCCTCTGCTACATCAAATTTATGTGCCTTCCTGTTCACACAGATATTTTCTCCAAACAAAACATTGCGCTATTAGGCAAACAAAGAAACGAACAAAACAAAGGAGCACTCTTCTACTTTTCTCATTCGGAGCAACCGTTTGGTACCCTGGCCGGTAAGACAAATATACGCAACTGAACGCATACGAATGCAACCTTCTGCCACACTTGCAGGTTCCGAGTGACCTCAGCAGCCTCTGCAAAGACGGGATGTCTCTGCTCTCAGCACGTCGTCGAGAGATATGCGAACCAAAATCCATTTGGGGCAACAGTTCAGCTCCGCTGGCATCGCATCCACCGAAGGCTGCATTTTGTATCGCTGCTTAGCCTCCGCTCTGTTCGCATAATGGGGGTGGATGTGGCCTCCATCCGCTCCAGTCCTGAGACAAAACCAGCCGACGAAGGCGAAGAGACGCAAGAAAAAAGAAGTGAAGTAAGCGATCGCATCAGTGGGCCTTGAGCGGGGTAAGCCGTTCGATTTATTCTTCTTTTATCTCTCCGTTCTCTTTTCTTCTAGCGCCACCGGATGAATTGACTGCGGTTCAGAAGACAGCAGGATTTGAGAGCGCATTTAAAAGTAGCGGAAGACCTCGAAGCGCATGAGGGAGCACTCGAAAATCCTTCCGTTTTGTGCTTGAAAGGAGCTCAAAGACCAGCACAGGAGGTATAAGCGAAGGGAACTCGGGAGCCCAGGATGCACGGCTGACGCGCAAGCCGAAGGGAGCCGACGTCAGCAGGCAGGCAGTGCTCTCCTCCCGAGGGAGAAGGGGGCTCCTGTCAAGGGCCCGCTCATCTGGCCCGCTGAGCCCGAGTCCAGCCCCGGGGCGCCAACGAGTGCCGGCCGTCGCTCGCTGCGCGCGAGCACCGCTCCAGACTCTTTTCGGCTTCACGGTGCGCCTCGAGAGCCGTGGTCGCCCAACCAGGCAAAGCTACTGGGAGCGAGCGTGGTCGACTGCTGCGTCCTGTGCGTGGCTGCGTGCGCGCTTTGCGAGAAGAAAGCCGCCCCTTCCCATCAGAACCCGGTCGTTGCGTTGACGAGGCGAAATTAACGCTCGAAGGAGTGCCACCGTCTCGCCGGGAACGAAGGCGAACGGGTTCCCAGCGCACACGCAATTTCTGTCTCGCCCATATCAAGATGAAAGTGCCACTTTTCTTCACTGCCGCGTACACGCGCGCTATTCTATAGAGGCGCCTTTTTCGTTCTTTTTTTTTTCTTCTTTTTTTGCCTTGCACGCAGTTCTTTCTTGCGTTGCTGCTCGCCATTCCGACCGTCACGTTTCCGACAATTGTTTGGCGCATCCCCCCCCCCCCATCTTGTTGCGTGCGGAGTTATGCTGCATTTAATTTCACGGGTATACGCTACAACCAGCGTCCCTTCTCCCCCTTTCTTTCGTTCTTTATGAGAGCGTAGCGTCATCTGTGCGTCGACAACATTTGCACTAAGTTAAAGTTAATGCCAAAAGCTATGCAACATTGCGGCATAACGCAAAGCCTTATCTACTCATAATAACCCGCATTAGTTGCTCCTCCATTATCTCTTGTCACAGTGAATGTGTTCTTGCACGATATATTACTCCCGGTGATCTACGAATTTTCGTGCAGCAGCACAGGTATTAAAGGTTGATTTAAAATCAGTCTTACCCGCCGTGGTTGCTCAGTGGCTATGGTGTTGGGCTGCTGAGCACGAGGTCGCGGGATCGAATCCCGGCCACGGCGGCCGCATTTCGATGGGGGCGAAATGCGAAAACACCCGTGTGCTTAGATTTAGGTGCACGTTAAAGAACCCCAGGTGGTCAAAATTTCCGGAGTCCTCCACTACGGCGTGCCTCATAATCAGAAAGTGGTTTTGGCACGTCAAACCCCAAATATTATATTATTATTATTAAAATCAGTCTTATCACCTCCGGTGGCTACTCGTAGTACATATTACCGTTAGAGACAACCACGTCAAATGACGAAGTAGACCTATACCCACACAATAAATGTGTCTGTTCACAACTGAGACTACGCTGCAATTCTCGTGGCTATTACCGGCGATAACTTGGAGTGGCGCCCTCTCGCGAGTGACGTCACGGCCAGGACGCCGTCGCTCCAGCCAATACTCGGGCTCACTCGACTGCCGCGCGCGATCGTTCCCTTCGTGCATGCTTGGGGTATTGGTGGCTCGAGCCGTACTTATTGAAGGATATGTTGGCTTATTTCTGTTGCCATGCTTGAACCACAGTTCTTCAAAAGCGCGTGAGTCGAGAAAATTTGCGGCTTGGAAATCGCAAGCTATGTAGCGTTGAAGGGGTCTAATGGTTTTGCAATGCGTATATGCGCTGTCTCTGTCCATAAATTTTGCGTAAAAAGAATTTCTGCAAATTCAACACGCAAAGTTGTGTGTGATGCTATGCTACACGCTTAATATTCACTTAATACTTAGCTATGGGAGACATTGCATTTTACATGGAAGAAAAATCTTGGTATTTGGTGTCAACATGTTATCCGTGTTAGAAAGACACTGCCCAGCGAAGCTGTCATCATGATTCTTATTATTCCGACGATCACTTCTAGTCAAGTATGGCCACTTTATTGGTGCGTAAAAGAAAGAATTGGGCACGCATTCTGTATTAAAAAAATTGATGGTACTTTCACCGCTCTCTGGAACAGGCCCCCATAAAACGAATTGCTCAAAGCTGCTAACATGACGGCGCGTCATGTTGAGTATTTACACACGTAATTCACAAATACCATGGTATCAATCACATGAAAGAAAAGTTTTGTGGTAAAGATCGAGAGCCATTCAAATCATCATCAGCCTGGCTACGCCCACTGCATGGCAAAGACCTCTCCCATACTTCTCCAACTACACCGGTCATATGCTAATTGTGGCTATGTTGTCCCTGAAAACTTCTTAATCTCATCCGCCCACCTAAGTTTCTGCCGCCCCCTGCTACGCTTCCCTTCCCTTGGAATCCAGTCCGTAACCCTTAATGACCATCGGTTATCTTCCCTCCTCATTACATGTCCTGCCCATGCCCATTTCTTTTTCTTGATTTAAACTAAGATGTCATTAACTCGCGTTTGTTCCCTCGCCTAATCTGCTCTTTTCTTATCCCTTAATGTTACACCCATCATTCTTCTTTCCATAGCTCGTTGCGTCGTCCTCAATTTAAGTAGAACCCTTTTCGTAAGCCTCCAGGTTTCTGCCCCGTAAGTGAGTACTGGTAAGACACAGTTATTATACACTTTTCTTTTGAGGGATAATGGCAACTTGCTGTTCATGATCTGAGAATGCCTGCCAAACGCACCCCAGCCCATTCTTATTCTTCTGATTATTTCCGTCTCATGATCCGGATCCGCCGTCACTACCTGCCCTAAGTAGATGTATTCCCTTACCACTTCCAGTGCCTCGCTACCTATTGTAAATTGCTGTTCTCTTCCGAGACTGCTAAACATTACTTTAGTTTTCTGCAGATTAATGTTTAGACCCACTCTTTTGCTTTGCCTCTCCAGGTCAGTGAGCATGCACTGCAGTTGGTCCCCTGAGTTACTAAGCAAGGCAATATCATCAGCGAATCGCAAGTTAGTAAGGTATTCTCCATTAACTCTTGTCCTCAATTCTTCCCAGCCCAGGTCTCTAATTACCTCCTGTATACACGCTGTGAATAGAATTGGAGAGATCGTCTCTCCCTGCCTGACGCCCTTGTTTATTGGGATTTTGTTGCTTTCTTTATGGAGGACTACGGTGGCTGTAGAGCCGCTATAGATATCTTTCTGTATTTTTACATACGGCTCTTCTACACCCTGATTCCGTAATGCCTCCATGACTGCTGAGGTTTCGACTGAATCAAACGCTTTCTCGCAATCACTGATACACTCATCACCACGTTTCTTGATCTCAAGCGCTTCCAATATCTCCCTTGTCAGTTGATCATCAGCTCTGTTCAAAACACAGGTTCTATCAAAATCTGAAATGCACTTGGGGGCCTTACAATGCGCACTTATATGACCGGAGAGCTGGTTTTCTATCTTAATCGATGCTCCTGCAATCGGTCATTCTTCGCCTACGTGGTTGTCTGCGCCTACGTGGTTGTCTCGTGTCTCCATCCTTCGTCTGTTGTTTTATTTGGCGCCTTCTTTGTAATCAAATGCAAGTGATGAAATATTTCATGGTGGCCCTCAGTAGCCATAATCGACAATATGGCACACCTCTCAAGCAACGCTAGCAACCGACTGTCGTTATGGCGACGCACGCATAGTTTGCGAAACCCATCAGTTCAATACAGCTTCAAATTGAAACCATGACGCAGATTTTTACAGTGCCAATTGCAATGCCTAAATTATACTCGAGGTACTATAGCGCAGCTTAGGGTGCCTAGAAAAGAAAAATTCAAGCACCTTCTACTTCACCATGTCGCGATCCAGCGTTATTTATACAAATGAAGAACTATTCGCTTCGTCAGTACATAAAAGAGAACCTCGCAAACCTTCATAAGGAAGCTACCACAAGGCTTACATATTTCACTTGATTTTTGACCCTCCACCGGGGAATTATATCTTCAATAGGTCCCATACTACTAATAAATGACGCTTCAGCTTCTTTCTGGCTGCAGCCATATGACCCAAAAGGCATATCTCACCAAAAAATTTTGGACGAGTAGCCTGTGTCAGTTTGCCAAACATATTCGTCATGTATATTCCACAAACAACCAACACCAGTAAATTATTCAAGTGAGTTGAACGTGTATCACGGAAGAGGAGACATATATTGGTACATAAGTTCTCGTGTTCTGCAAATAGCTGTAAGCCCCAATTGGCTTTACTTCAAATTACCGCCACTTAACATAAACGCGTGAAGAACCGCTTAATATTGAGAGGCGGTTAATGAAGAAAATGGTGCGGGTTGAATCTAAACAATAGCTTTGGTTAAATCATCGTGTTACTGCCGAGCGTTTCCGCGAAGAAATGCAATATTTTGATATTATACCATGAACTACTCGTCGTGAGAAAATTTGTTCTAGCTGATTAAAATCAAGCAAACTGTTGTAGAAGTCATATATAGCCAGCCTTTGCGACATACTTTTTCCGCTTCCGCTGGCATACTTCCGCTGGCAGCGTAGCGTTGCCTTGGAGAACTGTATTGTCGTCTAATAAATAAGCTCTTTGAATAAATTTTCGCGAACGAAGACGTCGCAACAATATATTTGAGACGACCGCCATACATATACAAGCAGAGGGAACGGGATCGAACAAACGAAAACACTGCAAAAGGCGCCCGGACACCACCCGAATTGCAGCAGACGACAGGCGCGAGTCTGTGCTCTGACGTCACGCGAGTGGCGCTCGCAGCGCCCCTGTAGTTCGTTCTCGGGGCTAACACCAAAACATTTTTCGTGCTCCATCTGAAGAAATATGGTGTAGATACATCTCATAATCTTCATCCACGTTTTCTGAAAGGATGAGATCAGAAGCTGAATGTTCATTCAGGCATTTTTTTTCTGCTTCATTGCTGGGCGCTTTGGAAATCTGTCAGAGTGGTGTTCTCCCTTAAGCGAGAGGCAGAGAAAAGAATTGTCCCAGAGCAGTCTTCGAAATCTGCTCTCATTTTTCCTGGTCATTAAACCTCCTTTTCAGAAGCCCAATACAGATCAGTAAACCAACCTCAGTGGTGGACTTCCCAAGTGCCTCCCTCCCTCTTTTCTGTTTGTGTTCTTTCTTATCTATACTTCGTTTCAATTTAAAAGAAAAAGAAGTCAAAGTCGTGTTGGAACACATGTAAAACAGCACCCGAAAGAAAATGCGCAACAGATAGCAAGTTTCTTGTGTTACAGGCCATCTTGACTCGACCGGTTGCCCAAAGGGACCAGCCTTTGAGTGGCGGCATTAAGTCCGTGTCGCTTCGAAAAGAGGGCACTGACAGTGACATTTGCTGTGTCAGGAGGTGAAATTCCCCTCGAACCTCTTCTCGTCCCCTTCCTTTGCTCTCAGTTTCTACGCTCTGCTTACAAGCGTGTTAAAGTGGCCATCCATACAAAAGCCCGGTGTCTTTTATCTCCGCGCAGCTTGATCCATTCTCTACGAGCTCGTTACTTTTGCTTTGCTTGGCTCGGGTATAAATTTCTTCCTCTCCCAATTTCGAGTTCAATAGCGTGCGCTGAGCGGGAACTTTTTCGCTTTTTTTTTTCTATGATGGGTGCTTTCTGTTGGACTCATCGAATATCGGATGGCAGTTTGACAAAGACCCGAAACTTTTTGTCCCGCCTAAGTAAACACGACACAATAATGCGATCCCCTGTCGGCTCGCAGAAAGTGTGTTTACTCTGCGAGGTAACGCTGGGCGCCGGAAATAAGTTCCTGTGGAGCGGGTCCGGGCGCAGCCTGCGGAGCAGGAAGAAGTGGAAGTTGGCGCGCTGAGAGGGAATCGGAAAACAACGCTGCGCTTCCTTTCTTGCTGGTGCCTGCGAGCCGCGCGGGGGTGGTGCTGCTGCTGTTGCTGATGATGAAGCTGCTGACGCCGGTCGCTTCTCTTTCGGCTGCCACCGCCGCCACCGCGGAGCACCGTCGCCGCTCGAGCATCAAGTGAACCCAGCCGCCCCTTCAGCAACACTCCCACCCCCTTGGCTCTGGAAAAACCCCTCCCTCTCGGGCCCCCACCGGCGACGCATCAGCCGCCGTGGTGGCTCGATGTCGCACCGAAATGGGATTCCTCGAGAATCGCCTTTCGCCGCAGCCGTGGGCGCTCTCGCCACCGAGTCCTCGGAGGGCCTTTATGCATGCGCCACGGTGCCCTATAACAGCACGGCGATGCCCTGATCACTTTTGACGCCGGCGCCGCAATTTGAGGGACACTTTGGAGCGTCTGTTGCGGCGCTCCCCCCGCCGAACAACGGTGAGAAAAAGGCCGCCGCCTGCGCGGGAAAGGTCACGCCGTTCTTCTCCCGCGCTTATGCGAGAGCGCGAACATTTCTTCGCCGAGGTTGCTTTTTGCAATGGCGGAAGATATGAATGACGCGAAATGGTACGGGACGAGGAAACCGATTAGGCAGCATGGGTCCTGTCTAATCGCCTCCTTTGTCTCTCCCTGGCAGTGCTGCTCGTATGTTCCACCGCTGTAGCAACAAACTCGCCGTGCTTTCATCAATAACTACTTAACGAACTTCAACCAGCTAGGTAACGGTATGCCTCCCCCCCCCTCAAAAAAAAAAAAAGGAGGGAGGGAGGGAGGGGAAGGGGCTGACTAAGACAGAACGAAAGGAAGAAAAATCAGGAAATCTGTAGCATCACAAATCTCATCCAGCGTTGTAACGCTGCGGCGTGGCGTTCTTAGCTGTAGATGCTGCAGACGTAGTCCTACCGACGTCCTCTTTACATACAAAATAATTCATGGAATTATTACATGTTCGGATCTACTGCCTTCTGTTTCACTGCGGGTGAAACAGACTACCAAAGAACATAAATCCTTCAACACTCCTGCCTCTTTCATCTGACACTCGCGTCTCCACAGAATGCAGTCTGTATAACTGTCATTTTCTGCATTTGATATATTTCAAAATGTGTATTCTTCTTTCTGTTCCGAGTTTTGCTCTTTCTCTTGAGCCTTCTTTGTAGCTGCGCTCCCTCTCCTGTCTTACATAGTTTCTCTCTTCTTGCATACATGTCTCTTCTTCCGTCTCTCTATTGTGTGTTATTGTTGTATTGCTGCTCATTATGTTGCTGTTTATTCAGTTTTCTTCTTTCATTCTATTTTCTTTATCCCATAACTTTTAGTCGACGTTGTTATACATCTATACATAGTTTGTTTTCGTTTCTCTGTGTAGCAGCACTCAGACCTTAGTGTCGCTCCTGGATACGTTAAATGATTGATTGATTGATTGATTGATTGATTGATTGATTGATTGATTGATTGATTGATTGATTGATTGATTGATTGATCATCCATAACTAGCATGTAGTGAAACTATGGTTCTGTCAGTTTACGAAACAAATATAAGCGTAGCGCTTGTGTACACAGCCAGCTTTCTAAACATGCTATATTTTACATATCCACTTTAAACCTTGAATATGTGTCTCATAATCAAATCGTAATTTTGGCACGTAGAACCCCAGAATTCAATTCCAAACCTTGGATCTACACACTATTATTCGCCTTTCACGACTTGCCGCGTTCACGAAAGGCAAGTGATGACGCAAGATTCGTTTTATTCTTGTTCGCTGAACTTTGTCAGCGCCTATTCGGCTTTATGATACTGGAGTGGAATTCACAAAACCTTTTGTTCCCAAGTGATCTATTCCACTGCCCAGCCACCTGCACTAATAATATGTGCAGCATCAGGATTGGCTGGTCATTTCCTCTTGCGGACAATACTAGCGTGAGTGCGTTTTGCCTGTATGGTGCCTGCTTCCTAATTAAACAAGAATAAGGGGCTTGTTTTACAGCGTAACCTGTTGTGGGCTCATTCCAGTAGCCGTTTCGGTTGGCGATGGTGTCCGCCGCTGCAGGTGTCTGCCGCAGCTATCGCCTAGCGCGCGAGAAGTCACACGATGCCACAGGCGCGCCGCGTAGCGTCGATGCATGCTCGCTTTGCATTGCAGTCACATTTTGTGGTGCGTACAAATCCATACTTATCCAAGTGATTCGCGCTTCAATGTTTCGTGCATGCCCATTGCAAGCTTAACTTTCACATTGGGACGATGCACCCTTTGAAAAGGGCGGAAAACGCTGCGTCTGCGGGGCGGCAACAATGACGAAAAAAAGACATATTGTCATTAAGAAGTGACTAGCACGTGGTAATGAAGAGTTCGTGCTTATTACTATTCCTGTGCACTGAGTGCTTAGGACCCTCTAGTTTCCACTTGCATCGTATCGTGACACGTATTAAGGGATGTGACATGTGCGCCACGTGGTCTCGCTACCCGTTTTACCTCTTTGCAATGAGTTATGGCGCCTCCTCGCGAGGTACGAACCGCTACTGAAGAAGCGGCTCATTGAGTTCGCTCACGGCTGCAACCAGGCAACGTCAGGCTCAGCAGACCACCGTGCAGAGAACTGCACAAGCCGCAGGTCGCTCTCGACGCCGGGCAGACAGTTTGGTTCGTTCTCGAGAAAGCGACGCAAAATGACTTCGCCGCGAAGACCCTTTATTTCATGCTGCTGAAAATGTGGTCCGACAGGTCCGCCGCCGAGACCTGCAGTGCGTGCTACTGAAAATTCAGCAGTTTCGAAAGAGACAGACAGACAGACAGACAGACAGACAGACAGACAGACAGACAGACAGACAGACGGACGGACGGACGGACGGACGGACGGACGGACGGACGGACGGACGGACGGACGGACGGATTCCCGCCCGCTTCTTGGTCAATCCCCGTTGGGGGTATGTGCCATAGTACACTGTAAACGAAAATAAACCCACCTGGGAGTTTTTAAGAGGTGATGTGCCCTAAAACCTCTCCTCTCAAATATTTACTCCGATGTATGGGAGCAAAACAGCGCCATCCCCTCGTTTCACTCCGCTGGCTAGCTGCGGGAGTATTAAGGCGACATGACGCGATTTTACTCCGCTTAAAAATCTTGTTCTCCCGTGAAACTCCGACAGGGAGTTTTAAAAAACTCCCCTCCGCCGATACAGGTTGGTCACGTGGCGCTTCCCATGAGGCTGTGCGCCTCGCCAGCGACCGGGCGCGTTCGGCGGAGCGGGCAGTGCTCATGGCTGACGGTTTGTTTACGTCTGTGAAGTGTCGTTCCGTGACGGCGTTTCGTCAATTTGTTTCCCGTATTTCCTTCGAGAAAGTGTTATAGGCATGCCTGAAGCTCACTGTATCTTAGCATCAAGTACATTAGCTGTGATCGCTTTGCTGACAACGATGATTGCAAGAACCACGTTTTCAAGTGCGGAAAAAGGCTTAGGTATACCTCGAAGCTGCTCACTGGCTCGTGATGTCGGCTCACGTTCTGGCTGTGTTTTCGTGCTGCGTCACCCTGTCTTGTGTTCTTCAGTACGTGAAATGCGACTTCTATGTCCTTTTGAGTACATGCTGACAACGTCCAGTGTAGTGTTTGAAAGGACCGCGTAGCAATGGCAACAGTAGCCACTGTTCGAGCGACGACATCCGTGCTAGTCGCGCCTGAATGGCGTAACCCAAGTTCGTTGCGGTGCTGTGTTGCCAGTGAGAAAGACCGGAGTGCAAGCAACTGTTTTTATGTATCTGTGAACGGATATCCTCGCCCGAAGAAAAACGGTAGGACATAAGTATGCGTACTGAAAATAAAGCTTCTTATTGAGCGATGTGAATCGAATTGTTATCGCGTATATATGTTTTGGTCACGTCATTGCTTCCTATATTGCATTAACATTACGCTCTATCCGAGACACTGATTTAGACGCATGCCTGCTGGCTCCGAGTTTAGGGATTCACTCGACAGATCAGCGATGTAGCTCCTTTTCGCAACCGAGACAGATTGCTCGGACGCAGAGCAAGTAGTGCGGTGTATAAAATGTATGACTGTGCATTTCTCGGTGTTATGTCGGCTGCTGCGGGTCATGCTCAAACGTAATAATTTCTTGCTACGCTACCACTATATCGCAAAAATTTAATTTTGCTATGCAACACATGCACTTACATTTTTCTTGCTTACTGTAACTAACGCACTACTTTTTGGCCGCGAACGCCGGCAGTGTGCGAAGTCGCTTCAGCACTCACAGAATGGCATGATAATTTTGAAAAATTACGCCATTAACTTTTTTCTCTCACTATTTTGAATTAACAGTTTTGTGTTGCTTAAGGTATTCTGTTAATTTCAGAGAGAGAGATCTCGTATGAACGAGCATGTGAGTCGTAATTCTGAAAACAGCACAGCTGCTCCCTAGGCGGTTTCGAGGCACACAATATCGTGGCTATATATACTGGCACCGTTGCTTCTTGAGTATCGCGTGTACGTGTGATGTCTTTCAAATTTCTGCATTGGGCGTTTCTGAAATGTTTATGTATGTCATGATATATGTGCTTTCATTGACTTGTTCCGTCGAATTCGACGCGGTCTCGTGTGCATATTTCGAAATTTGACCAGCAGCCTCTGCATGTAAACATGTTCGCGCAAACTCACGCGATGGCTCTTTTTATACTCCCGTTGCACCTCGAAAAAACTCCGTCAATAGCAAAGCAAAAAATAAAGAAAATACAGAAAAAAACTCCCATAATTCCACGTGAAAATTCCGCTCGTACGGAGTAAAAATTCTACTCCGATCATACGGAGCAAAAAGAACTCCGAACCGGGGGGTCGCTATAGGACAAGCAGTATACTCCCACCTCGGAGTTATTTCCGTTTACAGTGTATGTAAATCATTGTGATCATCAAAACGCGGCTATCATCTCAAAGAGGTAGTTGTCGCAATGTTGCAATATTTGTTGCACTGAAGATATACACCTCTAAGGGTTGTAAACATGACAGTGCTGTCCTGCGTGTGAGCTATTCGGCAAGACAGCAGCACCCAGCCATGAGCCGCGGTCAGCAAAGTCCTGGATTGTGCGCAAAGAAAGTTTTACTTTGAAAAATCAGTGTCGCCGTGTACAACACAAAAATCTGCAGTTCGAATAACATCGGTGAACATATCTCTTGTAGTAATGCAATACAAGGCTTTACATCAGATCTTGAGCGTGACTTGTATGCATCAATTGTAAACTGTAGTGCGTTATTTGTTCTCATTTATATTTTCTTTCGTCACATTTTTGTGTGACGCGCCCGCGCATATTGTGTTCATGCTTGTACTCAAATGAATATTCCATCACAGTATTTAAATATGGCTTGTCACCTAAGTTTTAGTGCATAAACTGTAGATATACTGAACTGTAATGTTTGCGCTTTGTATTTTCTTAACTATTTTAGAAACCATTTGCATTATTCTATCGTTTTAAAACTGCTCTTACCCTTCAGTAAGGCAAAATTCTCACCGCACTTTATATGACTTGCTTCAATGTCTCCATTATATTTTACCAATTAGTATATTGCCTGTATGCACTGCTTATCAACGAGGATGACCTTCCTACTACGATGTCTAATTGGACAGGCAATATTGAAAAATAAAGTAAATAAAAAGTAAATATTATTCAAGAATAGCAAGTACTTTCCCCCATGCTTTCTCTGGCTTCATTGTCTGTTGGTTCTTAACTCACTTTTTCAACTAAATTGACTGAGTAACACCTCCCTTTGGCTTATCAACTTAATGTTTCGCTCCGCGAAAGCAATAAATGGCCACAGGTTTTTGAAACGCTAAACTAGGGCTGTACCTAGAAATGAGAGTGCTCGAATGCAGACAAAAGTTTTCGAAAGCTATTGGCAAGCTTCTATGTTTTTTTTTTCCCTTCCAACGTCCCATCATCTATGTTTCAGGAAATAAGAAAGTTCAAGTCTTTAGGTCGCGCTTCGGGTCTCTTTATGAAACATGGTTATCTACCCCGAATTCCCCCCATAGGCACAGAATATACAGACCGCTGCGGCCAAAACAGCGTTCAACGATACCGCTTCTTAGCCGGTAACGTAACAGTGACCTAACTGGGAATTTCACTGGAGCCAATGTTTTGAAAAAGGGACTTGTCTTCGCACTGATGGAGACAAGCCCCATTGTCGAAACGTTGGCTCCAACCCTATTCTTTGTTATACCACTGTTAATCACTTGAAGCATCTTCCCATGAACCTCTATATTGTTTGGATTCTTAGCCGGCAGTGACTCGTCACTGGGGGCGCAAAGCGATAGCGTTAGGGTCGGATTCACAAAGCTTTCTTGTTCGTAAGGGCTCTTCGCTATTGGCCAACTGCCTTGGCTAATAATGTGCTAAACGTCATGATTGGCTGGCAACTGCTGTTACGAACTATACTAGCGTGAAAGCCTTTAATGCGAATAGCATTTCCTAGCCTAGTTAAGCCACTTTGGGTATATCTATCTAGCCTCGTTAGGCCGCTCTTGAATGAAAAGAAAATCCTTTAAAAATTTTCTGGTAGTGGGCGGAATCAAGCCCACGTTACAAGGGTTCCTCATCAACCACAGTCCGACGCTCTAGCGCTGCACCGCGAATGCCCGTGAGCACTGAGGGAATACTTCTCAGCATTAGCACGTACCAGCACGCAACACATCTAGGAGGCTACGCAATAGGAAGGGGACTTCGCGCGGACTTTTTCGGGCGCGCTGCTAGGTGGAGCAACGTGCCCAGAGGGAATGTGCACATATCGCATCTGATTAACTCAAACAGGCTAGGTGGCGAATTGTCCCCGCCCCATTTCAAAGGCCTTCTGGACTGCTGTAGTTATGCGTGAGCCGCCCGCAAGAGCATTGCAGAAGCTGCAATTGCGTGCCTTTGTAACCGCGCTCAACAGTGCACAGAGCATGAGCATGTTTGTCACATTAGTGCACAGAGGGGGTGCTCTCTTACCCTGATGGAAATTTCTAGCCACCCCCCCACCCCAGCCCCCACAAGCACAAAAGCACCGCTGCAGAAGGTGCAGTGCATGCCTTTGTACCCGCGCGCAACACTCCAGAGAGTGGACAGTCATCATGAGATCGGTTCTGGAGGAATGTTCTGTGAATGCGAGCACTGTTTTTATTTACGTATAATATAAAGCTGCTAACTCGGGCTACTGATATTTGCGGATCAAACAAACTTAAATTAAGACACTGAAAACGTGGTGTACGATGTACGGGCACGCTCGGTCAGTCAGTTCAACATCATCCGACGGCGCGAGGAAGCTTTCGAATTGGGTCAGTTCAGTTTCTCTTTTCCGTTTTGTCACCTGCTGCACTGCTGCGCCTGAACAGGACAAAAGTTTAGCAAAAGAAAATTAAAAGAAGGTTTCTCCATTTTCTGCCTGCTTTCCATAAAGTAAAACAAAGAAATATAAAAATACATACTATTTTTATGCTTTATACTATGCTCCTTCCGACGGTTTTGTGACTTAAAAAAAACAATGATATGCATTTCCCTTGTTGCGATACAGGTTTACCATGGCGACCCGTGCTCCCTAAGTGCAAGGCCGTTCGGAATAACGGTGCTACATTTTAAAAAAAACGTGTTTTATCGCTCTAACATCGTGGTCGAGGCACAGTCATACCAAGCAAAAGGTTGTTGTACGGTTCCTTTAATTGTTATGAACATACCACTGAGGGAACGATGATGGACTTGTGGAAAATTTTGCGAAAGGGGTGGCGCCGCGTACGCTCTTGCGGTCGGTTTTTGCTGCGTTCGCTTATTTTATAATAGGGTACCCTGTCGCAGGGGAGAACCCGCTGAAATAGTGGGTCGCCACTGGAAACGTGAAAATCGCTGTAGTTATTATCTACGCTTTTGTTATTCTGCTTAAATCATTGCGTCCCCTTTCTATAACTTTGCTCGTTGGTCTATCGTGCAAAGATGATAAATTGCAATTCAGCTTCTAGTTTAAGGAAAACGAAGAAAATATGGGGCCGCCAACGCAAACATATCTTGCGCCACTTCAAAGAGAAAGAGCTATAGAAAAGGAAAGACAATAAAGTTAAACAGAGGATATATCGCGTTGAATATCCTGGACTGGTGAAGTGGAAAAGGGATACGAAAGACGAGAAAGAGAGCATAAAAGAATGAACAATATAAAACAGTTTTTGTGGGGGCTGTCACACAGTCTGTGAAGGCACCAGATAGTCTTAGGCAGGATCAATGTCCTACTCAGACATACGATGCCAGTCACGCCACAAAGTGCACTGTCACAATTTGTGCCTCGTTTCAACCAGCAAAGAGCAGCGCTCTCATCTTCGCTACACACAAGCTGGACAAGCGCCCACTCACAGAACGCAAAATTCTTGGGCACTGGCCACCAATGATATCAAAGCGAGCCGCTGTAAAGGCACTGCTTCGCTATCTAAGGGATAATAGATTGCGCAATTTAAAATTGTCATTAGAAGGAGGTCGAGCTTGAACATGGATTGGACTTTCTTAGTTGGCAAAAATAAATAATTTCCCGATTGATTGCTTCGATGGTAACAGAAGCCCCCACAGGTCACTGAGTTGAGGTCACAGCAGTGCGCATAACAAAGCCCTCATATCGCTTCCACCTAAATTTGGTCGACCACACGATTTCTCTGAGCTTCTTGAAACATGGTGGCTTGAAATCATCTCAGCATGGTGGCGATGTAAACCCTGGCCCGTATTCACAGAGAGCTCTTGCGCTAGTATAGTTTGTCAAAGAAAATTTCAGTCAATCCTGAGGCTGGGCATACTAGCGAAGTTGAACGGCCAATGGCAAAGAGCAGTTACAAAAAAGAAAACCTTTGTGAATTCCGCCCCGTGTGCGGAAACGGCAGGAATCATCGTTCAAGCTTGCACACCAAGGGGCTGCTGGGCATAAGCATGCATTTAAATACGGGGTGGTCAAAATAAAGTTTTACGTTTTTTTTTTTCAACTTAGGCGCTGGGAGGTACGTGAACTTCATCGATACTAATATGTGATGTGGCCAGGAGGACACAAAGTGAGATGATAATTATCTCTGTCTGCCGGCCAATTAAGTGACATTGAATAATGAACTTTTTAGTGACTGCAGTAGGCGGGCATGTTTGCATTCAAAAGTTGGAGGCAGTCGTGATTGTACACAGTTACACTTGGCAGAATTCTTCTAGCATTGCCGTATTTAAAGATATCCACCTGCAAATTTTAATTTCCGTTCGCATGATTACGCATGTAAGGCAGTGATGACCGGCGCAATGCTCCTCCCTGATGTGACGCGGCTGTTGCGTGCAGCGTTCAATCTGAAAACGGGGATAATGCATAGGCAAGGGGATGATAACTGTTCCCCTTTCACTTTCGGCTGGAGAAATCAAAATCAGAGAACCCGTAACCACTGTCGAAACACGCGATTGCGCAGCCTGTAACGATGGCGGCAACTGCCATGCCGAGATAAGGGAGCCAGCGGAGAAGCCGGATGGCAATGCGCATGCGTCGTGGCAACTAGACGAGCGGGCATTGTCCTTGCCTGGGTTAACCCAATAAAGTGACTGCGAACTTTGACATATTGTGATTTTAATTGAAGTTATCAACAACAACAACGAAAGCCGATTTAGCTGTGGCAAGAAATATTTCGTTCTGCTATATTAAAGTCGGTGCGCTCGCGCACAAATCTCGCTTTTTATGGAAACACGACACCCATCAAGATGCCAATGCTTTAAAAATGTTCGAAATGTTTTCCTTCCACAGCAACGCAATACATAAACCGCTCTCGCGTTGACTCAATAACTCTGCGCAGTACTTCTGGGCTGATGCACACACAGGAAGCTATTATCCTGTTATTGGTGTCATTGTCGTCAGTGGGCACTTTTGCATGAGCTCGATCTTTAACGAAGCCTCCCCCCCCCCCGAAAAAAAAAAGCCGAGCGGAGAAAGATTACGGAA
Source organism: Dermacentor variabilis (assembly GCF_050947875.1). Classification (NCBI taxonomy): domain Eukaryota; kingdom Metazoa; phylum Arthropoda; class Arachnida; order Ixodida; family Ixodidae; genus Dermacentor; species Dermacentor variabilis. The sequence goes on along the minus strand of NC_134568.1, from coordinate 266,123,226 downwards.
TCTCGGTGGCGAAAACATCACTTCTGAGCGCCCAATCCACTGTCGTGAAAAATGATGGTCCAGCCAGCTCTTTGCAGAGGTAGACAGATGTGGTGGTGCTCCGTCAATGCAGGAACCATACTTGGTGCAGGTCATTCAGAGAGAGATTGGAGACAAAGTTGTTGACGACAATACTTAGTATTTCTTGCGTATACTTCTTTCCGTTCAGGTTGTCCTGAAAAAAGTAAGGTCTAATGATCCAGTCCCTGAGTATGCCACACTACAGATTGACACTCCAGCGAACTTGGTGCTTGAGCTGCCGCAGCCAGCGTGGATCTTCTTGGGACATATAATGGGCGTTGTGAACATCCACTGTGTCATTCCGGCAAGACCGAGCTTCATCTGCCCAAATTACTATTTGCAGTAACTCCTTTTCTTCATCAATTATGACGCAGAAGTCAAGTCGCCTTTCAAAGTCTGCCTCACTTAGCTCCTGATGAAGGCAAATATGGTACTTATGGAACCCAAGCTTCTTTAGCGCATTTGCGACAGTTACGAAGTTGCGTCCGCACTCATCGGCAATTTCGGACACTGATTTCTGACATCAACGTTGCGTATGCGAGAACGTCAATTTTGAAGTCTTCATCGACAACTATCTTCTTGGTCTGCTCTGAAGGTGGACTGAGCCTGTTGTGCGAAAAGCCAAAATATCTTTATGAAGGTTGGCTAGTTAGAAGTGGACGGTCTGGGCCGTGAAATGCGTGCAGCCGCATCGCTAATGAGGCATTTCCATTCATTTCAGCCATTACAAGAACCAATTCTATTTTGTTTTCGGTAGAATACCTCGTCCCGGTAGAAGCAGCCATGTCAGCACCAGTCGATCCCACCGCGGTTTTTCTTGATTGTCCTTCCAGAGGATCCGCTATGGCGGAAGCAGTCTAGTAGACGGTAGCGAAGGTAACGCGTTGACAAGATCAAGTCCCGGTGAAAACATGTGGAAAAATTATCTTCAGTGGCTGCTCTTGACAAGATAATGCGTACTGCGTACGCCACACCACGCAGTTCTTCGTTGATTTCGCCGGCCGAGAGTGAAAGGGGTACAGTTGTCATCTTTGTCTATGCCTCCGCTCCGTTTTCAAACTAAACGCCGCACGCATTAGCCATCAGGGAGGTGCTATACGCCGATCCTCGCTGTCTTGCATGCGTAATCATGCGAACGGAAATTACAATTTGCAGCCTGATATCTCTAAATACGGCCATGCTAGAAGAATTCTGCCAAGTGTAACTGTGTAGTATCACGACTGCCTCTAACTTTTTAGTACAGACATGTCCGCCTACTGGACTCACTAAAAGTTAATTATTCAAATTCAGTTAATTAGCCGGCAGACAGCGATAATTATCATCTGACATTATGTCCCCCTGGCCACATAACTTATTTGCATAGGTGAACTTCACGTACCTCCCAGCGCCTAATTATTAGAAAACCATAAAACTTAATTTTTATCAACCTATTTTGACGTTTTAGGAATTACACAGAACGATACTCATTCTTTCAAACCCAAACATTTTGCAGCGTCAGTGAAATCAGCGGTTGTACTCACAAAGCTTTATTCTTGCAAGTGGTCTTTGCCATTGGCAGGCAATTTTCCCTTCTGATATGTACAGCATCAGGGCTGGCTGGAATTTTCTCTTAGGAGCAATCCTAGCGTAAAAGAAAATTCCAGCCAATCCTGATGTGTGACATATTATTAGCAAAGGCGGCCGACAAAAGAACACTTACGAACATAAAATCTTTGTGGATTGGGCCCAAGGTTTTTGCGTGTGTACGTTTGAACAGTACAGCGGAAAACGTTGCCAAAAAGTAAACAAGCGTATCACATTCAAGAATAAGTCTCTGCTCCTGAAGTTGCAAAGGCATTGATGGGAGAAAGGTATCGCTAGCGGCGCCCTTCTTTCTAAGCGTTTGATTAAGAGCTTTCGTCAGCCCACTCGGTAGACTCTATCGCTCTCGCGGGGCCCTTCCGGCAGCCGGTCGGAAGCTTTTGCGAACCAATCGCAGCGTCTTGACGGCAGGCCTCGGGTGGTGGCGTGCCGGGGCCAATAAATGCGCCGCCTGATGCGCGCCCACGGAGCAGGGATTGGTACACACGCGTGCCTCTACACCCGGTCGGCCTGGTGGCACAGCAGTTTGCACAAACAATTGAGCGATCTGGAAAGCACGGATCACTCACGCGTCTACTCGAGACTTGTGGCTCGCAAGACGTCCGTGCCAGAGAGAGCACTGCAGCAAGGAGCAGCTGATGGGGGAGGGGGGGTAGAAGCGGGGGGGGCAGCCCTTCCATCCATTTGCCATAATTAAAATCACCGGCAGCCGGGACCCGGCGCCCGCCCCTACGGTGTTCGGCCGGCGGGTACAATGGAGCCGGCTGGCCATTAGGGCGCTGACACCGAGGCTGCCGATTCGAGCCGCCAAGCGCGGGCGACCCGGCGCCGCTTTGATCCATTTGCGTCAGGTGTTGCACCGTTTGTGACACGGTGCCCCTGCACCGGCGGCAGCAGCGATGGCTGCAAGCTCCGTGGTCCTGCGCCGTGACAAATCGCCGTTTATTTGGAAGAGGATGATCGGGGCCCGCCGATGGAGACTGCCAACAAGTCTGCGCCCCGTCGAAATGAAGAGGGGTCCGGGAGGCGCACATTTCACAAGAGCGGCCCTTTTCTCTTGCTACCGCCGCCCTCTCCTGCCATCTCCGGGCCGTCGCCCAAGGCCCCGGCGTGTGCCGTCAGCGGCCGGGCACGCCTTCTCGCGGGAACCCGCTCTCGCAGCTCCTCTTCTCCAATTGAACGCGCCACCCGGTGGCTTTGTGCGGCCATCAGATGGTGCGGACGTTTGGGCCGCTTATGCCCAGAAAAGGCTCCAAAACTTGCACAATGCCAACGCTGAGCGGTCCGTAATAAAAGAGAATAAGAATGATGGCACTGAATGGTGGGCTGCGCTTGAGGGCTGACTAAGGTGCAGCCGCACTGGTTTTGTTAATGGGAAAAAATTCATGCCTGGCTCGACTGCCATATACCAACTAAATTGTGCCAGAGCGCAAGAACTCTATGCTCAGCTTTTTGCTACGTTAGGCAGAGCGCAACACTCCGGTTTGAGACTACGACCAAGTTCTGCTTTTCCTCAACTGACTCACTTCTGCCTTTCTGGGTGTCCCAGTATCTGCCCCTATTTCTTTCAGGATCGGGTTTTCTTAAACATATTGTTATTTAGTAGTTGATATAGTGAATCTATATATGGCCGTGGACAAATGAAAATTGTACTGACAAGTTCAAAACAGACGAGCCAAGTTAGGCGAGAGAGAGAGAGAGAGCGACGAAGGAAATAAGAAAGTCAGGAACGTTAACCATAGCAGAAAATCTGGCATGCTGCCCTGGGGGCTGGAAGCGGCAAGGTGCAAAGATAGGAAGAAAGTACAAAGAGAGATAGAGCACAGATGCACTATCAAAACCGGTCACTATCATCCACACCAGCACAGTAGAGGATCATGTGCAGGAGAATGAACGTCAATTAATGATACATGTTCTTGTTAAGAATTCTTAGCAGTGTCTTCGTCGCCCTTTGCGGCGATGGTTTATTAGGAAGGCATGGCCAAATGGTTTGTTTTGACAATGGTTTGTGATCAAGGGGCCAAATCTAAATGTTAAACATCGTGTACGGGGTCGTTCTGATTTGGATAATTTCAATTCTGACGTGGGTTGTACCTGTCTTTATGTGGAAATACGAATGGCACCGCTGTATGAAATCGACCAACAAATCTTTCATTTTCAAGAGCAAGGAAGGGCAGGGAGATCAACCAGACCGAGACCAGTCTGCTACCCTACACGTGGGGAGGGGGATGGGGAAGTGAAAATGTTCTCGTTTATTAAATACCCTGATTTGGTTTCATTTGTCATCGCCTACATGCATTTTCGAAATCACGGTCGCTCCGGTTTTGTGGTGCTGTTGCTCTCGCTTGCCGGTAGCCTACCTCGATCTGAACACGCATAACGAAACTGCCGAGTTGGAAGAGAGGGATTACTTCGGGCATGACCGTCACAGGCCAGTTGTACGCTGAGGTTATACTTTACACTCACTGCGAGGGCACGGAATTTACTTTTCTTCTTACACTCTCCCCGTCGCAGCCTGATACTACCTGTCTTGACTTGCGGCGTCTGCTCTAGAATCTTGCGAAGCTGTCGGAATTGACTCACATGCCGGCCACAGGTACCAGTTATTCAGTTATGAAAAACCAGATTTCAGTTATAAAAAAAATTGAAAAGCTAGTTTTCGAGAAACAATGTTCCGTAATAAAACGACAATATTGTATCTCCTGATAGACACCGAACAATGAATTTGCCGGCAAATTTAACCGGAAACTTTGAACCTGATAGTGACGTGCTACTTAAACAGAATATTACTGGGCGACACATAGCTAAATTCTTCCATCTGCCGCTCAGAGCAGCTAAATACACTGTTTCATCACGAACGTCGCAGTTTTAAAGAGCTTTCTTTACCTACCCTTCAAAGTTTGGCATATGGCTGGCTGCTGTTATCTGCTGAGTCAGTCAGTATCTTTGCGGATATATTTATAGGCATAATATGCAGGTGTTGCTTAGCTCCATTGGCCGGTACTAGACATACCGCCAACTGGCACAGGATATAGCGCAAACCGAGATAGCCCGAGGCCGCAGGTGATATATTCAATACTCCGCGATCACCTCAAACAGCTAGTCGGTGTTGGCACGATAAAAGTATACGTGCGACTATGGCCTACTCGTTAGGAAAGTAGACATCGGAGAATAAAAATGTTTGCTTCATCAAAGTAGTTGTGTTCATGATGACGTATATTTCTTGCAATTGGGATATTTAGGTATTATTTTTTTATAACTGGGAATATATCCGTAGAAAACAAGGTCAGCACTCTGGACACCTATATGGCTACAAAAGATGGTAGTGCTATCCCGCGTACGAGCTATTCAGCAAGACAGCAGCAGCACCCAGCCGACAGCCAATCAGGAAAGACCGGTAGGGTTCGCAAAGGAAGCTTCACTATAAAGAAAAAACGTAAAACTTAAAAAAATTCTGCAGATCCCACGCGCATGTTGGAATCTGTGTGGAACGAAAGTTTTAGTGAAGCGGTTAATTAAATGCTATGCAACTAACGACTATGCGTAGGATTCACCCTGCGTAACATGTAATCTGATGCGATATGTTCCTTCATTGGCAACAGATGTGACAAATTTAACGTAATGTCATTTTTTTTATTTTTATGCACTTCATCGCCTTGAATTTGTGCCATAATCCAAACATCTAATCAGCCGGATGCGCAGTGTGAGACAACGACATGACGACGATAGAAGGACCATGACGGCGGACGACGACTGTACTTAAAAGGACGAAATGACGATGGCATGACAATGATGGAATGGCGACGGTGGCATGTCGACCACGGAATGACGACAATAATGGCATGACGCCGCTGGAGTGACGATGATGGTATGACGATGGCAGCGCGACAATGGGATTACAATTTAGCAAACATTTCTGCTCTTCTATGACTGCTTTCCTAACCATTAGGCCATAATCGCACGTATACTTCTATCGTGCCAGCGCCTACTACCTCGTTCAGGTGATCTCCGAGTGTTGATGATGCTGATTATTTCCAACAATGGCACATGTCCACAATGGGGCATTGGCCAAGAAGCGGACAATATGTTTGAAATAAATAAGAAGAAATAAATAAACACGAAGAAATGTTGTCACTTCGCGTAGCGCAGGGGAGCGATAGCACATGCGTGCGCGTCAGCTTACACCAAAGACACAGGAAGTAAATGGGCAACTTTATAGCATTTTGTTAACCGCCTCACAAAGGTTCGCTTCATATAGGTTCGGAAATATGTGTTGAATCTGCTTAATTCCGCCAGAGCCCCCTCTCCTTTCTTATTTATTTATTTATTTATTTATTTATTTATTTTGCTAGTGCATCGCCACATTCCAGGGAGCAGTTTTGATAATAATGTTCTAACAATGGGTTCAGGGCATATTAACCAAAAGTGCGTTTATTGTAGGCAGGATCCTTAGAATCAGAACCATGTTTTAAAAGATCGCGCGCTTTCTTATATTCTCTTACCTGAATATTTGTTTCGCTGCACGTGGTTTTGTGTGCACTAGCACACTGCACGCTTTTCAGCGTTCTGATTCCAGTATGAAAGCCGCATATACGCCTTGACTGCGTAAGCAAACGCCGTCCCTCTTGGTAACTATAGTGGCCGACAGCACGAGCGCAAAACGAGAGACGTGTACAGGTAGTATTTCTGTATAAGTATAGCGCGGAACCATGGCACAAACACTTTCCAAGTAATCTGTCGGCATGTTTTAGGATTCGAAGAAACCTGGTCTCCGAGTCTGGCGTCCCACTGAGGGTCGCCCTCTACCCTACGCCACCAGTGCGTCTCGAAATGGGTAGCTGGCCTATATGCTACCGGGGCGTCACACGGATGCTAGGAGGGTCCACGCAGTCGTCCGACCTTTCACGACGAGAGTTGCTAAGTCTTTGATGCGTACGAGGTCGGGAGGTAGATTATAACTGAGGGTTTATTGAACTGAGAGAAAAGGGGCAAACATTTTACCGGAAAAGGCATACTCGTACTGGCCGGAGCACGGAACGCAGTACATCGTTCTCGTGACATGAGCTACATGTCAGAGCAGATTACATCGTTCTGGGAGAGCACGCACAACACATTCAGGACGTCTCTTAAAAGCCGTCCGTCTTCACTAGATCAGTAGCTAGGGAAACGAGTAATCTTCCAATTAACCAGGCCTGTGGCTCGTATCCACACAGCACAATGCCTCCGAGGAGGAGAAGGTTGACACAAAGCGCATGCGCGCCTCCGAGCTGACCCTGGAAACGGGGGAAGCAAGCATACTAGACCCAGTGTTTCACTGACGGCCAAGGAGAAGTCAGCGGCCCAAGCTCGCCAGAAGGTAAAGCCAGGTTCTGTCAATGATTTCTATCTAGTCATGACACTTCCGCGTAACGCTATGGGAGAGCTTCATATAGCGCCCGCGGTGGACGCACCGCGGTGCTGGCGCAAGGTGAAGGTCGACTGGAGCAGACGTCCAACGGAGGCCACAGGCGTTCTGTGCGTACGCTCGCTATTGCGCAATTGTAGACTTCCTGTATCGGCGTGGGAATATTGTCGACACAGCCTGCGAGTCGCCGCACTGTTTTTGTGCAGTGTCCAGAAACTTAAACGCGAACAATTTCGAAACAACTACTACAACGGCTTGTTTCATTTCCACGTTCAAATAAATTTGCAACAGCGGCTTAAATTATAATTCAAATTATACACTTGGACTACTCCATGGTTATAGACTGACTACATGGCAAGCGGACGTCGCACGTTTATGTAATTGCGCGTAAAAAAAATCCTGCTATTCAAACTAACAAAGCTAACCAAATTTTTACTTAACGAATTACCAAAGTATTAAACGTATTACTAAATATTACTAAATTACTAGTAACTTAATAAATGAATACATTATTACTAAATATTACTAACCTAATTACGAATTATCAAATAATTACCAAACTAACAACTAACTAACCTAACTTACTAACTAACATAAAAACTACATTAACTAACTAAACTAAATAATAAGTAACGTAACAAACTGCAGTAACCAACACAACCAATAAACTAATTACATAATAATAACTAATACATCAATTAAGCAAAATAAATAAGGTAACTAACAAAACTAATTAACCAATCATGCAAACAAAGTAACCAACTGATTAAGTTAACTAACTGAAATAACAAAAGTATTCACTAATAACCACCTAACTACTATAACTAAGCAAACATAGTTAACTTACTAACTGATCAACTAATAACTAACGCACTGAAGTATCTCACCAAATATAACTGACTTATCCAACTTACTAGAAAAAGTGCAAATAGAGACAGCCGAACAAAACAGTTTGTGCAAAGCAGGCGACTAAGGGTGAGGGGGGCGATATCAATCATGAAACGGTGCCGTGTACAATTTAAACAGAAACCAATCACATATTAAGTTATTTTGCCAAAAGTTGCCGTGGCATGTTCACTCTGCAAACATACTGAAAGGAATGTGGGAGAGGCGCCTTTCATCGTGAAAGATTTCCATGATCGCGCAGCCCTGCCATCTGGTGCGGCAGATTGTTCTCCCTGCAACTTACGCCAGGACCTCTGGGGCCCCCTTCTGTCCCTATATGTAACTTTCGTTGAGGTTTCATGACCAGATTAAAAGTACTGAAGACCCTGGTAAAGCTTATCCAGGTCCTGGTGTCTTAAATTGAAGTTCTGGGAAAACCTCCGTCGTCTCGTTCTCACGCCGATGTCTAATTTGGCGTCACTTACAGCATTTCAGTGTCCACGCTGACTCGGTAGGATGTTGTTCGACGTCGGTAACACAATGATCCCAGCCTCCCCTCTTCGGCGAATGCGCCAAACGTAACAATATAAAATACTGAAAACTTATGCGGTTGATGCAGGTGTATCAGTACATGGCTGGTTTTTCACACCGTACGCACCTAGCAGGAGAAGCAATACACGGTTATGTAACGTAAAAATAATTCTTAGAAATTTCGAAACACATTGTTCCTGCATTTCCGGTTTTGCAAAGTACATTTCAAAAGTGCGGAAATATCAGACGCATAATTTTATAATCTTAATTTGTAATACGTCGTGCCACGTTAAGTCCGGCGTTCTCGTCTTCCGCGCACATTTTGTGTCAATCCGTTTGCGCTTCAGAACACGTGCACTAGCGCTCATTATTACGCGCGCTAATGGCCACTCCGTGCAATTACTGCTTCGTACGTTCAAGTCAGTTGAAGAATACTCAATAACCACATAGGTGAGTTAGAAATATCTTCATTTATCATGAATGACAAAAATATGCTGCGTATTGGATTACGGTTACCGTTTCTTTTTACATCCACCGCAAACGTAGCTGTAAACGTTTGCTCGGTCATCAGCAGTCTTGCGTAAAAAGCGTTTCGACGTGCGCCGTTTATCATACAAAAAGTAACGTGACAGCACGCGTGCCTGGACACGGACCACTCTGAAGGCAAAACGCAGCCGCTTGTGCTCTTCGTCCGTAGAGAGATTTCTTGTCGTGCCTTTTGTTTTGCGCTTGGTTCCTGTTCTTCACTTCAGCTGCGCCGAAATTAGCCGAGCCACTTTTCTAGCCCGTGTACTCGTAGCTTGCGCAGAAAATATCCGTATTGGCTGGTTCAACTGCCCAGTGCTCGATTTCGATATTCTGTTTCGTATATGGCTGCCTCAAATTACAAAGCAAGCAGGTGGTGCGATAGGCAACCGAGATAGACTCAGCTCTGCCCCTGTAGCACTTCGTAAAACATTACTCTGGCACACTATCCCGCAGTGAACACATTGCAACGAAACAGTCCCGCGAGCTCGCAGTAGTTTTGGACAGGTCCTTGGAATGGAGACACGCACACACGTATGACCCTCAGTGTCGTATGCCAAAGTTACAGCAAGCCATTTCGCGTTATCTGGTTTAGGGAGGTGTATAAGAATTGCGCGCACAAACGGTAATAGTTCTTTGTTTACAGCCGGGTAACATCCTTGTTACCTGGCTGTGGCAAACGATGTTCGTTGTGTTGCGTTAGCAGTCGAGGTGAGTGAGTTTCGGTTTACGAAGTACGCCTTCATTGTTTGAGCGGATATGTGGTTGCACTTGCGAGGCACTGTTACCTAGAGAGAAACAGGCATGATTTAGCACCTGAAGTACTTCCAGACGATCAGGCAAGACCTTTGGTCACTGGCCGCTCCCGATCAGCCCTTTGTTTGTAGTTTTCTAGCGCAGCCCACGCGCGACACAGTCCTCAAAGTGCAAACTCAGCTTACTCATTAACTGAGGTCCACCGAGCTTAGAGCGACTAACAGTTGAGCAAGTTGGTACGGATTCATGTTACTGAAAGGTTTGCACGTACACGATCGTGCTATTACTGTGTCCATGCAAGAAGGAACAAAAAGGATAACGCCGACTATCAACTGAAAGATCACACCGCGGCGGCCAACAAGGAAGACAGAACCTATACCTATGCGTGCTCAAGGGAACGCAGCGCCAACTCGTCAATCATGAACACGTGCGGGCTGAATTACGCACGTGCTACCGCCCTTAATGATATGCCAAGCCTCGACCATAAGGCGAACTTCGCTCCTATGTCTAACAACACTATACTGTCTGCATATGTTTTCGTACACTTGCAATCGCGACAGTGAAACGAATGGTTAGATGGGGCTCCACCGCTCAACGAACGTTTATACTAAAATAATCTGCGACAGAAATATATCTGCCGTACGAAAAGTGAGCGCAGCAAAAAGAAAGTTTATAAAGTACGCCGATTCATCATTCAGCGAACTTCTTTTTATGTTTTACTGCTTCCTCTGTTGAACTGTTGGACGTCTCTCTCTTTCTTTGGACAGTGGCGCATATGTTTCCTATCGTATTCTCGGCCGTAAGAATAACGTTGACTTCGCGTCGACTGCCTACTTTCTTAAGTTTATGTGACAGTGAATGCAAAGAATACCCACGATTCGCATCCTAATCTCAGCGATTTCTGAAACGATGTGTAAACTGGAAGACGTCATAAGTGGTCTATAATTTACAATCATGCTTGCTTGAGTAGACTACCACTAAACAAGGGGGCAAGCTTACAACCGAAATCCCTGACTTCTGCAGAAACGCCTCCTCTTTCCGCTTCACTAGCGTCGACCTTAGATACATAAATAAGATTTAAAGGAAAGCCACCATAGACACACCACATTTGTCCATAAACAATTATTCTTGGTCTTGCTCGGTAATACGATGCTCAGCAGACTATAACAACCGATCACACTGTAGAGGGTAATAAAAATCTTCAGTATCCATACTGAACGCAAAGTATTGGCCATGAAATGCTTTTAGCTCCCGTTGTCGGCGACCTTCAAGTGACCTTGAGGCAAAAGTCACAGCCGTTATCCGGGATCTCAAATGAGAACATGCGGGCAAGTTGCGAGAACAAAACGAGATCATCCGGGAAACCAGTCAAGAGCGCGCATTACATACGCGACTTACTTTCCAAACAAGCTACAAAAAATATTGCTACAAGTTCTTCCAAATGTTTGTTCACAATATCACTCAAGCTGTAACTTCTAGTGTATACGCTGAAGTAACATTTGTCATTTCCAATAGCGACGTTTAAAAGGCAGACACAGGGCACTATACACTTGATTGTCATCTTTTGGCGCTGAGACAGAGTTGCCTGTGGTCTTTTAAACGCCAGTGGTCCGTGCGGTCCGCGGAGCGCCATCCGCTGCGCACCACGGATGGCTGTTTGACTGAGACGAGGCTTGCAATGAGGTTCTGTCTGTGACAGGAAACTATTGCGTCCATATGGACCAGTGCGCAGTATGGCGTTGTGTGGTGTTGTGTGGTGCGGTGTGACTTTGGCAACATGCACTACACCCATTTCAAGATTGTGACTAGTATGATCTCCAACCAATTTGCTTTTCCGGTAGCCATTACATGCGTACGCTTCCTCTCGATTACGAGAAAGCCAGAATTTTACTACCACAAGACCCCCATCCCCATGCTGATTTAATCTCAGTGCAGCGTTTAGTTCTCCCAGGTAAGTGGGCAAACGATAACACCCGTAAAGAGAAAAATGCCAGCTAGTAATTATTTCCAAATCTCCTACCTAGCATACAAACTTCGAACTCCATTATTTCCAAATAAAGTTGATTCCATCTTTGTTTGTTACAGGACAGCGAGGAAACTTTGTAAACGTTTCTTATAACCCCTAAGAACAGGCAAATAACGAGTGATTATAAATTTTCATTCAGCCCTTAATTCACTCTCGCACTTCAAAATTTGCCCGAACACAACCCCAGCAGACCCAATCCTGTTCAAATATAAACTCGGTGAAATGGTCTAGTTCTGCCAGGACACCGCGAAAACATGCTTATAACGTTTTCGAGTGCTTCTATATTCGCATTAACAGCTTCGCTATAGACGCATTACCAGGTCTGTGTCTGATTGCTGGACTCTTCCAGGTTCTTCCTTGCACAATAGCGCAGTGTCGTATCCGTTAGAGGCCCCATATGCATGTATACTTCACTCGTGACAACGCCAACTAGCGCTTCCAAACGACAGCCGCAAAACAATTTGCTTACAGATGCAATATAACGTACGTGCGCCAGTTTCCATTGGACCACGGACGCACGAACAGAGCGCGCGAGTAATGGTCCACCTTAGCACTACCCTTTGCGTGCCTCAAGTCGCATAGCAACAAGTTGTTTATAAAAGCGAGAGCATGCTATATTCGCGGACAACTTTCTGTGGCTATGAAAGGAAAGCTACGGAGGTGAAGCGCGCAAAAATGAGAGCGCTTCTGAAAAGATTCCCGCGTTTTAATCCACGCTAGTTTTGGCCGGGGAAGACAAAACATGAACACCTTATTAGCAACAGTTAAATTAGACAGAACACACCATTGAGTGTAAAGGTTTACTTATTTTGCGGCTTTTCACTTCCGCGTCTGGGGAAACGCGAAACCGCCGCACGTGGAAGCTGCGCCGATTCAGCGCCTGCTCCGAGACACCAAAAGCACTGTCGAACGCCGCGGTCTACTTGGCGCGATAACACACGTGCAGCAGCCACGAGCCCGTAGCTTTCCCTTCATTGCCACAGAAAGTTGTCCGCGAGTATAGTTTCCCTATGCTTCCCTTGTGGCAGCCAGTGGTTTCTTTGAGTCACTATGGTGGCATCATAGCGCCTTGGGGAATCGACCCAGGTCGTAATGGAAGAGATTGCAACGTTCCTTCGCCAGAGTACAATAAATCAGATGTCATGCCATCGTCGTGACTGTCGCCATCATACTCTCGTCGTCGTTGTCGTGCCGTCGCATTACCGTTGTCGCTATGATGATGATGATGTTTTCTAATGGCATCCGCTTCGATAGAATATGACAACAAATAGTCACCTAGCTTGCTCAAGTTATTCAGTTTTATATACGTCGTCTCAAAATGACGTTGCACCATTTGGTAGCACTTTGTGGAACACCAAGTAACACTAGGTAGCCGGCAAACTGCAAAATGCATGGCATAACTTTGATTCCCCCAGTTCTGGGGTTCTAAATATTTTTTCTTATTCATGGAGCTAATAATGGCCCCCATCTTACATGAACTCACTGATGCCACACGCAAGAGCCAACAAAATTGATGAGCGTGAGAAATTCAACGTTATGACGTCCTGCGCCTTCAAACTGCGTGCCGCGCATGTTGCTAATCTCTTCGTTCCTTACGTATCAAAGCGACCTGGTAATGTGAGGATAGTGTTACTTGACTGATGATGTCGCCTTAGGATACTTAATAGTGTGATTATTATGTTGCTTTTGGCTGACAATTAAAGTACACAAGTGTCACAACGGTAAGACAAACTGCATTCTGCATTAGCGGCCATGAGAACTGTCATCTGTAATTTCAGTGAAAGAACGCCAACCACACAGCTCAGGTTCGCCGTGCAACCACATTAAAACTGTTCTATAATACGGCTAAGATAGCACTTATTTTATATTTGTTCATGGTGTGGTAATATTTGAAATTTAGAACACATTTCGTATAGTTTTTACTATTCGATCCATGTTCCATTGGACCATTCACTATTCGAAATTGTAGAATGTTCATTTTTCCTCAACTGTAATGCGTGACAAAGTTTATTACAGTCTACAGGGCGAAAGACAAATATAAGCGAGAACTGTTCCGAATTGTCCTGCTACAGGAGAGCAGCAGTAGCTGCTGTTTTGGATCGCACCGCTGGTACGATCTGTTGGGAACTCGGCGCTGACGCCCGTGGTTGTACCTGGGTCGCAAGCCCCAAGGGTAGCGTTGGCCTGGCGGCCTGGGGTACAACTGGAAGCATCCGAAGGTCCCGGCAAAGCATGAGTCGACTGGTAACAACGAAACAACTTGTTTATTTTAACATCGCAAAGAGTTGGCGGTCAGGTTTGACCGAAGTAGAGAGACGGGAGAGCACTTCACTCAACAGAAGAAATCGGAGCCCTCCTTTTGGCGTCCGGGGGCAGCTGTTTTTATACTCTCGCAGTTGAGGGCAAGAAGGAACCCCTCAAAAGACGAGCACGTGAATGTACAATGGGCTAATGGTGACGCACACTGTCGTAGCGCTGCCGTAGCACCATGTCGAGCACGATCTCGTAGCACCCTGTCGTAGCGCTGCCGTAGCACCATGTCGAGCACGATCTCGTAGCACCCTGTTGTAGCGCTGCCGTAGCACCATGTCGAGCACGATCTCGTAGCACCCTGTTGTAGCGCTGCCGGTCGGGCACAATGACTGTAATGAGAGGATGATCCCTGCTTTCGCTTCGCCTGGTTCTGGCACAATGACTGGAATGCGAGGGTGATCCTTTGCGGTCGCATCGCCGCAGTCGCGCCTGGAAACACCTGCCGATGAGCGTTGCGGCGACGACGATCGGGCCAAAATGTCTGCCGCCCCGCCGCAGTCGCGCCGGCAAAACCACGTGTCGCAGGCGAAACGCAACAGACCGCCCCGCCGGGGGAAGGAGATCCCGATGGACAGGGGACTGCATCCGCTGTCCGGAGGGATGTCGCTCGATGATGCTCATAACCGAAGTCGGGCGTCCCTCGACGTTTCTTGAGCGCAGCGCACAGAGAAGGCCTCGTTCTCTCGTTCAGGTTCGCACGGGACACTGCAAAGTGACTTCGGGAGAGTTCACATTTTTGTTCTCGTTCCCGGCAAGCGTTAGAACTACGCTGAAACTCAACCGCTCAGTCAGCAAGCACGGCACAACCCTCACTAAGCCCTGCCAGGCTCTTTCCACTTTTTATACCCCTGCCTATTTCCTTACAGTAGTCTAGCATCACTCAGAACGCGTCCACAAATTGAAACATTGCACTAGAAAGCATATCATCACTTTGAAACACTAAACAAAAGCAATATGTTAAAAAAAATCCTGCCTCAGGAAGAAAAACATCAGTAACAAACAATTTTGAGGCTGATTCCTACGTTAGAGGCTTCGACTTAAGCCATCGGCGTTACCGTTGAGACTCCCCTTTTTGTAACGCACCTCAAAGGAATATTGTTGTAAAGCGAGGCTCCAGCGCAGGAGGCGGCCATTTTTGGGAGAGATGGTCTGCAGCCATTGGAGAGGGCAGTGATCCGTCTCAATGATAAACCTCGAGCCGGCTAGATAGCATGACAATTTCTGAACGGCCCACACGAGACACGCACACTCTTTCTCGGTGGCGCTATACGCCTGCTCACGACTGGTCAGCTTACGACTAGCATACAGGACGGGGTGTTCTACTTCTCCATTTTCCCGTTGGCACAGTACAACGCCCATGCCTCGCTCACTAGCATCGCACTGAACAATGAACCCTTTTGTATAGTCTGGCGATCGTAGCACAGGCTGGCTTGTTAGGGCACTCTTTAGGGCGCTAAAAGCTCTTTCCTTTGTCTCGTCCCAGACGACTGTTTGAGGCTCTGTTTTTCTTAGAGCATCCGTCAGGGGAGCCGCGATATCAGAGTACCTAGGGATGTACCTCTGATAGTAGCCGGCGACACCTAAGAACGACCGAATATCGGTCTTGGTGCGCGGTTGCGGAAAGTCTCGCACAGCGGCCACTTTTATTTCAGAGGGGCGGCGACGACCCTGACCAATCACGTGACCGAGGTAGACAACCTCGGCCTGTGCTAACTGGCACTTAGGAGCCTTGACTGTCAAGCCCGCTTCGCGCAGGCGGGTTAGCACTGCCCGCAAGTGTGCCATATGCTCAGACCAGGATGCGGAGAATATCGCTACGTCGTCTAGATACGGTAAAGCGAATTCTTGCTGTCCCCGCAACACTTTATCCATGAGGCTTGAAAAACAGTATGGCGCGTTCTTCAAACCAAAACTCAACACTTTAGGACGGAATGTTCCCATTGGTGAAATGAACGCCGCATACCTACTAGCCTCTTCTGTAAGTGGAACCTGCCAATAACCCCTGACAAGATCTAGGGTGGAAATAAACTGAGCGCTACTAACTTTCTCAAGGCGCTCCTCGATGTTAGGGATCGGATAAATTTGATCCTTAGTGAGGGAATTAAGCCTGCGGTAGTCGACGCAAGGACGAGGTTCCTTGCCCGGTACCTCAACTAAAATCAAAGGGGAGGTATAATCACTCTCACCTGCCTCAATAACACCGAGCTGTAGCATTTTCTTTACCTCAGCCTCCATAATATCGCTCTGGCGGGGTGACACCCGATACGCCTTGGATCGTACTGGCTCTGGGGAGGTAAGTTCTATATCATGAGTAAGTACCGAAGTCCTACCAGGCCTCTCAGAGAACAGACCTTGAAACTCTTGTAATAGCTGGTGTAGTTCGGTTTTCTGCTCCGGCGACAGCGGTGCTTTACTGATAAGGTCACTAATGACTTGACCGGTGTCTTCCCTGTTCGTCACTGAGCCTAGTCCCGGAAGCTCGACCGGAAGCTCTTCAGGAACGTTTACCATCATGCACACCACTGCTTCCCTTTGTCTATAAGGTTTGAGCAGATTACAGTGGTAAACTTGCTGTGCTTTCCGCTTTCCTGGCAGACTTACCACGTAGTTAACGTCCGACAGTTTCTGAACAATTCGTGCTGGGCCCTCCCACTGCACGTCTAGTTTGTTGTTTAGCGATGTGCGCAATATCATGACCTCATCGCCAACCTCAAAACGACGGGCCCTGGCTGTCCGATCATAATAAACCTTGGCCCTCTGCTGGGCCTTTGTCATTGCTTCACCTGACAACTCCTGTGCCCTTCTTAAGCGTTCGAGGAGCTTAAGTACGTACTCCACCACGACTGGGTCGTCGCCCCTGCCTTCCCATGATTCTCGAAGCATGCGAAGCGGAGATCGAAGCGAGCGACCGTACACCAGTTCAGCTGGCGAAAACCCCGTAGCCGCATGCGGCGCGGTCCTTAAAGCAAACATCACCCCAGGCAGACACAGCTCCCAGTCAGTTCGATGTTCAAAACACAACGCTCTCAACACGCGCTTCATGACGGAGTGGAGCTTCTCAACGGAATTCGACTGTGGGTGGTACACTGAGCTGTGTAGCAGCTTTACCCCACACCTTTCGAGAAAAGTTGTCGTCAAAGCGCTAGTAAACACTGTGCCCTGATCTGATTGGATTTCCGCAGGAAAACCAACTCGCGCAAATATGGACAGTAGTGCATTGACTATCTCAACTGAGCTGAGTTCTTTAAGCGGCACTGCTTCAGGGAACTTTGTCGCTGGGCAGATCACAGTCAAAATGTGTCTGTACCCCGTGGCTGTTACCGGCAGAGGTCCCACAGTATCAATAACGAGCCGTCTAAAAGGCTCCGTTATGATAGGTACCAATTTCAACGGCGCCCTTGATTTGTCCCCTGGTTTGCCCACCCGCTGACAAGTGTCACATGTCCTCACGAAATGGTCTGCGTCCCGAAAACACCCTGGCCAATAGTACTCTTGCAAGAGACGGTCCTTAGTTTTCTTAACTCCTAGGTGTCCGGACCACGAACCCCCATGCGACAAGCGCAACAGATCCTGACGATAGCATTGAGGCACGACCAGCTGATCGAACTCCACTCCTCTGCGGTCTAGATACTTGCGGTACAGGACTCCACCTCTTTCCACAAAACGCGCAGTTTTCCTGGCGATACCTTCTTTGACATTGCAGCGCACGTTTTCCAGGCTACCATCCTTCTTTTGCTCGGCTATCAAAGCCGACCGGCTGACTTTTAGCAACCTATCAAGTCCGTCTGACGTAGGCGCGATGAGCAAATCAGTAGATAGCTCTTCTAACTTTCCCGCGTCGGGCGTTTCCTCTCCAGTATCTGGCGCCTTTAACGTTACAGACTCAAGTTTATTCAGTTCGGGCGTGCTCGGAATATCAGCTTGCTGCGCCTCTGACCCTTTTTCGTTGTTTGATAACGTCGGCCCCGCAACTACCGCCTTTGCAGCGAGCTCCCGAACCTTCGATCTGGTTAAGGCCTGAACACTAGCTTCACCAAACAAAAGCCCCTTCTCGCGCAGGAGGTGATCGGACCTCTTTGAAAATAGGTACGGGTACAGGGGGGGCAGCATAGATGACACTGCCGCCTCCGTCTCAAGCGCTCCGAAAGGTCCTTCAATAAGCACTTTTGCTACCGGCAGACACACGCTATGAGCTTCCACGGCTTGCTTGATCCATGCGCACTCGCCCGTGAACATATGGGGTTCTACATAAGACGGGTGAACTACATCCATTGTAGCTGCGGAATCGCGAAGCACTCGGCACTCTTTCCTGTTCACGAGGAGGTCTCGCATGTAAGGCTCGAGAAGCTTCATGTTCTCGTCAGTGCTGCCTATTGAAAAAAACACAACTTTTGGTGTTGTTTCCGGACACTGCGCCGAAAAGTGACCCGGCTTCTGGCACGTATAACAAACGCGCGCTCGCCTCATCTCGAACCGCTTTCTGCGTTTGGCTGCCGCCGTCTCCTTACGTTCTGTCGGACTGCTTTCACTCGCATCCGCACTACGCGTGTCCCCCTTTAATCTCATGGGCGTGAACTTCGGCCTCTCAAACTTCGAGCCAAATTCACCCTTTTGACCGTCCTTAGCTCCGCGAGCTCGACGCGTCACAAACTCCTCGGCTAGCTCAGCGGCTCTAGCCACCGTACAAACGTCTGGCCTATCCAAGACCCAGTATCGCACGTTCTCCGGTAACCGACTATAAAACTGTTCTAGCCCGAAGCACTGCAGAACTTTATCGTGGTCACCAAACGCTTTCTCTTCTTTGAGCCACTCCTGCATGTTCGACATAAGCCTATACGCAAACTCTGTATATGACTCACTTCTGCCTTTCTCATTTTCCCGAAACTTCCGACGGAACGCCTCCGCAGACAGCCGGTACTTTTTTAGAAGACTCGATTTCACTGTGTCGAAATCCTCTGCTTCCTCTCTATCCAAGCGAGCGACTACGTCGGCCGCCTCGCCGGGTAACAAAGTGAGCAAGCGCTGTGGCCACGTTTCCCGAGAGAACCCCTGCTTCTCGCACGTTCGCTCAAAGTTAACCAGGAACAAACCAATGTCCTCTCCAAGCTTAAACGGCCGCATTAGGTCAGTCATTTTGAACAATACGCGTTCTCCTGCACCGTATGCCTGACTTCCATTACGAGCGCGTTCCATCTCTACCTCAAGACGCTTCATTTCCAAAGCGTGTTGACGGTCACGCTCTTGTTGCTCTCGCTCTTTCTGTTCTTTACGTTCACGCTCTTCTTTTTCTTTCTGTTCTTTAAGTTCGCGCTCCTGTCTTTTTGCAGTCTCTCTCTCTTCAATGGTCTCAAGGCATTCCGACAGCTCGTCATCCTCAGCCTCTAACTCAAGAATAGCCTTTAGCAGTTCAGGTTTTCTTAGTTTGTCTGAGACATCCAGACCCAACTCTCTTGCAAGCTCCAACAATTTCGGTTTGCGCAACGACTTCAAATCCATGGCTGCTCTGAATGCTGCTTTCTCTACTGCTTACTATTGTCTTGCCGCAAACTAACCCGGCAGCAACGACAACCACAATTACCAGCTCTGTTTCTGACACTAACAAAAGCCTGGCAAAGCTCAGAAGAAGAAAGTCCCGCACTCACCAAACCTCGCAGGCAGGAATTCCGCGCAGTCGTTCCGCTGCAGGCAACCAGTCGTCACACAGGGCTCGTTGCACTGCTCCCGGATCGTCGTTGAGCTGCTCAGCATACAGTCAACTGCATCTCTTCGCTGCTGGCCTCCGTTGTCGCGATCTCACCGCTGGCAGACAGTTGTTTGAAGTCGGAGGCGATCTCACCGCTGCCAACCAGATGTTTGGATCGCACCGCTGGTACGATCTGTTGGGAACTCGGCGCTGACGCCCGTGGTTGTACCTGGGTCGCAAGCCCCAAGGGTAGCGTTGGCCTGGCGGCCTGGGGTACAACTGGAAGCATCCGAAGGTCCCGGCAAAGCATGAGTCGACTGGTAACAACGAAACAACTTGTTTATTTTAACATCGCAAAGAGTTGGCGGTCAGGTTTGACCGAAGTAGAGAGACGGGAGAGCACTTCACTCAACAGAAGAAATCGGAGCCCTCCTTTTGGCGTCCGGGGGCAGCTGTTTTTATACTCTCGCAGTTGAGGGCAAGAAGGAACCCCTCAAAAGACGAGCACGTGAATGTACAATGGGCTAATGGTGACGCACACTGTCGTAGCGCTGCCGTAGCACCATGTCGAGCACGATCTCGTAGCACCCTGTCGTAGCGCTGCCGTAGCACCATGTCGAGCACGATCTCGTAGCACCCTGTTGTAGCGCTGCCGTAGCACCATGTCGAGCACGATCTCGTAGCACCCTGTTGTAGTGCTGCCGGTCGGGCACAATGACTGTAATGAGAGGATGATCCCTGCTTTCGCTTCGCCTGGTTCTGGCACAATGACTGGAATGCGAGGGTGATCCTTTGCGGTCGCATCGCCGCAGTCGCGCCTGGAAACACCTGCCGATGAGCGTTGCGGCGACGACGATCGGGCCAAAATGTCTGCCGCCCCGCCGCAGTCGCGCCGGCAAAACCACGTGTCGCAGGCGAAACGCAACACTGCGTGGAGGCCCCAGTTCCTGAGCGAACGCAGGGGATTGATAACTTCCATGGAGTCATTCAATAAGAATGTCTCGCTTTTAGACAACCTATATTCTAATTGTAGCACAGTTTTCTTCGCTGGGCGCCTTGGCGCGTGCAAACGAACAGGAAACCAGCAGAGAGCTAAGGAGCTCTTCCGAATCCAATCATATCAATCCGATAATTTGAAAAAGAAACCAGTGAACGCACGTTTGCACAGGGTAAAAAGAAATGGCGAGGATCGGCACTGTACTTGCAACTAATTTTGTAAGATCTTCGACAGAAAACAGAGCGCATGCGCCACACCATTTGAGACAGACCGACAGAAAGAGAGAGAGAGCAGCGATAAAGGGGAAAACAGGGAGGTTAAGCAGGTTGAGCCCGGTTCTCTACTCTGCATTGGGTAAGGGGGGAAAGGGCTAGAAGATTCCATGGACCGAAGTTCAGGGCATGTACTCGCACACACCCGCAATGAAGCGTGGTTTGGGACAGAAGAAAACAGAGAAAAAAAAAGCATCAGACTAACCAGTTGTCAAGATAGCAACATTATTTTTCTGTTAGAAGTGACGATGGCGCGCTCAACCATCTTTCGTGACCCAATTTTCTAATCTAAAACTCTTCGGCAATCTCACGCTCGTGCAATGTGTTCCTTGTCTCACAGCGATACTTCAACGAACGCGGGAGCGCAACCGCACTCCTTAAAATGCAGTGCCAAATTCTGAACTGTGCCTGGCGGAATCAAGTTCCGATGTTCATGTAATCTGTTGTTAATGCAACATCATGTCAGGCCTACATAACCTTTTCGAAATGTCTTTGGGATCCTGTAGACTTCTTGTTCCCTTGTGTAAGCGTCTGTCAGCTGGTTTTCTGTTCATTCACAAATGCATACAAATTTGCTGTGTCAGTTTAGGCAAAGCAGTTTATCATGTGTCCTGTCTCATCGTGTCTCTATCCCTTTAACACAATGTGCCGCTGCTGTAACATCACACTTTTCTTCTTCGATGTACTGTATACACGAGCATATATTGACGTGCTGTTCCCTTGTTTTAATACCGTGATTGTCATAGTGCACCAGATAACTGAAATGAGCCCCTCTCATTGACGACCCGACGTTCAGTTGCGAATGGCATTACATGCCGGTTCCAATTAAAGAAAATAATTTCTTTTCGTTTCTTTTTTTTTTCTTTTTTTTTTTTTATTTTAGCAAACGGCCGGATTCCATGCAAACTTTATAGTTTAGGTTGTTTAGAAATAAGAAAACATTGAAGATCTCAGTCGGCAATCGGAGGTCGTTCTTGTCGAATACCTGCCGCTGTAATCCAGGGTCTAGGCGTTGCGCTCGAGGTCGCATGTTCGATCCCGGCCGCGGCGGCCGCATTCTGATGGGAACGGAATATGAAAACGCTCGTGTCCCGTGCATTGGATTGCACGTTAAAGTAAAGCAGGTGGTCCAAATTAACCCTGAGCATCCCATTACGGCGTACTTCATAATTAAATCGTGGTCTTGGCTGGTAAAAACTCGTCAAATTAATTAATAATTTGCTGGAATAGGCTAACTTGATTCAGTTTAGAACTGTCCCTATTCGAACAGTCCCACTTTTTACTTTATGTTTATTTATTCTTTTGTATGTGTGTGTGTGTGTGTGTGTGTGTGTGTGTGTGTGTGTGTGTGTGTGTGTGTGTGTGTGTGTGTGTGTGTGCGTGTGTGCGTGCGCGTGCGTGTGCGTGTGTGCGTGTGCGTGTGTGTGTGTGTGTGTGTGTGTGTGTGTGTGTGTGTGTGTGTGTGTGTGTGTGTGTGTGTGTGTGTGTGTGTGTGTGTGTGTGTGTGTGTGTGTGTGTGTGTGTGTGTGTGTGAAGTGCGCACTTCACACATGCACGACCACTTCATTTCTTGAGAACGTCATCAAACACCCTTTCCGTAATCAGCGCAAATGATATACCAAAAAATTTCAGATTTTTCAAAATTCATCTTATATGCTGATTATAAAGCTATCTTTATTGCAAATATGTCAGAGGTTGAGCTATAATGGGGTGATGCGAATTGATTACGAACAAATGCCAGCAAAACAAAACTTGCGTACGGGCGCAGGAGAAAAAAAATTAGAGGACCAATTAAGATACATATATGTACATGTTAAGTGTTAATTATGCATTAACACTAGGAGCAATATTCTCTAAAGATTTAAGTTAGAAAACCCATGTGGAATACCTCAGTAAAAAGTTGTATTGGGTTGTGGGAACAACCAGCACGCTTGAAATTGTTTCTTTCAGTTAAAGGCAAGACATTGCTTCACAACGCTGCCGTGTTTTCAGTCCTGCAATACTGCAACCATTATTGTTCGGAACACCACTGTCAACGAAAATCTCACTAAATTGCACTTGCTTGTGGAAGGAACGGTGCGATGCATTGAATGTGTTCATTTTCCACGAGAACTCTCTTTTGTGAAGTTTGATACTGTTTCTATACTTCTTCGGGAGCCTTTGAGATAACTGAATAACTGAATAACTATATTGTCTTTACACAACTATCGTTTAATTTTAAGTTTCAATTCTTGTTTGAAGTTAAATGAATCTGTTGTTTTCTTTGGCAGATTTAAGTGTAAATGTTGGCATCCGTGATACTAGGTATAAAGAAAAGGGCATATCTTTACACCTCGAGCGTGTTATAACAATCAATCTTTAACCTACACTGGGTCCACTTTACCTAATGTATGCAAAGAAATTATTTTCTCAGTTGAGCCTGAAATAAAATTGTTATTGTAGAATATTGTATATTGCATGCTGCTTTCCAAGTATATCCACGTATATATGCGTATATTTTGTGTAAGTTATGCGTGTCTGTGGAACATGCAAATTTTTTTTAAGCAGCACAGCTAAAGCTAGCTGGCACCCTTACATAGTATGCATGGGAAGGAGGCTAGAGTCGAGTAAGTTAGGTTATAATGACAAGTAAAATTTTACGAGTTAAAAACGCAATCACGATAATATCGAATACCGGCCAAGTTGGCCGCGTTCCGATGGGGGCGAAATGCGAAAACACCCATGTACTTAGATTTAGGTGCACGTTAGAGAACCCCAGGTGGTCGAAATTTGCGGAGTCCTAAACTACGGCGTGCCTCATAATCAGAAAATGGTTTTGGCGCGAAAAACTACTCCATAATTATTTTTAATCACATAAAAACACATCGCATAAAACAAGAGAAGCGTTTACTTAGGTACTTCTTCTTCTGCCTTCATGTCCTTCCTTTTCTGTGATCGTGCTTTTGGCCTTTAAATATTTAATCTTCACACGCACCAACTAGCCCAAAAGCAAGCACTACAAGGTTATAACGTCCGTATGGACAAGACGGTGTGGGGATGGAGCAACGTCTTCCAGGTTTGCCGTACGCACTTTTTTTTTTTTTTGCCGATAGTCATAAAGATCTTATAGTCTCGGGTAAGGGCCGCGCTTTCTTTTGCACGAATTTAATGCGGGTGCGGTCCTTACACGGGACGGGGCCATTTGGGCTGCTTTTTCTGCCCACGCGTATGATATTCGCCGTAATGCTTCGCGAACGCTATCCTTTTCGTAATAAATTTATTCATTCATTCATTCACGCCTGGCTACCCGTCTTCGCTACCGATGTCACTGCTATCGCTGCCACGGAGAAACACGGTGGAGCTAGTCGTGGCCGCGCCCCGTATGTCAGAGGTCTAAGCGCAGCTTTCGACATCTAGTAGCGGAGCGCGAAAGTACGCCGCACGCGAAAATTTGATGATGCGCGCGCACGGCATCAGTGTACCGAGTGCGATAGCTTCTCAGTTGCAATTTTTCTCCAAATTTTGGGCTAGCAACTTGGTGGTGCGGCCCTTGCATGGGTTTATATAGCATTGAACTTCTGACAGACATTTGCGGACCTGAGTGCGATGTCCTTGGATTTAGTTTCAGTGGAAAGAAGTCAGCCTTAATGGTGTTGAATGGTACCTTTCATCATGTCGTCAAAATATAGAGGGGGAAGGAAAGCCGAGAGTTGATGCATACAGATTCCTTCAAGAAGATAGATTAACGAGGGAAAGACATGGAAAGACACGAACAAGTACTCAGAGCGGAAGGCAAGAGAAACGCGATCGCATTGAAGCCCCGAGCGCTGTGGAGGCACGACAAGTATGATGCGCTGCGAGGTGTGTGAACAGGAGTCATGGTGCCCCGGCTTACACATGGATACTTGATTTTGAACACCGATGCGCAATCTGGACTACAGATTTATCAGATGGCTGTCGGAAGGCTAGATTTAAATGCGCACTGAAAAAAAGTACGAAGAAGGCATTACAGAATGGAGTGCTGAGCGCTGAGCGTCTTTCGAAGTAGTGCGGCAGGCTTGGAGCAAAATCTGCTTTGCGATTGACTGAGGAATATGAAGGAAAATGGATAGGCACCTATAGGTATTTAGGTATTCAAACAGCGTTCGCCAGCTAACATGGGCCAAGCTATTAAAAAAAAAACAGGGTACAAGATACGAGGACGACACCAGCGGTGTTCCGTGAGCAGAGTACTTCCGCAGACTGAAATAATCTCCCTATTGCCTTAAATAATTAGCTTTAATATTTAGTTAATTTAATAATTACTGCTATAATGGAATGCCAAATTCTTCCCATTCGAAAACATAAACATTAGATATAATTGTTCGCAGCCAGCTATAATTTTCATCTTTACATTTTCCGCGTGTCAAAGTTGGGGCGCGAAATACGAGAAATATGCGCAGTCAGTACGTGCCCACGCGCCACTGACTTATGCGACTACGTCAGTACAACAAACTTATAACAGTAAACTTTAACAATTCGATCAAGTAAACTAGCTAAATAATTCCCGCTAATTACTTATAAAACGTAACAGGAAAAAAAATGTCCCGGTTTCACAAAGTCTTGTGTTGTCGGAACAGCGTATGTTCCATCCTCGTATCTCTTACGCTGCTTTTTTTAATACATTGCCCCATGTGAGCCGGGGCACCCTGTATAAGAAAAAGGCGAATCGCGTTGGGGAAAAAGAACGAGGAAACTAACCAGTAAATATTACGTTAACGTCGTCGATATGTGCTAATATATGACGTATTACAAACACTTCAATATATGCTGCGCAATTCCTTCTCTATATACCCGGGCCTTTTCGAGCACATCGCTATGTCTTTTAGCCCTTCTACGCTCTCTCTCGTATCCAACGTACGTTCCGGTGTGCTGCGATGGCTCTAAACCGACGCCGACGTCTGGCTAGTGCGTTCGCACGGCCTGGTAAACGGCTGCGTTGCTGGCTGTTTTGGAGCACGATGGACACCGGTGTCCGGCTACGGGTTCTCACCCACTGCCTGGTCATGCACCGCCGCTTCGGGCTCGGGCTTCGTTGCAGGTCCGACTGACGTTCGCTACCGATCGATCACGCCACTGCATGCCACGTCGGCCTTAAAGGCTGACGTGTCTCGTATATATAAGAATAACTGTGCGCGCTAAGTTTTCTTTTTTTCCCCCATTCTGACTTTTCTTCGCAGTAATATTTGTTTATTATTATCCACTGCAGATATGTATTGGCTATCACGCATTTTCGAAATATCTGCCTAATAATTTTGTTTCACCTTGTATTCCCCTATTTTTCTTAATATCTTCTTCCCACCTCCCAACCACTCGATTTCCGGGTTGAACGTTTGCAGTGGGCCGCAGCCATTACACTCAGAAACAACCAACCAACGAACTGGTTGTGAAAGAATTTACATCAGCCTATACCACTTCTTTGTCGGTTGTTTAGTATTTCGGCAGTAAGATGTAGAATAGATCTATAGAAAATAGCCGATCATGTAAATCACTGAGTCGAGACCGGATTTCCAGGCACTAAATGTGGGTTTCAGGAGGAAACAATCACCAAAAGCCTTTGTATAGGCACCATAAATTGTTCGCAAACATCGACCTGTTTTACGTGAATGTGCATATAGGCAATTTTAATGGCAAGAAAACGTACGTAGCGTTCAGTTGTGAGGTCTGAAAGCCAGAAGCCATAATGTGCAAGCCATAGTTTCACAGGGCTTTGCTGAGAGTGTAAATTTATTAGCCACTTTCCTGCTTACAACGTCGCATCTAGTGTACAAAATACGCGAAGAAAAGTGCTAAAATTTTAATGAGAGAAGCTAAATCTGTGCCTAATAATTCGAAGTAAACGTTTCTTTCTTTATCGACAAAGTTTCGCACGAGGCGGTATTGAGGAAGTGCCAGCGCACGGACTGCGACCGGAGAACGTACGACTACGTTCCCGTCGGAGAAGACGGCAACCATGGGCCTGGGCAAACAGCGGTCATGTTCATGGTACCCAACAAGGGAACTCCCCAAGGATAGATTACCTCCCTCCTCCTACTCTTCAATTTAGCCATGATGCCTCTGCCGAGCAAGCTGACGGGCATCGAAGGACGCAGACACGAGACATACGTGGACGACTTGACCCTGTGGATCGCCTAAGTGTCTGCGAGACAGCACCAAGACGGCTGGCAGGAAGCTACCGGCGGAACAGAAGGCGCTATCCTCCACCACAGCCCAGGTTGAGCGGTCGACTTCGGGAGACATCAGACCAACTCCTTTCCATATCCAGTGCTCCTAAACCGAATGTACCCATCGAGCTACAAAAAGGGATGCAAGCACTGCAAGGTATCCAACACCATCCACCACATGGTAGGGGAATGTGACGGCACCGACGTCCAGCCGATCAAAGAACCAACCGTCGAGCAGTGCGAGGCCCGACTGACCAGAGCCGACCCTGAGGACTAGGCGAGCCTGGTGGACAGGGCGCATCGGACGGCCAGGGCGCGTGACATTGTAGACTGATGACTCCGCCCGCTGTTACGTTTCGCCTACGACGCGCGGTATAGCCGGCGCGGATGCAACGGACGCCGGGGCTTCGTTCAAAGCGGCAGACATTTTGGCCCGTTCGGCGCCGCCGCTACGCCTCCCCGCCAAGCGCGTCCAGGCATGTTCCAATGCCACGTGTCTTCGTGTGCGTGTGTGTGTGTGTGTGCATGTTGGTGCCCACGCTTGTCGAAGCGCGGCAGCCGGGGAGAGGAGCTCCCCCAACTGTGAAGCGAGGAGGTCCGAGCGGCACCGGCCCGGCGGATGCGCCACCTACTCTTCCCAACGTGCCCGAGCGGCACAGTCACGTGCGCGTCGATAGAGGCGTTCCTTCTTGCCCTCAACTGCGAGAGTATAAAAGCAGCTGCCCCCGGACGCCGAGAGAGGCTCCGATTTCTTCTGTTGATTAACGTGCACTCCCGTCTCTCTACTTCGGTCGACCTGACCGCCCACTCTTTGCGATGCTTGAATAAACAAGTTGTTCTGTTACCAGTCGACTCATGCTTTGCCGGGACCTTCGGATGCTTCCAGTTGTGCCCCAGGCCGCCAGGCCAACGCTACCCTTGGGGCTTGCGACCCAGGTGCAACAACGGGCGTCAGCGCTGAGGTTCCAACACCGCCTAGGTTGAAGACGTCGCCTGCTCTTCTGATAAATAAAGTGCATTACTAATAATAATAATATTTGGGGTTTTACGTGCCAAAACCACTTTCTGATTATGAGGCACGCCGTAGTGGAGGACTCCGGAAATTTTGACCACCTGGGGTTCTTTAACGTGCACCTAAATCTAAGCACACGGGCGTTTTCGCATT
Organism: Dermacentor variabilis; assembly: GCF_050947875.1. Lineage (NCBI taxonomy): Eukaryota > Metazoa > Arthropoda > Arachnida > Ixodida > Ixodidae > Dermacentor > Dermacentor variabilis. The sequence goes on along the minus strand of NC_134568.1, from coordinate 266,094,846 downwards.
TCGCCCCCATCGAAATGCGGCCGCCGTGGCCGGGATTCGATACCGCGACCTCGTGTAAAGTGCATTACTGCTGCTACGAATTGAGATAAAAATAAACAAAGGAGTTTTCGCGGTTTGCTGGCGACGGCAACCCCTTTTCGCTTGATTGATAATACAGCATAAAAAATGTTAAATGCTTGCATCAGATAATGTTTTATCAAAAATTCAGTGGTGATTGAGTGGTAAATACGAGAGAAATGCGTTAGTATCACGCCGCACCTCTTTGGGGTCCCGGATACATGATTGAAGCAGCATTCACCGCATTGAAAAGTATTCTTCAGGCACTAGGCGCACGCCCTGCCTCTTCGAGGTGCGAAGTGCAATTGGCGATGGTCCGAGCAGACCACTGACAGTAACAATATACAGGGTGTTTCAGCTAACTTTAGCCAGAGTTTAAAAATATGCCGATGCACTCTAAGACGACGCGACCAAATGCACGTTGCTCATTTTTGTACGTAGTGTGCCACACTTCTTTTTGTATTTCGCTTAATTAGATCATTAGTCAAGAATAATTAACCAACTTCTGAAGCAATGAAACTAGCAAAAAGATTCCAATTAGAAAGTTGCAGAGTGATTTGTAAAGCGTCCCATTAGACAGTTTCTAACTTTCTATCTATTAAGTTTTAGTATTCTTCGGCTTACTGCGGATGCCCGCGAAATACAAAAAAATACCGTGTGACATACCCGCTTGCGCGCCGTGATTGCAGCGCTCCCAAACTGTCTGCGTACAAACGAGCATAGCGTCTAGCAAAGCGTGCTGCCGCTTAAAAGGCGACAGGGCAGTGATGAAGGCGTGAGCTGTGCGATTAAGCCAGCAATGTGCTTCTCTCGTGGCGGCTCATGATAGCGATAAGCAGACGCAGCGGCAGCACACCCGGGTAAATGCTATGTGTGTTTGTGCGCGGAACGCTTGGGAGCAGTGCAATAACGACGCGCAAGCGGGCATGTCGCGTGGTGTTCTTTTGTATTATGCGGGCATCCGCAGTAAGCTGAAAAACACTAATATTTAGTAGATAGAAAGACAGAAACTGTTTATTCGGACATTTTGCAAACCACTCTGCAACTTTCTGATCGGAATTTTTTTCCGAGCTTCGTTGCTTGAGAAATTGGTTAATTAATTTTGATAATTATCTAATTAAGCAAAAAGAAAAAGTAGCGTCACAGACTACAAGCAAAAGTGAGCAACATGCATTTCATCGCGTCGTGTTAGAGTGCATCGGCATATTCTTAAACTCTGGCTAAAGTTGGCTAAAACACCCTCTGTATACAAGCTGTCCAAACTATCACGCACCAAGAGGTAATAATGTGCATATGCCACGTAGCTGAACAGAACTAAAGTAATCTTGTTTGCCGTCGGTAGGGGAAACTCAGATTATTTTCTTTTCGTTCCACCTAATTTGATAGTTAGTCCTAATTAATTAATCAACTTCTCAAATGTAGTAATTGGATTAATAGTGTGAATAAAGAAAGTGTAGAGCGACATGAAAAACTCCCGATACAGCTTTCTGTTGGTCAGTGCGTGCTACATAAAAGTGTTTTTTTCCTGGCGTGAAAGAAGCCCGCGAACGCACGCAAAATTACCGCGTGACTGACCGCTCGAGGCACTTTGCGTGTATTGGCGGGCTTGTTTCACGTTCGGAAGGTCACACTTATGTCGTTCGCATTGAGCAACAGAAAGCTGTATCGGGACTTTTTCATGTTGCTCTACAATTTTCTCATTTAAATTTTTCATCGAACCATTACATTTGAGAAGCTTATTCAATAATTATAATAAATTAAAACTAATTATGTAATTAGGCGGAAAGCAAACAATGATCTGAGTATCTCCAAGCGAGGGCAAACAACATTGCCTTGGTTCTGTCCAGCTGCGTGGCATTTGCATAGTTTTAAATCTTGGTACGCCATAGTTGGGACACCTTGTATGTGAACGAGAAGAAAGGAAACCGAGGGGCGCGGCTTCGCGCTCGCCGCAGCCTCGCAGTTTCGGTTTCCCGAATTTCCTCGAGTCACACTTCCGCGTTTAATCGCATTTTTTCACATCCAAAGGCTGATAATGGCCTGTACTGAGAGATTGCTTCAATTTCCCAATTACGATGAGCCCGCCGAAACTAGAAGTATAAAAGTTAATTATTTGGGCTTTGTGAATTAGCGACTAATTACCGGACAGGCCGCCATTGGAATCTGAACCTGGCAACGTTTAACGTTAGAACGCTATCTAGCGAGGCGAGTCTTGCAGTGTTATTGGAGGAATTAGAGGGTAGTAAATGGGATATAATAGGGCTCAGTGAGGTTAGGAGGACAAAAGAAGCATATACAGTGCTAAAAAGCGGGCATGTACTGTGTTACCGGGGCTTAGCAGAGAGACGAGAACTAGGAGTCGGATTCCTGATTAATAAGGAAATAGCTGGTAACATACAGGAATTCTATAGCATTAACGAGAGGGTGGCAGGTCTTGTTGTGAAGCTTAATAAGAGGTACAAATTGAAGGTGGTACAAGTCTATGCCCCTACATGCAGTCATGATGACCAGGAAGTCGAAAGCTTTTATGAAGACGTGGAATCGGCGATGGGTAAAGTCAAAACAAAATACACTATACTGATGGGCGACTTCAATGCCAGGGTAGGCAAGAAGCAGGCTGGAGACAAGTCAGTGGGGGAATATGGCATAGGCTCTAGGAATAGCAGAGGAGAATTATTAGTAGAGTTTGCAGAACAGAATAATATGCGGATAATGAACACCTTTTTCCGCAAGCGGGTTAGTCGAAAGTGGACGTGGAGGAGCCCGAATGGTGAGACTAGAAATGAAATCGACTTCATACTCTGCGCGAACCCTGGCATCATACAAGATGTAGACGTGCTCGGCAAGGTACGCTGCAGTGACCATAGAATGGTAAGAACTCGAATTAGCCTAGACTTGAGGAGGGAACGGAAGAAACTGGTACACAAGAAGCCAATCAATGAGTTAGCGGTAAGAGGGAAACTAGAGGAATTCCGAATCAAGCTACAGAACAGGTACTCGGCTTTAACTCAGGAAGAGGACCTTAGTGTTGCAGCAATGCACGACAATCTCATGGGCATCATTAAGGAGTGCGCAATAGAAGTCGGTGGTAACGCCGTTATACAGGAAACCAGTAAGCTATCGCAGGAGACGAAAGATCTGATCAAGAAACGCCAATGTATGAAAGCCTCCAACCCTACAGCTAGAATAGAACTGGCAGAACTTTCTAAGTTAATCAACAAGCGTAAGACAGCGGACATCAGAAACTATAATATGGATAGAATTGAACAGGCTCTCAGGAACGGAGGAAGCCTAAAAACAGTGAAGAAGAAACTAGGAATAGGCAAGAATCAGACGTGTGCGTTAAGAGACAAAGCCGGCAATATCGTTACCAATATGGATGAGATAGTTCAAGTGGCTGAGGAGTTCTATAGAGATTTATACAGTACCAGTGGTACCCACGACGATAGTGGAAGAGAGAATAGCCTATAGGAATTCGAAATCCCACAGGTAACGCCAGACGAAGTAAAGAAAGCCTTAGGAGCTATGCAAAGGGGGAAGGCGGCTGGGGAGGATCAGGTAACAGCAGATTTGTTGAAGGATGGTGGTCAGATTGTTCTAGAGAAACTGGCCCCCCTGTATACGCAATGCCTCATAACCTCGAGCGTACCGGAATCTTGGAAGAACGCTAACATAATCCTAATCCATAAGAAAGGGGACGCCAAAGACTTGAAAAATTATAGACCGATCAGCTTACTGTCCGTTGCCTACAAAGTATTTACTAAGGTAATCGCAAATAGAATCAGGAACACCTTAGACTTCTGTCAACCAAAGGACCAGGCAGGATTCCGTAAAGGCTACTCAACAATAGACCATATTCACACTGTCAATCAAGTGATAGAGAAATGTGCAGAATATAACCAACCCTTATATATAGCTTTCATTGATTACTAGAAAGCGTTTGATTCAGTCGAAACCTCAGCAGTCATGGAGGCATTACGGAATCAGGGTGTAGATGAGCCATATGTAAACATACTGGAAGATATCTATAGCGGCTCCACAGCCACCGTAGTCCTCCACAAAGAAAGTAACAAAATCCCTATAAAGAAAGGCGTCAGACAGGGAGATACGATATCTCCAATGCTATTCACAGCATGTTTACAGGAGGTATTCAGAGGCCTGGAGTGGGAAGAATTGGGGATAAAAGTTGATGGAGAATACCTTAGCAACTTGCGATTCGCTGATGATATTGCCTTGCTTAGTAACTCAGGAGACCAATTGCAATACATGCTCACTGACCTGGAGAGGCAAAGCAGAAGGGTGGGTCTGAAAATTAATTTGCAGAAAACTAAAGTATTGTTTAACAGTCTCGGAAGAGAACAGCAGTTTACGATAGGTAGCGAAGCACTGGAAGTGGTAAGGGAATACATCTACTTAGGGCAGGTAGTGACCACGGATCCGGATCATGAGACTGAAATAACCAGAAGAATAAGAATGGGCTGGGGTGCGTTTGGCAGGCATTCTCAAATCATGAACAGCAGGTTGCCACTATCCCTCAAAAGGAAAGTGTCTAACAGCTGTGTGTTACCAGTACTCACATATGGGGCAGAAACCTGGAGGCTTACGAAAAGGGTTCTGCTGAAATTGAGGACGACGCAACGAGCTATGGAAAGAAGAATGATGGGTGTAACGTTAAGGGATAAGAAAAGAGCAGATTGGGTGAGGCAACAAACGCGGGTAAACGACATCTTAGTTGAAATCAAGAAAAAGAAATGGGCATGGGCAGGACATGTAATGAGGAGGGAAGATAACCGATGGTCATTAAGGGTTACGGACTGGATTCCAAGGGAAGGGAAGCGTAGCAGGGGGCGGCAGAAACTTAGGTGGGCGGATGAAATTAAGATGTTTGCAGGGACAACATGGCCACAATTAGTACATGACCGGGGTAGTTGGAGAAGTATGGGAGAGGCCTTTGCCCTGCAGTGGGCGTAACTAGGCTGATGATGATGATGATGACCGTGTATCACCCGTCACCATAGGGTCGCCACCACTTACGGCGTGTCTCCGAAGGAAGCGTCCTTTTATGTCAGCAGGGTTATTTCTAAATATTACTTAAAGTCTTCGTAGAAACACCGTGTGTGTATGTATATAGTCTATATATACGCGCTTCTAAGCTCTCCCACACGGCCGCGGCGGCCGCATTTCGCTGGGGGCGAAATGCAAAAACGTCCGTGTCCTGTGCACTGGGTGCACGTTAAAGATCCCCTAGTGGTCAAAATTAATCCGGAGTCACCCACTACGGCGCGGCACGTAAAACCGCAGATTTCAATTCAATTCAATAAGCTCTCCCATCCGCTCTCTATCACTACTACGCGACCGGCTTCCCACACTTCACACACATACACCTTTTTCCACTTCTACACTCCGAACGCTAATAATACATGCTTATTATCTCTAGGTCCTGGGGCTTAGTATTCGGCCTCCACTCACTCAAAAAAGGAGGGTTCAGCATCGACAGGGGCGAATGGAGCGGGGTTCTTTTTTTCTATTTTCGTGTGTTTGATGGTTTCACGCACTCCAGGATGCTTGAGTGTTCGCCTATAATGGCATCCCTAATTTCTCTGAACAGAAAAGCCCCGTGTTTCTTGCCTAAGAGAGACTAATTGTGCACTACCTTTTGTGACAGCTGCTGCAACACACATGGGTTGCATTAAGAGGAAGCTGTAGCTCGGGGGTTCCTACCTAAGTAAATGTGAAAGGAAAAATCGTTTTTCTCGGCAACCATGCACTGCACCAAATTTGATCAGGTTTGTTGTATTGAAAAGGTTAATATCTACAGACTGCTGGAAGTGAATTTTTTATTAATCTCGTCAAATTTTTTTCATAAATAGTATTGAAAATTGCACAGTTTCAGAAAACGAAACTATCAAGTTCGTTTCAATAGCGAGAGTATCAAGTAACTCAGCAACGAAAAATGATGTCACAATTGTGCAAATTGCCTCTGACAGTGCATCTAAAGCGAAAAATATTGATGCATTATACATGGCGCTTAAATACACCATGAGAATAACTTTGCAAAATCCTTGTAAACCTGGTAACAAAATCATGTAAGACATAAATGAATATACCAAATCTGTCCACTTTAGATGTTCTGACGGATGCGATCTACATAACTGCGATTTCTTTCTTGGTCAAGAGTTAGAGATTTGTAAACTTCACGCTCGTTTTCTTTCTTTGTTTGTGCTTACCAATTTTCGGAATTTTTTGTAAGAACATTCCGGCCCTGGTACAAGATTTCGCTTCCAATAGTCACTATAATTGAACTTTCTCTCTCAATTGCAAGAAATTTCATTAAAATTAGCGCAGGGGTTATCTCAGAAAAGCATTTCTGCGTTTTCCATGTATTTGGATAGGCAGCATCGGAGTTGGGCCCAAGCTAAAGTTTCCTCTTAAACTTGCGTTATGGCGCGGTAGCTGTGTCGCGACTTCTGAGCTGTTCACCACTGCTCTTCATTTGTGCTTTTCATGTATCGCTATTACTTTATTCTCGCCAAAGTGTTTTCTTTTGATCAGCCGTCTGAGTATGGGCGTATGCTTCTCTTCACAGACACTTATTTAAATAAAAGGAGTCGAGAAGGGCGGGGCGAGGGCAGAGTTTAGTGCTCTAAGTGAGCCGACGTCGGCTGGTTGTCTCTGTACAATCCCAAAGGATTTAGGAGCACGAAAAAGTGACCGCGCAACTACAGTCAATACATCCAGCGTACTAAGCACGCCTTTCAGCCTAATACACGTACAGTGCAATCTACAGCAAACAGTCTCTCCAAGCTACAATCTGCGGAACAGCTTTCTCGGTCCCCGCCTGCAGTGCAACATGGCATTGCGTCTACAGTGCCGAAGAAGAATTTTGATTAGCTTTTCTTCTTGAATTGCTAATCAGCGTCAGGTAAAAGCTAAACTAACGTCGGCAACTCAAGCACTTATTTGCTAGGTCACATTGCCAGGTGCGTCGCCGTTAGCACCAGCGCCTGCCGATTCTGCCATGGTGGTCTGGCCGAAAAAGTAACGCAGTGGACTTTTCAACCAGAATGAGCGCCACAAGAATCTCTTTTGAGGTGCTAAAAGAAAATAGACATATATAGAGGCACCAAAGGCAGAAATGGGCATATGCTGCCACTATGAAATTAGTACTAAACCACATCCTAACCCGTAATTCGTGCGGATACATCAAAAGGGTGCGGCCCTGACACACGGGAAAAAAAAGGCATTTGCCTCTAATCCGGTCTCTATGAATCACTGTTAACACAAATAACTTGCACGGGCTTTCTCTCTCTCTCTTCTTTTTCTTGTTTGGGGACTACCCCGAGTAAAAACGGGACACGTTAAGCGCACAAACAGCACGATGTAACACGAACGCGGTGCCTACAAATTCTGTGTTGCCTTGTTTCCACTAGTTTCAAACCTTAAGCTTCTCTTCAGAGGAAGCCGCAGGGATTACTTTTTAGGAGAAAATATGGTAGGTGGATTCAAAGTGAGATCTGTTTACTATGAATATCACATCTCAGTGTTTCGGGGTGCAACCATGGGCATAAAGAAATTAGCTTTGCATTCAGTGACAACGCCCAGCATTGTAACGCTTCAATATAATGAAATAAATTAATTGTAACCCTTGTAATGCGAAAATACGATACAAGTATACATACGATGGTGCTTGTCCGCTAAGGATATAGCAATTTATGCGGAAGTGTGGCAAGAGCTGCACTTACACGTGTATAAAATTCAGGAAGCATCCCAAGGCCTTCATCTCTTGTCCGTTTTTATGGATGTTCATTTTGAAGCACTGTCCCCTTTTCTCGGAGCTTCTCACAGCACTTGATGGCCGATGTGATCGAGGAAATGCCGAGGAAGGGCACATTTTAACACGCTATTATTCTCTCGTTCTTAGAAGTGCTCCGCACACAAGAGCACTCCGTCGCCGGTCCAGAGCGGTTTTACTTTCCTGAGAGGGAAATTGAGTTAACTTGTTGTATGGCTCGTGTTTTTCCCGATAATTCAAAGACAGGCAAAAGCAAAATGTGCGGGCCGAGATGGCCCTTCGTGCCTCGCTGTCCCGCGAGAACGCCAAAATTTCGTGATCATGTTCGCGAATTACCGTTTCTTTCTCCTCTTCGTTTTGTCCTTCCCTAACTCGGTTTGGAACTTTCAAACCATCAGCAGCTTGTAAGTACTGCAGCTGACTCGGGATTCATTTTAGTTCGCTGCAGTAATCACGAAAATGCCATCTTTCTCCCTGTGGCATCGCGCAAGCGACTGAAAATCGTTCGAGTACAAGCCCGCTTTTTCTTTCTTTTCGAAAAGCATAGAATATCACAAAGCAGCCTCACAGACTGCACTTTAAGGCTCAGTTTTCATGGACATACTGTTCTACCTCTGTCCATTGCGTGCAAGTCCGTGTCAACGGAAACTCATCTGGAAGGTACTATAAGACGCGTGCGCATGAGTAGGAATGTAGAAGACAACCATATTTTCACCGTAGCTTTTAAGGAAGAACTTTTCCTAAGGTTATTTGTTACTGGGCATCGTAACGTGACATTTTCCTGGGCTATACTTAGTGCATATCCACAGGTTCGGCCAGCATAACGTTACACAGGAACAATAGAAATAAAACCTGAATACCGATGACTAAAAATTGAATTTTATTGATGGGATGCAGGAACCTATATGGCGATAAAAAAAAAATGTCAGTTTCGCGGCGAAGAATTGATAACGATACCAAAGTATAGCCTTGTGCTCAAGCTCATCGGGCGGTTTTGTATAACTATGCGCGGTTACGACATGTTGGTGCGAGGCAGCACGCAAGCCAACTACAGTTTGGCAGATGAAACAGTGCCCTGGGAGCTACCATAAATCTCAGAACGCTGGTTTGATTAGGGGCGCCACCAGTCACGCTGCAGGCGTCGCATCTGGACGGTGCACGTGATAGGACTAACCGGAAACCATCGGTGTTAGTGAGTACCCAGTGAAATGTTAGCGTTAGCTTGATGTTTGCTCTCCGTTCCGCTCAGACCGGTGCACCACACACAGCCGCTCCACAGGAACGCAGGTGCGCTTGCAGCATGCCTTCGCACAACGGTCATTCCAGTCGCGCTAGGCGAGCGCTGGCCTGACTCCACCACAAAGCCGAGTGAGCGCAGCGTCGTCCGTGCGTCCACTTCGCTTCGCCCTTTTTGCAGCCGAACGTACTCCGCGTATCCGGACGCACTCCAAGCCTCCGCGCGCGACCGGCGCATGCGCCGTCGATAGTGGGACAGCATGATGATGCCGCCACAGGCCCGAACGCGCCTCGAGCCTCCGTATACAACTGATATCGCAAACGAATATAAACGAAATTATACAAAAACAGGAAAAATAAACTCGCACGTCTAAATTGTATACCTATCCGAGGCCCGTGCATGTGGGAGACAGATACTCTGCTTTCTTATCGAATAAGCCGATTGATGGCGCGCTGACGCAGCAGCTGCCTCTCTTGTGTGTCGCCACAGGCTTTAGGTTGACACGCGCGTATGTATCGCTCTTTCTTCCGAAGGGCGCGTGTCTGTTGAAGTGCTGGCAAGCTTGCTCACTGGCTTTTCCGGGTCATGTCACTGTCATTTATACCGAAACACAAGAATAACACGAAGAATGGAATTGAGAGAAATTGATTGGCAGAAGAGTAAAACACGATTGCATCGGGTTTTCTGTCCTACGCTTCAAGAAAATGAATAACTGGCAAAAGTGGCGAATGAAAATTAATAAAAGACTAACACGCGCTTAGCACAGAATGAGAAGGCAAATAGTCCAGTTTGCTTTACAGAACCGCAGCAACGCTCGGGCAGATTAGAGTTACCATCGTAACAGCGTTATGTCCTCGCTTAAACAAAGAGTTCGCTAGAAGATTCTTTAAGCACAGGATCCGTTAAATAAGTTAAGCTAGAGTACGCTTTCTTATGTATATCGCATCCAAAATTTGACTGAACTTTCCACAGTTATAGAAGGCAGTCACCTCATTCTCTTGTTCTCGAAATTATTACTTGAGAAGAAAAATTTTTTTAATGTGTTAGTGACTATTCTATTCTTCTAAAACCTTACCAGCGTTTAATCGACAATTTCTTTCATAGTAGAGCTTCTCGCTTACTACTTCTTTTCTGTAACAATGTTTTAAAGTATAATGCGATTTCTCATAAATAAAATCGAATTTGGGAAAAATATCCCACATATTTAAAGCGTTTGGGCACTTTATTCGAGGCGCTCAGCCCGTACGTGTTAAACCTCATTTTCTATAGGTCGTTAGATCATTATTTCTACATTTATTGCCACTTTTCTAAAATAGATGTTGTTGATGGATGGATGGATGGAAAAACTTTATTTTCGTCAGAACGCATGTGCGGACGATTCCGTGCTAGATGGCCATCAGCTCATGGCTGACGGCGACCTGGGTGGCCCACTCCACGGCCCTGGTCTGGACGACCGGGTCTGAGCTGGCCAACACGGCCTCCCACTGCTCGAGAGAAGGATCACGCATAATATCCGCCGGTGGCGGCGCTATGCTACAGCTCCATAATATGTGGTCATAGGTGGCCAGTTCCTGGCACCATTTGCATTCCGGCTGAACGTCCGGGTAGATTTTGTTTAACACGTATGGGTTATAGAAAGATCTCGTCTGCAATCTTCGCCAGACGCTTTCCTGCGCCTTCACCAATTGCTTGTCCGGTGGAGGGTAAATTCTCCGCTCAAGTTTATAATGGTTAGTAATGTCGTGAAAGGACACCAGCCCATCTCTCGTGGACCTCCCTGGAACGTCCGGCTCACCTGCTCGGCTGACGAAACCTCGAGCATTCATGTGAGCCGCCTCGTTCCCAGGGTTCCCAGAGTGGGCCGGTACCCAGACAATTTCCACCTCCGTTGTCCCTCGCCCCGTGGCCCGATCTAGTAATCCTGCCGCTGTGACAGAGATTCTGCCCCTCGCCAAATTTCGGATGGCTGTTTTAGAGTCGCTGAAAATCAGGTCAGCTTCAGTACTACCTATAGCTAGCGCTATCGCCGCCTCCTCTGCAGTTTCTGAGGAGCGGGTTTTGACTGATCCAGAGGTGACTAAGCGTCCCCGCCCGTCCACCACCGCAACTGCAAATGCGTCCTTGTTCTTATACTCGGCGACATCTACGTAGACTGCCCCGTTGTACTTCCCGTACTTAGCATGTAAAGCTCTGGCTCTTGCCTTCCTACGGTTCTCGTGATGAATCGGATGCATATTTTTAGGTAAAGGTTTCATGTACAAGCCCTTGTGCATTTCTCGCTTCACCTGAATTTTCATGTCCCCAGCTGGAGGATCAACTCCAATGCCGATCCCTTCCAATATATCCCTCCCTACTTTCGTTTTGGACAGTCTACTGAGTTGCATCGCCAAGTGTGCTTCCCGCAGTTCTTCCAAGCTGTTGTGCACCCCTTCAGCACTCAGCACTCGTGTTCTTTGTTTCTTTCTCAACGAGACGTTGTATGCTTTCACAGGAACATTACATGACCGTCAGCTAACATCTTTATTGAAGACGACAGCCTCATACTCTGGTATTTTTTGCTTAGATTCTTTTTTTTAATCACCTGTGGCGTATAGGCAATTCTTCCTCCTCAGATAAAGAAGCAGAAATTACTTGTACATGTAAGTATGGACAGAGCGCTAATTAACAAATTTCTGCTAATTAACTTTTTAATTATTCACTCAAGGCTAAATGTTGTCAATGCGGTAATGAAGTCGGGTCTAGTTAAGCCTCATTTACATATAAAAGGTCGTGAGAGTAATTCGAGTATCGAGAAATGTGATGCCGCAGCATGTTATCAAATACCATTGGCGGTACAGCTAGCAGTGTCTTGGACACTCCCTGGGCGCACTGCGGGGCGAAACCAAGTAAAAGCTAATGAATATTTCAGCATGCTTTAGTGGGTCAAACATTTTGAATCTTGGGCTAGTGGCAGAATTTCTGCTCAGTACATATGACTCCTGTATAGCCAGATTAATTTCTGTAGTTGCAACATGTGCAGTATCCTCAATAATTAAAATGATAATAAGGAACTTCGTTAATTAGTTATATCAACATTGTGATGTGTTATAGAGTAATGTAGCCATCTACCAGTAATTGACCTGAGCTGATGAAACTGCTGAAGCTCGCACAGTGCACTTGAAATGCTGAGCACCTGTAAAAAGTGAAAAAAAAGATGAAAAACTTAGGCAATAACAATACAAAAATTTCATACCATGAGATCTGTAATTATTTTCTGAGATTCTCGTTTCTGGGAAAAAATTGTAAGGGTTGCTGCTTTGGTAAGTTAGTTGAGCATCATTGCAACAAGCTACAGTGATACTAGAGCACAAATCTCATTGTGTGCGTTTTACACTTGCGGTTGTGTCCTTGCCGCTTGGCACCTATTTTCTGCAAATCAGGAATTTCCCCTATTGCACGCACTGTTCATATTTCTGATGTTTGCGCTTACAGCTGCTTAAGAATTTACCCAATGACAGCGGTCTTCTGTCAAGCATCTGCTGTTTCCTTGACAGCTTTTGGCAGCGAGCTGAATGTTTGCCAGTGTGGGAAAAGAGAAAGAAAGAGAAGTTACATGAGAAGGGTAGGGAGATTAAACGGAAGACAAGCTCCTGGTTTGCTACCCTATACTGGGGAAAGGGCATAATGGTGAAGGATAAGGTTTTCTACATCCACATCAGCTTCTTCGCATGGACAAACTGTACTATTAGGTGTTCTTATCCTGTTCTTATACAGGAGAGGAACACCTAATAGGAACGCGTAGGAACACCTTTGTCTAGGCAGTGCCTAGTTTTCATCTATGCATGACTGTTTTTGTAGCGCGGCTAACCTTGATCGATATGTTGAATTTCACAGATCTATCCCAAGTAATTTTGCAGATTGAGCCTCATTATTAAATCAAATCTATCTGGCTTTGCAGATACCGATTTTGTTGACAGCGCTACGTGCACTCCCTTTGAAGAAGGCAAGCGCGAAGTTTCATTCTTCTCATGTGCCTGGGGGCTAAGGCATTGTTACGATCGGCCACTGGGGGTAGTGACCGTCTAGCCCCTCCTGCACCACTGCGATGAATCGCTTCTTGAAGCTAACAATGTGTCCCCCGCGGACAGACTTGCGGCGACAGCAAGGCGAGATACGTTCGGCGGATCACGTGTTGTTTGTTGGTCCGATGATGCCGTCACGGACGATGGGAGCAAGAAACTGCTGGAAAAGAGTGTTCTACGGCGTTTCCTCACGAACTCCCCTAACCGCTGCGGTCGTTTGACAGACGCTCCAGCTAACTGATGGGTCATCCCAGGAAAAAAGACGTGCCAGCCTGAGCCAAGAGCGACAATCCCTGTCTACGAAGCTCCCCTCCTTTCTGTGTGTTCAGTGAACAAAGGTGCGGAAGTGTTTGTGTGAACCCTCGCCCTCAACGCGGGTCCTTCGACGACATCGAATGCTCCGATTGGACGAAGGTGGGGAGGCAGATTTCCCTGGCCTAGAGATCTAGGGAGGACAGAGCGGGTCTAAGCGGACTTTTACGGCTCTTCGGGGTGCTTCAATTCAGTCGTGCTAGACTGATGAGACGTAACGTTCTCCACTGTTCATGCAAATATTGTAAATAAACCCAGTACTCCTCGTTCTCGATGAGAACATGTTCCTCCCTTCAACAACGTCCTTAGCGTGGATGAGTCGGACGACGGCATGGGACAGCTACCCCTTTTTACATGCCCGGCCGCAACTTTTACAGCCTCAAAAGCAGCATTTCCTGCAATTCCACAATGACTTGGTATCTTAATATATGTCATGATGCTGTTCTCTTGCAGTGGCGTGAGCCTTCTTGTATCTCGTATACAAAAGCACCACTCGCTGTGCAAAAGCTATTATTCTGGGAAAGTAGTACCTTATTCATTTAAAATCACTGGTTGACAATGGTGTCCTTGTAATCATATAAACCTCATTTCAAAGAGAATGGCGTAAAGTTCTGCTGTAGATGATGAAGTATAGTGTGAGACCATTTAATGCTGCATTTGCCCCGTAAACTGAGATCGAGAACGCGGCCGTAGAACTTTGATAACTGCATAATCAGTCGGTATATACTTGAATGCGGTCTTGGTGCGCAGTGTAGTGCTAGATATCTCGCATCTATTATTGGCATGTTGGATTTAAATTTACACGCAATTTCTGGCTCTGAAGTGAACCTATTTGTACTGTAGTGAAGTCAAGGAGGACACGAGAAATCTATTGGCATGTACTGCGTTACCAAAAAGAGGTTCGCCCCATATAGGTTGTTAAGAACTGGTAAACTGAAAAATACCCGCCGTGGTTGCTTAGTAGCTTTGGCGTTGCGCTGCTAAGCAGGAGGTCGCGGGATCAAATCCCGGCCATGGTGGCCACGTTTCGATGGAGGCGAAATGCAGAAACACCCGTTTACATAGGGTGGTCAAAGCCGGAGTCTCCCACTACGGCGTGCCTTATAATCAGATCGTGGTTTCGGTACGTAATATCTCAGAATTAAATTAACTTTGGTAAACTGGTAAGAATAAGAAAATGAGAAAACTGGTGATTGGTAAGAACTGCGTTCAGTGATGAATGATGATAATGATGGCACGCCTCTGCAGACCTTAGGGCCTTTAATAAGGGCTTGCGAGATTCGCGATGCAATTATTAATAACGGTTAAATTTTGTTAATCTTGTAATTTTATTAAAGAAAAAGAAATACAGTCTTCTCGCCGATGAAAGCTCAACCCACCATTAACTTTGTTAATCGAAATAATGCTGTCGATTGTTAAAAACGAATGTACATCGAGGCATGAAATGTTCGCGCTAGGTATAGCTCATAACGTGGGAAAATCGCGCCCCTGTGCTCTTCATTAAATGGACGCTCCAATTTTCAATTCGGTTCAAGTTGAGTTTTCTTTTAAACAAGGAACGGCCAGAACTAAAAGCCGTGCGTCGGCTTGACTGAGGTGCTGAACTCCTGTCACATGGCAAAATTGAAGCGTGTATAAAATACATGCAGTTTGCAACAGTCAAATAATATAGGAAAGAAAGGAGCCTAGGAAATGTAATATTCCGAGTAGAAAATCCTTCAAATTAAAAACTTCATGCACGCTTTGTTCACAACAGCTGAAATTCGCTATGACAGAACAACTTACAATTCGGGCGTTGAAAAGGATGAAAATTTTGTTTGGTGAGATAGTTTAACAAAATGGGTTCAACGTATTGCGAGGACTGTTTGTTGCAGTGTGCACTGGAAGTACACAACGACCCTTATACCTACCTTCAACGGCCCTTATACCTAGCCTCCTTAGCCGCCGTTTTCTTTTTTTTCTTTTTTTTTTGGGGGGGGGGGAGGCTATACTTGCGCAGGAAATAAGATTATCGTTGTGTAAAGTGGATTTGTAACATAAGAGTAAGCCTAAAATCTCTCAAAACGAACAGTGGAAGAGTGTGTGGAAGTGCGAACAGTGGCCAAATGTTACGCCAAGTGTGCGGTAGAACTAACACGTATTTTTTTTTCTTTATTCTTTTTTCGCTTAATACTATTTCTCTATTTGTCCGAGCAGCTGAATGCTCCTATACGGACAGCTTGCATTTTCGACGCTACCGACGAGCTCGAAATAAGCTGGCGTGACCCTACGGTGCTGATGTCGCCATCTGTGGAAGCAACCTCGACTTACTTGACGGATGAGAGGCGTCGCGCTATATTTTGAATATCCCTGCCTTTACTAAATCACCTCGTAATGGTATTTTTGTATATTCAGAGCCCGAAACTCTACGTAACAATGCTCGAACGCGTGGCCTTCGATATCTCTAGCCTAAAGTATAGTAATATGCTCACAGCCGTCAGCGCTAGCGGCGAGAATCTACGCAGAGGCTCTGCGGAAATCCCGTATGGCTTAAACCGCGCTAGTTTTCACGTTGGTAACAGCTTTTGACAGTTTTCTTTTTCTTTGTTTGACGTAGCGGTGAGTTGGGGGAGGGGGGAACGGATTGGCGGGGACCTTTTTCTGATCAGTTTTTTCCAGTCCGCCATGTCAGTTCCTCATTCCTTCCAAAGCTTCCTCGTGTCAAAATCTTGCATGATGTCGTATGGTCAACCTCTTCGGGGGCTGTCTGAGCTAGTTCCGAAGCAGCCTCAAACAACCTCACTTTCTTTCGTCGCTGCTGTCAATCTTCATGGCGTTGCTAATATAGCACTCGCATCTTCTCACTACGTGACCTAACCATTGAACCTTACCTGTTGTGTCTGTGGCTTTGAACAATACTAGGATGTAGGCCTCTGGAATTTTTTTTTCTTTTTCATTTCACACATCCGACTTAGCATCCTCACTTCAAGCACTTGCACATTACTGGCGCTAGACTTATCTTGTGCCACAATACTCCTAAAACATAGTCGCCATTCTTCCATTCTGTCTGGTTTATGCCGCCGTCATATTTGCCGGCTGTCGTCAACAATGCCGAAGTCATGCGCTGGAGCGTCGCTACTCAAAAAATGTGCAGTCTTTGCTTCCTAGCTTACGCCGCGGTCTGACCAGCCTCTAGTCAATCATGAAAGTGCGATCGTACAGATACTTGAAGCACCTTTTCCCAGACCGCGATCACCGTGACGCAAACTGCGTCGGTGTAGCTATTCCTTCACGGGCTTGAAGCACGGAAGGCACAAAAATTATTGCGCCAGAACCACGGTGACTACGGTGGTAACGCATTAGGATTGAATCAATATAGCGACACAACGTATTACCATCGTCGAAACGAGTTATGTATGAGGTGTGTACTGCAGCGGGACTTCTCTTTCGCGCTTCCCTAAGAACACTCGGCGCCATCTAGCGCCACCACTGCGAAGAACGCTTAGAACAACATCGAGAAATCCGTCGCGAGGCAACCGGGCTCCAGTCTCGCGCCTTTTCCTGAACAGGCTGCGCCATTTAGTGGCAATGCCGAGAAGTCCGCGCGTGGCCTTCGAAACGAGAAGCGTGTCGCGCCGCTGTCTGCGAACGCCGGCAATTGTTCCCTCGCTTGCCGCCGCACACCCAGTGGCACATACCGAGTGACCCAAGTCGGCGAGACGTTCACTGAAGAGCGGCACATAAGCAGTGCATTCATAGCGCAGCTCACTAATGCGTTGGTGTGAAAGGCGTTCATTGAAAAGCCGTACATGCCTAGAGCATTTGTGGCGCAGTCTGCTATTGAGAAATCCTTGTGACGTGGGTTCGATTACCCACAGGATAGAAGAAATTTAAAGGATCTTGTTCGACATTGCAGAGCGGCCTATTCCCAGTGGCACACACCTAGTTACACAAGACAGCATCAAAGGCGTTCATTGAAGAGCGGCATACGCATACTGACACATGCCCAGTGACTCCAGTTAGCGTCAAAATGCTCATTGGAGACCAGCGCAGACCGAGTGGCACTCACCCAGTGCTCCAAGTCGGCGTCAAATATATTCTTCGAACAGCGTTACCCAGCCAGACCCGCATTACCCACCCAGACCCACGTCCGCGTGAAAGCGCTTCGTTGAAGAGCGGCACATATATGTGCACATACTCAGTGACCCAAGTTGGTCCGATGGTTCGTTTCGAACTCTGTTACCCAGCAGCCCGATACGCTACCCATTCGACCACGCACTACCCAGTGACCCACGTAGGCGGGAGAACTATTATATATATAAACTGGGGTCAAACTTTAAAAATATGCAAATGCTACGTGGCTGGACAAAAGCAATGTAATATTGTTTGCCGTCGCTTGGATAGATAGGTAGATGTATAGCCTCCCGAAAGTCCGTGTAGTACTCTACGAATGCTAACGCGTTAATAATGAAGTGTTTTTTTTTTTTAGCTTTGGTGAGCGGCGGGATAAATCGGACAAGTGCGAAAGGGGAATACAATGAGCAACACCTGAAACAAAACTATGAATGCCGGAGATGTTGGCACCCTCTCCACGACCATCCTGCTGAGTATATACGCGCCCAAAACACAGACATTAAGTTACCACAACGTCTTGTTTTACTATTCAAGTCAGTAACACGCCCCGCCATTATGGAAATAGTGTTACTATGATGAACGGATTTCAACGTCTTTCTTATCGCGCACAATTATAGCGATAGGCGTGCTGGCGTCGGCCAACATTCAGCCATTCTATCTACGTTTTGGCACTTGAAAATGTTCACTTTGGTTGCACCCAATGCACGGTACACGAGCGTATTTTTTTTCATTCTTTTTCGATTTGCCCCCCTCGAAATGAAGCCGCCAAGGGCGGGAATTGAACGCACAACATCGAGCTCAACAGCGCAACGCCACAGCCACTAAGACCTGCCACCCCGGTGCTGACAGTAATGGTGCCAGGGAGTAGTCGACTCGCCTGATAGAAGATGCCTGCAGTTATTATAGACACCGAAGCATGAGCTGACAACCCAAAAGAAGAAAAGATGTTGGCGGTGTAAGCATTGCGCGCAGGACAAGTATAGATAAGTTCGGACAAAGTATAGAGCACTGAAGGGAAGCATATATGTCATACCTTGTGCGGCAGTCGGGGATCGACTAACGATGACCAGTGTGCCATAGAGGCAAAGCACAGGTAGCACGCTAGTGGTAGCAGGCATGATGCGACACCGTCATAAACTGAGGAGAACTCTGATTTCAAGTACACATTACCAATATTTTCGATTTGTCGTCCCGGGGGGACCAGAACTGCGCGAGGCGCTGCTTTCAGCCAGTCAGTGTTGGCGTACGCAGCAGGTTGGGCAGCCCTGAGCTGTCCGGGACAACGAATCGAAGACACCCCACAAAAGGGTTATGTGATGTCATCGCGCAAGATGCGGCGAAAGTGTAGATGGAACACGCACAGTGCTCAACGAGTGAAAGGTGATAGGGCAGGTCCGGTCGTCCCTTCGCGAGCATTGCGGATAGCTTAATCTTTAGGTTTATTCAGTGTCCCTATAAGCAAAGTAATGTGGCACGCTTCGATAATTCGAAAGGCACCGCAGGCAATCATATTTGTAAATTAAGCTCACGGGACGAGTAAATTGTTTATTTGAAATTCAAACCGAAAGTAAGCGAATGATGGTAGCATTTTCAGGGTGGGGGTGAGAGCGAGGAAGTGTGGGTAAACTTTTTGCGGACAGGGTGCATCTAAGGGAAGGTGGGAAAACTTTTCCACGTGAGGGTGAGGAGAGGACCAGACTTACGTCGTGAGGGCGAGGAGGAAAACCAAAAATGAGAGAATTTTCGCACGTCTAGTCACGACTGAAAAGAGAGCAGACAATTTCCGAGGGAACAGGCCAGATTGCAAATGAGGTAGTTCGTAAACATACGGCAATTTGTACGAGGTTATCAGCACTTCAGTAGATGGGAGGGATGTGCGCCCTTTGAACTTCCCGCGAGCGGCCATCTGCGCTGCCTAACTACCGCTGCGCCATCTATCCGTGTGTCGATACTCCATTGCTTGTGGCTCCCCGTTCTCTGTCGCAATCGACAGATGGCGCACTACTGCTATCCTTTGTCGCCGCTGCAGGCGTCATGATTTAAAACTTGGGCGCTAAGTTGCAAAGCGTCACGTAGAGTCAGCTTGTTACTACGTAAATTTTGTCGGTTACAAGCATGTATCAGAGTAAGTAGACCGCCATATTATATGATCGTTTGTGCAAGGCAAAGTGAGTCCCTCCGTAAGACTTATCGTAAGTCTAATTTCTCCTACGATTTTTACGATCCATCTGAGGCAACGCAATTTGCATAAATAAACAGAATGCTT
The DNA here is from genome assembly GCF_050947875.1 of Dermacentor variabilis. Classification (NCBI taxonomy): domain Eukaryota; kingdom Metazoa; phylum Arthropoda; class Arachnida; order Ixodida; family Ixodidae; genus Dermacentor; species Dermacentor variabilis. The sequence continues at coordinate 266,075,008 of NC_134568.1, read as the reverse complement.
GCTAAAAGCTTGTTTTACTAGCTTTCAAATGCTGGTCTCTCACATGGCAGTGCCACTTGTTTCGCGGTTTCTGTTCGTCTTTGTAATTAGCGGGAACTTTTTAGTATGTGATTATGTTGTACGTTTACGCGCACCGTCTGTAAAAAAACTTGGTAGCCCGCGTCACCACTTGGTTTTGATACGCTTGCCCTTGCCATTTAGTGATATGCCGAAATGAGGTGCACCCGGCTCGCCTAGGCTATTCAGTGGCTACAGCGTTGAGACCCTGAGAACGTGCAGCTGAAGATTAAACATGGTGGCTATCGGGCATATCTCATTAATGTTGTGATTAAGCATTGTCTCAAAAGCACGAGTTGAGAAATCTAGAGTGGTGGTGGAGAGCAATACGGGTTTGTTACCAGGCCGTGTCTCTCACATTTCACATGGAAGCATGTGGCTTTGCAGTGATGTCCGGAGTGTGAAATGATCTACAGCGAAATAGTGAAACTAATATCGTCCGACCCATGACTATTCTTGCTTTGACGTGTTGAATACTAACGGGGCACATTACGCGACGGGTGCAGTTCTTTATCAAAAACCGTGAAGACAATCTGATCGCCAGCTATGGGCGTCTTGCGCTGGAGTTTGAGGTATAGTAGCGGCGTCTGGTGGCGGCGCGCGAAACGTTATTTGGGTAGTACCAGCTTCGGTAGTATTTAGCCCTGACTGTGGCGAAGCACGTTTCTAGCCCGAGTTCTGCGTCGATTCGCACTTTTTTCTGCCCTGTTGCGAGTGCAAAAAAGCTCGTCACTTTTCACAGACCACGCCGACCACGCTGCGAGCTAGCCGCAGCCTATATAGTTTAATGAAAACTGACTGTCCGTGAGACGTAATGCTGGAAGCAGAAGGAATCGGCGACGCCAATCCGGAGAGGCCTAGCTCAGCTTTGAAAAATCGTCACTGTCGTTACTTCTGCGTCGTGGGCTGCCATGAACAAGAAGGGCGGAATCCCAACATCAGATTCTATCGTTTTCCTTCAAGGCCTCACGAAGCGGAGCGTGGGGTAAGCGGAGTTCGTCGCGCTGGGTAAGCGAAACTTCGTGCCATCCTGACTGCTTCGCCTGTCTTGAAGCTTGCTTGATTATCTGCGTCCTAAAATTCGGTCTTTTGCACCTACAGTCCCGACGGCAGACCGACATAGCAGCAGGCATGGCTGGTGATTCACGATTCGAGACCCGGCCACAGCGACAATTAACAATTTGACCGGTGAGAAGTGGTGAAGTGACCAGGTGTGTGCAAATGAGCACAAATGGTCTGGCTGATTCGGTGACAATTCACTACCCCACTACGAGCAGCACAGGTTAGAGAGTTAAGTGTGCTCATCCTTGACCTCAAGCCAGCACGTTGAAGCAGCACAGCAAGGTGGTATTGATTGCAGCACATCGATGTTCGAGCGCTGTCATTAAAAGCTACATCAAGCGAGCAGCGGATGAGCGCGCGCTGCAGCGCGATTCGCACGTACGTTACTGCGAGCTAATATATGCATTGCATCAGTTATTTATCAGTTGCTAAAGGGACAGATGGCCGCTACTACAGTGCAGGCATAACTACTTGTATAGCGGCATGCAGTCTACAATGTTTGCAGGAGGCCCGCCTTTTCGCGGCATGTCGAAATACCGCTGCCGTCGCGGCGCGTACGATCGTGCGCTCGAGCAGTTCGAACATCGCGGCATGCTGAAAGACCGCTGCCGTCGCGGCGTGTACCGTCGTGCGCTCGAGCAGTTCCGTTCACATGATGTCTGTTTATCGCTGCTGTGAATTCATTTATAGCAAGCATTTCCTCGCGTTTTTGCGCCTGAATCTAGCAGCGTACCTGAAGTTCAACTTCGTACGCGACTCGCTTCACTTGCGATTGATACCGCGCTAAAACTTCACCGCTTATTTCTTGAACGGCATACACGTATTCGGCGCAGCATAATTTATGGCCTTTACGCAGCGTGCCATCCCTGAAAAAATCTTCGGCGCCCGATATTCGCTGCAAGCCGTGGTACAACAAAACCGAAAGTGGCGTGTCCATATTGTAAACGTGCTTTCCGAAGCAGACGACCGAGCTTGGTACTACCCAGTTCATGACAGAGGGCGCTTTTTAGCACCATTTTCGCAGCGCCCCCTTGGCAATGCAAGAGCCCCATACGTTGACGCCTATTTAAGACAATTTCAGCACCGCCGGAAGAAAAGCACTAGACGTTCTAAAAGCTTTACAATAATTCAGAGTTCACCTAAAAGGATAGAAATTCCCACCTTATACCGCTTATGAAGTTCTGATTCACTTCTGTAATATCCCATAGCCAAAGGGTTGAATTGTGCCAAGTGAGTGAACTACTCCCAAATGTTCAACTATGTGATTGGGTCGTCCTGGCCGGCTGCTCACGGATACTAATGCATTGCCCAGATTACTTTTCTCTGAAACAAGGGATCGCCAAGAAGAAAAAATACGTCATGTGAAGTTGCTGGAATGCACTGAGGAAATTAGGTTCGTTGATGAGAAGTATCGCGTGCCACCGACAGGGGTTCGCGAGATGGTTCACCTCTGTTGCGATAATGCGAAATCGGCGATTTTGCACCTCCTTCTGCCTTTTGATGTCTTGTTTCGGTGAGCCTGCAAAACAATTCTGAAGATATTTTCTTCGACAAATTTGAAGCATGACAGCAGTGCGTTTTCACTTGCCACCGGTGTTACAATAAAACAGACGCCCGAGGAAAATCCAAAATATTCACGCAATCGCTTTGAGATCGTCCATTTGGACTTCTCGGAACTCAAGAAAAGGATGAAAGGCACCAGTAAAGCACTACCATTCTCATTCAGCATAGAGGAGTTCACAAGAAATTCCATAACCAAGCCAGGAATATAAAACGCCAATCGTGTTATTGCTCTTCTTCAAGAAGAAAACTCTACTAAATGACACGCTCTAGTCCAGTGTTTCTCAAGCTTCGCCAGTACGTGACCACTGTGAGTAGTCCCAGACCTACCATGTCCACCCCGCCCTTATGAGCTTTCTGAAAATTTACTTTTTTTCACTGACGCAATTACATTCACATTTTAATTTATTTAAAAGGCAGGTACCAGAGCAGAGAGAGCTACCAGAAACACTTGTTAATGTTCTTTAACAAGAATCTGTGTAATCATGTATTTTAATAAGAAGGATGCTTTTTTGATACAGCCATACATGCTAAGCCCCAATTCTACAATTCAGGTGAGACAATATTCGCTGCAGTTGGGAGGCCGTGTTTGGTGAAGTTTTCTTTGTGGCGACCGAAGGTTTAGAACTTTAGATCGCCATTTGTCTTGTCGTTTCGCCGTCCACAAGCTGGATGGCGAAACGAATATATATGTATAATTGCACGTTCCATAACCCTCCGAAAAAAAGAAGTCGCAGTTTCGCCCAAAAGGCGAAGCACTAATTGCGATAGCAAATTAGTAGACAGCTATACGAAGTAGACAGCTATAAACTTGGAAACATTCGCTGTCTAACTGAATTAACAAGCATGGTATCAGCGCGCACAATCAAACATGAACACATCACACTCGTTGAGCGCGGACACTCGCTGTCAAACGCTGGTGTGAGAAGCACGGCAGCAGCATTGAGCGAAGTGACTTTCGTGCGGTCTATCACTTCAACGCAAGAGCGGCGAGAACACAGCGCGCACAAAGGTATGAACCGTCTGCAGATCCCTTTCAAGATAAGGCAAGCGCGACCACGCGCGGATGTGCAAAGTGCACACTTGTTGACGGAGTCGGAGCCGCCCCCCCCCCCCCCCTTCCGGCGCTGCCTCCCCGCTTTCCTCCATATTTGGCGCACGAGTGTGCCGCGATCGTCAGTTCCCTTACGCCTGGTCGCGAAATGCGCAGTTGCTGCTGGAGCCCAACGACGCTCCCCTCCCTCCCATCCCCTATGGCCTTTCGCGCGACGGAAGACGGCGCGTTTGCTGTCCGCTTTCTTCGCTCGTGCCAGATTGGGCCGTGATCGTGGGCTTCCCCCTTGCGTGCTTTCACTCAAACATACGGCATACGACGCGCGGCCACGGTGTTATTGCGCTTGGACTTTATACGGAACATCACGGCGACGGCAACAATGCGCCTGGAGTGTCCATATATTTGCTATCGCAAAAAAAGGCTCATGACCCATTTGGTGATGGCCCGCAGTTTGAGAAACACTGCTCTAGACCGAATCTGCTTTGTTTGTGGAGGTGGCGCTTTCCAGTGGTGAAGCGGCGACGGCTGCCATCGTCTCCAGGGGGGTCGCGCACGTAGCACACTAGGAGCTGCCGCAGTGTCTGGCGCAGGTCTTCGGGTGCATCTGACGCATGAAAGAGAAGAAGTGAAGTTGTGAAAAAGAGAAGGGATTAGGGAGGGTCGATCAATTTGTTGATTCGATTAACGATTAATTATTCGTCATTTTAACCTTTAATCGATTAATCGCTTTCGATGCAGGGGTATTCATCAATTAATTGATTAATCAAGATTTTACGACGGGAACGTTAAAAAGGTTGAAACAAACTTATCTAGTTTTGTAGGAGTGTTTTTAATGTTTGAGATGTGGAACTAAGTTAGAAATACATGTGTAAAAAGTATGACAAAGAATGATCTTTAATTTGTTAAAGACTAAATAGAGTTGGCACTAGTGGGCTTTGAAAAGATAAACAATATATGTATGTTATAAAATGCTACTTAGAGCCGAATTGAATAAGGTACATGGCACTAGTGAATCCCAATACAGTACAGTCAAACAAGATATTTAAAAAAATGGCAAAAGTGAAACGTGAGACCCAACTAAAATATGCAATAAATTGCAATCTGCACAGTGGAAAAGAAAATTACTGATTTTAGGACTGCTCTTTTCTGCAGAGCGAAGGAATGTCAATTGGCTGGGATGTTTGCGTGAAAGCGACGCCTTCTTTGGACGGCCACACAACCAGCAGGCGAGAATAGATTATAGAATAGAAGCTATAGATTTGCTGGAATCGACATGAACTCCATCGCTGTGTCAAATACGTGCTCCAAACAGGCGCGAACGCTGTGCCACGTCTTTAGTGGACTGGGAGTGGCACGACGATCAACGACTGGCTTATTGTAGTAGTCATTGAATTGCGAGGGCATTTAAAACCTCCGGCTTCGGGCGGCGCGTGCGGTGTGGGGGAATAGAGGGGCTCGGCTCGGCATCACTCGGGACTCGGAAAAACAGTCGACAGTCCCTCTAGTCACTGCTCGTGCACCGCCATTCCAGTACGATGTCAAAATTTTCGCGCGACTGCTGCCAAACTCACGTAAACAGTTAATCGAACAAGTCTAATCGATTAAGTCGATTAAATGAAAGGACATCGATGAAGGTTAATCGTTTCGCGGGATACTTTTAATCGTTTAATCGTTCATCGACATTATCAACCCTAAAAGGGATGGGCGTAGGGGGGCGGGGGCGCTGATGATGGGTTAATACAGAATGGCGGACGACACCTGTCTCCCGTATCGGTATACACCCCATGGCCCCTACAACACGTAAGACACTTAGTTGCAATGATTGCGGACCTAAAGCCATGTTTCGATATACCAATGCAGGTGACGTTGCGAATCTCCGGTTACCTTCGCCCCCCATACCGCGCTTATCGGTGTCGGGTGATACAAACTCAAGAAGCTCCCAATTAACGTGCGGAGGCAAGGTATACCTTTCGTTGTGTTAGTTGCGATGCACCGAGAATCTGGTAGCATTTCGTGCATGGGAACCTTTGTCGCATGAACCCTACGTCGTGTAATAAAAAAAGAATTATGTGCCAAATACGTATGCGGTGATACGGTGATGCGGTATATGAGGCATGCGCAGATTTCTTCCTTCGATATGCTTGATAAATCAAAGAAAGAAATCAACGGCTGGCGTTCGCACTGGTACTGACTGTCTGACAGGATCTCATGCGTGTTGGTGCTGGCTGGCCGTTAAAATGTCGGCCGCAAACGTGCTTCTGCGTAAAGAACGGTAATCTCCAGCTGAATAAGAAAACGGGGCACCCAATTTCTATTCGAGATATTACCATGTCAGTGATACAACTGTATCCCGGTGGGAGTGGAATGAAAAAACTTGTTTGTGCTCTGCTTTCAAAATCCAGAAGCCTTCCCTCTTTCGATAGCGGCACGCGAATGGTAAAACATTGATAATCGAATGGAGTGAAAATATTCGTAAACACAAGTTGGCTACGAACATGCAGTCGAATACTGCAGGAGTTGAAGTTGTGTTTCTAAAAGTATGAAAAAGGCAGATAGGAAACTGAAGAAAGGCAAGTAAAATGCTACCGCAGTTCGTGCAATGATGACAATCAAATCCTACAAAGGAACCGCGTGGTACTAATAAAACCAGATATTGAAAATTACTGCTATTACCATGCAGAAGAGAAGCTAGATACACAGTTGTCCTCAACACCGCACACTACATTGGTGACAGGAACATTAATGGAGCAATAACTAAACAATACATTAAAAGAATTAACTTCTCAAACAGCTGAAATACGGGGTGCCTTAATTTATCTAGAACTGTAGTGCAATATACTAAATGTTCCTTGTGTTCGTTCATAAATTCTTCTTACTATATTCTGTAACAATAAAGTAATTCATGCACTGAAAAATACGAAATTCCATTGGGAAAAACAGTTGCAAGTGTGACTATAGGCATTTGTGCCAGTTGACAGCCGCGGTTTGCAGGAATTTTTCTGATTGCAGGCACCAGTAAGAGCTGCCATCACATGTATTCATTAACAAGCGAATATTACAAAAAAACTAATATTCAAACATTCTAACCGGCAAATGACGGATATTTTATTAGTGCTTGCAAGTTCGAAAATTCACACACCTTTGCTCCTCCCTTATTCTTAAGGGGGCCTGCACCGTTATAAATTTTGAGGTGAACTTCTGGTTCAATTGCTTGAGGCAAATAATGTAGCATGTTTAGAAAATGAGTGCGAAAACTGATCCTCCTGTTCTCATTGTAAGAACAAAGATTTCTCGATAACTTGGACGTGATAACTAGTCATTGCGTCTTCTGATGGGACAGCTTGAAAGTCAAACGAGACGCACGAGAAGGGACTGCTTGCGCATTAGCCGCAGTGACAGAAAACAGTAACTGCAAAACCTAACGTTGTTTTATGGGAAAATGCATCGCCTTGTGTCTCATGGAAGTTCGTTTATGGCTTCTGGAAGCGATGCCTAGCCAGTACACATAGGTTAGCTTTGGCAGAACAATTTATTTTGTGAATCAGAAATGGGGAAGAACGCAGAGGGCTAATAAGACGTGGCATGTGCCTTAAAACGTCGGATTTGGTAGGCTTTGCTCAAAAATATTAAGAAATGGACAATTTGGGCTTGCTAGCCTGGCGATAGCGGGATCCATCACGCGACCATTTTCCCCTCCTCTTTCGACCCTCTGAGGCACGATGGCAAGATTACGCCAGCTGACAAGTTGCACCATTATTCAAAAAGTCAGGTCACGTAGTGAACTTCAGCTCTACTAACTCAATATATCATGCCTGCTTGCAATAGCGCCCCGTTGGAAATGTTGATGAGGTGTGCTCTTTTCACTCCTCTCTATGATGCCTTGAAAGTAAAAAAAAAAAGAGGTCAAGTTATGGCCTGTGCATTCAGGTATGCCCTTTGTCGTTGTTGTTGTCGCCTATCTTTGTTTTACTTTTTTATTACATTTCTTTTTTACTGGCGCGCAGTGTTGCGTATTGTAGATGAACCTTTTGGCGAACCGGCTTAAAGAAGCTGACATTCCTGTCCTGTCTTTGTATATTAACCTCGTCAATCCCAATTCGCCTTTGTTGGGCTATAGAAAAGAGCTCAGAAAAATAAAAAAAGGACCCGAAGCAGAAGTTAGAAAGGTTTGCGGTACCCATTCCGGTATTTTGCGTGTCAACAGTCATAAAACTCGGACAATTATATCTTCGACTTTGTAGCCGGAGAGAACCCACACACTCGATGCGCATTTCACTTGATTTAGCTGCTCACCCAAGGCACCAGCACTTTTTTCGTGATTGCAGCGTCGTGCAGTGAGGTAAGTTCCCTGTACAGTCGTAGCGAATATCGCCTGGTTGCATCGACAAGATCTGCGGCCCCTTCACTTGAACTATGTGTGTCAACGCTGTTAAGAACCTTGGCAATGATTCCTTTGAGCTCTAGCAGACCGTCTCTCTCTCTCTCTCTCTCTCTCTTTGTTTCTTTTTTTTTTCGGTGGCGAAGCATGACCCTCTCACACTTTCTTTGATACTCGGTTGTCCTGTTGCAGCATGTCAGATAACACAAACCCACGCATATGCGCACGCGCACGTTCGTGGTCGAAAGAGAGAGACGCAAGAAACGGAAGGGAGGTTAACCAGACACGCGTCCGGTTTGCTACCCTGCACTGGGAGAGGTGGCATAGAAAAGTGAAAAGAGAGTCGACTTCAGGATCGACGACTGTCTTGTGTGCATTCTTTCTGTATCCTGTCCTCCAAACGCGCCGTTACAACCATGTTCCATCAAGCCAGCAACCAACTAGCCCATCTAAGCCTCTTAATTGAAAAGAGAGAATGAAGGGAAGAGAGAGAGAGAGAGCACTAGTTGCGGCAACACTTGAAGAAGCACAGCAAGTCTGTAAACGGTAGTAGAGACCTGTCGACTTCAAGTGGTGTAGCAACGCCCTCGTTGCTGTCTGCGCCAGTGACATGCCAAAGGGATTTGTATCTTCACAATGCTTCAGAACAGATGAATAACTTCGTTACTCAGTCGCCTTGTTGAAAATAATAACGATACGATTGAGACCCGGAGTACGCATATGGGTATTGAACGCTTCCCGAGTTGTTAGGCTCGTGGACCCGTCAAAGCTTCTAATAAAAATACGTAGAAATACGCGTTCACATGCTTCGAAATTAGCAAGCTGATATGTGTCTCCGGGCTTACGCTATCATGAAGAATATTGCGGTAAATTACTCTGGGCGAGGCGGAGCGGGACGAATGAAATCGAGCGTGCGTTCTATGAGACTGACTTGCTTCCTGCTCAGCACATACGAAACCTATATATACGGCGTCATTCCTGCAGCATAAAAATGTCAATGGATGTTACAAGCCTGTTCTTTTTCAGCGAGCACTTAACTCAGCAACAGTGGTGCCCAGTTGGGTACCCAGACGCCGAAAGGGATAAGGAAAAAAGTTATTCCATGTGCCGCATTCATAGTGGCCAATTCCCTATCTTGTAGTTCTTGCATCGGCAGACTGTCCGCAGGCCCAATCTAGTGAAAGTAGCGGATGATCGAACCTCGCACTTTTTTCTCCAGACATTTGTTCCAAAGGTGTAATATAAAAATTAAAAGTTGTTTTATGAGGTGGTCCTCAGCTGAAAGCGTTAAATCGTTTAATTCCAGAATTTTGCTGTAACGTTAGTAGTTCTTTTCATTCCGCGTCTGTTATGCATTGACATCAGACTGAATACGGAATGAAACGACCCACCTTAGTTTTCATCAAATGCGTGGTTCTCCTCTAAAAGGTACATTTAACTGTAACAGCCTTGCATTACATTCGTGCTACTCAAATGTGACCCATAATTACTAGAGCACAAACAACGAAGACGAAGTGGAGGCACGAAACGACAGGACCATGCTCTCTATCAACTGACTTTTTTTTTTCTTGGTTAGATCGAACACAAGTAACGTTCCACCACAAGGATGTGATTGCAAGGGAATTAATAGTGCAACTGTATATATACAAAAGCAGAAGCTTGCATGTGACCTACCCATCGATGGCCCTTATGGACAATGAAGTTGCTCTGTTAGATATCTCACTGTTACGTTATTTTGATGCTGGTGTGTTTGGTTAGATAGTTATGGCGCGTAATTTTGGCGAGCTTGAGCGAGAAGAAGCTTGGCGCCTCCATAAGATGCTTGTTTGCAAATAAAACGAAAACGTCAGTTAATAGCCAACGCATGGTCCCGTCATTTCGTGTCACCCCTTCGTCTTCATTGATAGCGCTGTAGTAATTATTAATCATTACCAACTAGCCCAATTCACAGCGCTCTCCCAAACGTGATCATAACTGTCGTATCGATGCGTCAAAAATTTCGCCATTTTTATCGTTCTGTACCTTTTTGTTGTTGTTTTACGTGACACCACATCACCGCTGACAGGTTTGTCCGACTAGCGTATTTGCGCAATGGAATCTAACGCAGAATTTATTCGTTATGCCCTGGAAGGAAGATTTTGGCGCCAATCCCGACCTTCGCGCTTGCTTCTGACGTACGCGTATGCCCTCATTCTAGATTTCGCAGGAAGGAGCAGGGAGGTGCCATTCAAACAAGTAGATGAGCCCTCAACGTCCGACCTTACTCATGAGGAATAAGAAGAGATAAATGAGTGGAATGTCTCTCTTTTGTTTGTTTTTTATCACTCCTGGCTCGTTCATGCCACGCTGCCGAGAAGAAACAGGCACTGAAAAAATAAAAACAGACAAAGAGAAAGAACTCTGGAAAGCGGACGCTGCTCGGCGGTCCGGGCTTTTGACCTCGGCGCCGCGCGGTGCCCACGGAGAGCGCACCGCAGCGGCGGGCTTCTGCTGCCTCCTCTCGTGACAACTGTCAAAATGAGAGCGGTCCTTTCATGCCAGGATTTGCGGATAAGTTGAGCGGAGGGGGGGGAGCGAGCGGTATTAATAGTGCCACGCGGCGCATGTCCCGCCGCCGCATCGCGTGACAAATGAGCAACAGGGGCCTACGAATAACTGCATTTCCCGCCGCGCACTTGTCGGCGCCGCCTCAGGTCTCCCCTCGCCGCCGACGATTACGGTCGGCGACTTTCCGTCAAAGGGTTGCCGATGCACCGCGCGCCGTTTCGTCACGACGGGCCGCCGTCTTTTTTGGCCGGCACCGATCGGCCGAGCTCGCGCGCTCGGTTGTCGCAATGCGGCCTTCCGCATGCCGCGTATGCCGAACGTTCAGAGTGCGTGGCGCGCCTGTTCTTTTCTCTCGGCCGCACTTTGTGACGAGTAGTAAATGAGGAACGAAAGAGGGCGCTGAGCAGCAAGTTCAAAAACTGGCGGGTTGCAGTTTTTTGTTTGTTTGTTTTTTTCGTAACCGTAGGCGCATATACATACAGCGTGGAAGCGCAAGCATCGTTTCGCGTCGCCAACTAACAGTTTTCACAATGACTGTTCTAAGCTGTGAGCCATTATGTTTGCAAAATTGTGATTACTGCTTTGTTGACTACCGAGCCACATGTTTCTGTCTTTCGCCTTAACATTCTCTTTCAGCTTCAGGGTACAATTATCGACAGCAGAAACAGGAAATACATGTGAATACTGCCTGATCTTAAACGCTGCTACCCTCATGTTCACCCCGATTGACGTAGCCGTGGGCTAGTATTTGCCGCGCTCACTGATCTCCACTAGAGATCAGTGGCCGCGCTTACTAAAAAAAGAAATACATTCGCAGTTACACCCGGAGTTTGAAGAACTGACGCCGATAATTAAAGCAGTATTAAGAGTAATAAGGCAGTCTTTCGCAAAGCATAAGTTGCACTAAACATTCACAGCGGCGCGCAAGCTACCTTAGTATAAACACCTGAACCTTGCGTGTATGTATAGTGCATAGTTCGATACGCAAGTACGTTGGTGCTGTCGGGCCCGAGGACAAGACGAAGGGAAATCGGCTGTGCCAGACCTGCGCGGCTTTCTTGCTGTCCGGTTTGACTGCCTTTAATAATGACTTTAATTATGTGTTTCGTTGAAAATTCGTTGATAATACCGAAATGAGATAATGAAATTATTACGTCTGGATTGGTTTCACCACAGAGTCGTACATTTGAAGATGACTCCATGTAGTAAATAGACGAGTATTTATGCAAATTAGACGAAAAAGCTTTTATTTTAACAGAAGAGCTATACGTGATTCAACCCAATGGAAGACTTGAAGCGCGCCGTCTGCGGAGGTCATAGTCGTTTCAAGAAAGTAAAGTTGACGTTTCTAATTGCCAAATACATTCCAGCCAAGACCAGGTCGAATTTTTACCCGCCGTGGTTGCTCAGTGGCTATGGTGTTGGGCTGCTGAGCACGAGGTCGCGGGATCGAATCCCGGCCACGGCGGCCGCATTTCGATGGGGGCGAAATGCGAAAACACCCGTGTACTTTGATTTAGGTGCACGTTAAAGAACCCCAGGTGGTCGAAATTTCCGGAGTCCTCCACTACGGCGTGCCTCGTATTCAGAAAGTGGTTTCGGCACGTAAAACGCCCTAATTAATTAACATTCCAGCCAATTTCACACAGAAAGCTAAAACCGCCGGAGTGCGCAACTATCACGTCCATAGTAAACGCGCGTAAGTGACGTCACTACTGGCACGTCGCCGGTTGCGTGAATTAAGCGAGCGTTCTTATCAAGCTGCGATCTCGGTCGCTTTATGCTCGCCCGATGGCGAGGCGCAAGCAGTACTTGCAACCAGTCAGTCGCGGTCTTTGGCTGTTCAGCTATATGACCTTTGTCACAAACTTAATGGGGCTGATTCACCAGATTAGCTACTGGATAAAAACAGTTTACTTATTGACACATTATGGCTAATGATTTTTTTCTTCTTACCATATCTGACACCTGTTAGGAGCTTAAGTGAGCCAGTAGCGCTTTCTTTCTTTCTTCCTTTTTTGTCGCACATTTCACTTGCCATGCTCCCCCTCTCCTCTTTCCACCAAATACAAACCTGTTGTAAACCACCTTCAGCTATGTCGCGACACTGTATAACTGATAGCGGCCATATCACATGCTCCAACACTTGAATAAGAATTAAAAAAAAAAGGCGGCGTTTGATTCAACCGCATTTTACTGTGCACAGAGAGTTTCCATAGCGTACCACCAATTTTCGCTAAATTTGCTCTTGGCGGCTTTAATAGCTCTGCCAGGGCGGCGTACTCAATTCTGCCCGACTCGTTATAGACACGCCCATAACACTCTAGAGTGCGTGCATACGTAATTTATTGCGAAAGCCCCAACTGCCCATCTATTTTGAACTTCACCTCCACATCACCCATTAACGTACTTGTCCTTACAGTCACCAAAAATAAAGAAGCTGCCTCCTTTAGTTCAGTGAGGACACCAGGCTAACCTAATATATATCACGCATGAAAAAGTAAAAAGAAAAAGAAACAGGGTTCAATAATTATTCGTAACACTTCTGAACGAGCCAGAAACGTTACAACTACGCGACACATTGCACTTAAAATGCTGCTTATTCTGTCAAAGTATAATATATCTGAAACGCAGAGTTGTCTTGGGACATTGGGAAACCTAGCTATAACACCAGCGTGATACTTTTGAATACTTACTCACGTCTTTTCTTTTTTCTTTTTTGCTTTATTTGATCAACACGCATTTACTGTCGCACATAAACTTGGCGTAATGTTCCCCCTATGTTCGTAAAATTTGACCTCAGTTGTAGTTACAATTATACCAGCGCAACCGTCTAAGTTTTGCACCGCTCGTAAAACAGACAAATAATGCTATGAACCACTTGCATACGTATTCTACTGGAAAATGCGCATTTAACCCACCCATTTGGAAAGTTGAACCCATTACCCATACCATACCCCTAATTTTCCCCAGATGTAAAGAAGACGCCTTGTTTAGCCCAGCGAGGTAACCACAAAAACAAACTAGAAATCTCGCATGATGCACGAAAACACATGGAATAACGAGGGTTTAGTAATTATCTGCAACACTTGCATTCAGGAAACACTTGCAACACTTGCAAACAGGAAAGTGAAAGTTTCGCAACGCATTGCCCTTATTGTTCTCCATATTTTCATGGAATTTAAGTCTCTATCTCGTGCTGTTGTTTTAGGAGCCTGGGAAACATTTCGATTAGCGGCAGTATGACGCCCTAAAATGCTTCAATGAGTAACTTTTTTACAAAGGCTGTAATGAACCTACACAAAATAAACATTCACCGCTCGTTACTCAGAACATTACATCGTACTTCGAATCGTACTTCGAATCAACACCCTTTCTCGCATTGTTTACCAAGGAGATCGGGGAAAACAACTAAATGTCGCGTATAACATATGCAAATTGGGAGAAAGCGAGTACTCATTAAGTGTTTTCAGAGCGCACAAGGAACATGTATACACAGTTCATACTTTCGGTACACGTCAACGAAATGTGACCCGCATTTCTTCAAAATATGAAATATCTGCTGTTTTTTCTCTTGCTAAAAAACAACGCTATGTAGGATCTCTGGACGGAGATTCAGTAGTTCCAGTATTTGATAATCCGACGATTTTATGCCGTAAGGCACACCAATTGTTGGGTGCGGCTGATTATAATACTTTATCCGGACTTCCCCCTCGCCCGCCGGTTAGATATATCAACCTGATTGTGTTTTCAAATACGGAAGTAGCGGTCCCAAAAAAGCTGGCCGTGATGCAAGTAGCGAAAGCTGACATTCCTTATGACGGAAACTGCCCAGCGCCGGGCCTTCTCCGCAACGCGAGCCTCTCTCTCTCTCTCTCTCTCTCTCTCTCTCTCTATATATATATATATATATATATATATATATATATATATATATATATATATATATATATATATATATATATGTGTGTGTGTGTGTGTGTGTGTGTGTGTGTGTGTGTGTGTGTGTGTGTGTGTGTGTGTCAAATCCCGCGCGTTCTTCGCTGCTGCGCGCGCCCCGAAAAGGACACTCCTCGCTGCCCGAGCAGGGAATACGTAGCAAAGAAAAGCGTTACTTACGTGGCCACTCTATTAAGAAAGACAATGTAGCTTCAGCTGTAGTTTTCTTGGACTTTCCAGCGTGCAGTCGAAAGTTACCGCTTTCAAAAAAGGAGGGGAGGGGGGGAGGGGTGTTCAAATGATATACATTGCCCCCCATACTGGTAAATAAGCCTATGCTGCCACTCCCCCGCTCTTGTCCCCTCGTCTTCGAAACGGCGGTCACAGACGGTCGGGCGACAGCGCTCATTACCTCTGAAGTCTCTCCCTTTATAACCAGCCGCCACCGACGACGAACGTACGTGACGTCACTGCACTGACCCTTTAAAACTAACATGCCGAGGATGACGAGGCTGCCTTTGACGAAGTTAGGTCCTCCTATCGAAATGTTGGCCAGCCTTTCTGAGGCACCTTATCCCGGTTTACAAACTTCATACCACAGTGTGCTATTCCATCTGTCGGCCCCTTTCTTGATTTTGGACTCCTATACAGGAAAAGGTATTTATACGTACCGATATGTTAAATAAGCACGATAAGGACGTAAGAAAAAAAAATGTTTTTTTGCCTAAAGTTCCGGTGCCTAGTAATGAACATCAAAGGGTAGAAGCAGTGTGAAAATTAACTTACCAGCGTCGCTCCGTTGGGTCAATGGTTACTTCAGGCATCGTTGGCCGGCTGCATCCCTATCACGGGTGCAATGCAAAATTGCTTCTGAACTTAGATTAATGTGCAACCGGGACCTGAAAGACGTGCTACGTAATTCTAACGCATTTCTCTCGCATTTACCGCTAAATCGCCACTGAATTTTCTTGCAGTGCGCGTTTCGTGCGCGCGTAATCTAGCAATGCATCTGGGACCGATTGCAGCGGCAAGCAAAACGTGATGTACACTGTCGTGAGTTTTGCAACGTGTTTCTGAATTGTGTGATCTCCATCATTATCCAATGTTATGTCCACTGCAGGACGAAGGCCTCTCCCATTGATCTCCAATTACCCCTGTCTTGTGCTAGCTGACCCCATCTTTCGACTGCAAATTTCTTGTTTTATCGCACCCCTTCTGCCGTCCTCGAGTGCGCTCCCCTTCTCTTGGCATCCACTCCGTAACTCCAACTGACCAGCAGCTATCTGCCATAGTATTAATTAAATGGCCTGTCCAACCCGATTTCTTTCTGTTAATTGCAACTAGAATATCGGCTGCCCTCGTTTTTTTCTCTCTAATACACACCGTTGTCCTGCTATCTTTTAACGTTGCGCCTATCATTTTTGTTCCATTGCTCGTTGTGGGGTCCTTATTTTCTACTCAAGCTTATTTTTATCCTCGAAGTTAGGGCCCCATATGTAAGCACCTGAATTGCGTAGACGCGCCCAAATGTTAAGTGGACTGGTTTTATTCTGTCATTGCCTTTGTAGGTTCCTTTGTTATGCTGAGCCTTAGTATAGCGCTTTAATTAGTCTGCTATGTGACTAATATTTGAGCGCAGTGACAAGAGTGGCGTATGAAATATGGCTGAACCAGTGGGCTTTATGGCGTATACGTTCAACCCAAATCGCTGTGTTGAGCCACTAAACTCGTTTCTTTCTTATATATATCCCTTTAAAACTGTCCTTTTACACCCAGAGAAGGATAATTCCGTTGATGGTCTTCTTTGTATTACCTGCTCCATCAAATTACACCTACAGTGTTTGACAAGATGCAGAAAGATCGTTGCGGCAAAGTCCCCGATCACGCGAAAGGGCACCAACCGGCGCATTTTTTATTCTCTCTTTATTCATATTTTTTTCTTCTTGGGAGTTGCAGATATTTCAGTAGAATGGTTCATCCGACAAGTTCGCCTGCAAACTAGGTGCCTGCAAACAGCTGGACTCGCGCACTGTTCATCGCCGGGAGTCCTTCCTGGCGTTTTCCAACCCGAGAGGCCCGCACAGCACCCATAGAGGCCGTGACGCGCCGACGATCGAGCCTGCTTCGGTTCCGCCAACGCGTCTGCATGGTGGCCGACGCCCGTCGTCCGATCCGCGTCGCGCTCACGACGTCACCCGTGGAGGAGGAGGGGGGCGTCATAACGCATCGGCGGGCCCCGTGCCGTCGCCCGAGGAGAGAGAGACCTCGGCGCGGACGTCGTCGGCTCGTCAAGTGTGCACGGGTCCGTGGGCGCCTTCACCTCCGCCGCTGTTGACTTGTCCCCTCACTTCACGGGTGCCATTCTTCTCCCTCGCCGCGGGGTGGGTGAAGTGTGTGTGATGATCCGGCCGGCTCGGGGGCGTCGCGAAGGGAGGTGTCGCGTCGCTCGTTCATATCCGCCGAAAAGCGACATTAAGATTCTTCGGGGCAGGCGGCTCGTCGCTGTCACTCGGGGCGTGAAAGAATGCTCCGGACACTTTGCAGCCGTATCCATCGCGCGCAGAAGGAGGCGCCCATTTGGGGCCACTTCGTTGCGATGCAGCGAGCTCGGCGCTAATCCCGATCACTCGCGGGCCACCGGCGATCGGCCCAGCAGCGGGCGGGAGGCGCGTATGAAAGAACGGCTGCGGCGAAAAACTTCCTGGCGGGTCGTGCTGTCGTCGAGAAAATAAAGACGACTCAGGCCAGCGTTCTGATCGCACGCACTATCAGCAGGGCTGCAAGATTACGGCCTGTGCTCCCTTAATGAAAGCAGGGATGGATTTGCTACCTTTTTAGTTATTCGCTATCTGTGTTTCCTCTCAAAAGCTGAGGTCGTCTTGTTAACGCTGCTGCATATATATATATATATATATATATATATAATTATTATTTATTCCTTAATCAAGTTTTGAATTATAATTTGATGAAACGTGTCAATAAGAAAATTGTAGAAAATTGCGTGAAAAACGCTCGCTACAGCTTTCTGTTTCTCAATACGTGCTACATAAATGCGTGTTGCCCCGCGTGAAAGAAGCCCACGAATACACGTTTATAGCAACGCGACTGGCTTTTCGAGGCACTTTGCGTGCATCCGCGGGCTTCTTTCACGCTCGGAAAAACACTTTTATGGAGTTTCTCTACAATGTGCTCATATATATATATATATATATATATATATATATATATATATATATATATATATATATATATGTGTGTGTGTGTGTGTGTGTGTGTGTGTGTGTGTGTGTGTGTATAGAGAGGGAGTAAGCAGCATAATACTTTCGATAGCTACTGACGTTCCACATATTTTACAGTGTCATTCAGTGTTGTCATTCTTTTTCCCATGCATAACGCTTGCTTAATGCGTCACAACCCTTCCTCACTTGCAAGTCTGCGCGATTGCGCACTGCAGGGATACTCCACGCCACACCACTTGGGTAACATACAGCCACAAGTAGTCGCGAGGAGCGTTTCCTTCCTTCGCACCCTCCCCCCCCCCCCCCCCCCCCAGCACCTGCTTTACTTTCCCGCTTTTTCTTACGTGCAGTTGCAGCACGCCTCGCAGCTACCACAAGACGCGCGAAGCTCTTCCGAGAGCGCCGTGAATTTTCCACCCAAAGGAGTTTAAGCTCCAGCGCTATTTCACGGTGAAGCCTAGCCCCTGCGCAACTTCCTGTCGGAGAAAGCGTTCGCAGGGGGCCGTGTAGATTTTATAGCGCAGTCGACGCTAGTTACTGCTGGCCGAACCCTTACTCGAGCCGTTGCGCCGCACTCAATGAAGGCCTGGGGCCTCGGCTGGGTTGAGGCGCGCTCCCCTTTTGTCTCGACCTGGGCGCCGTTCGCGGCGCGCGCGTTGCTTCGAATTGTCGCCGCGTCCCCGCGTGCGGCTGGCTCTCGACCCCGCAGCCTTACCCCGGCCTTGTTTCTGCTCAATTGAATCTGGAATCGCCGGGGGAGGGCTTTAAATACGGCGGCCATCCGGAGGACGCCTACGATGGCCGTGCGTCACGGCGCCGGGGCTCTCTCCTGCGATGTCGGCCCGCCGCTTCCTGGGCACCGATCGCGCCCTCCACCGCACAGGCCTGTGGGCTTCAGGCAGCTGCCGCTGATCTATGGTGGCAGTTCTTTCGCGAGTTATTTTTGCATGCATTCTTATCCTAGGCATTTGCTTCCGTTGTGTGGCGTGCGTGCGTGCGTGCGTGCGTGCGTGTCTCGCGGGATAAAGAAAGAGGGGAGGGAGCGAGAAGAAGAAAACGAAACGGAAGAAGCAAACGTTGGAGTTGGTGACGTGAATGCGTAGTTAGGCGTATTGAGAAATGGAAATAAATCAAGTAGCCGCCGACAATTAATGCAAAGCGTGGTACCCTACTACACGCAGACATAATTCCAGTTTTCACAAAAACACGCCCTCATCTACGAATCATCTACGAAAACCGACGCTCTCACTAAAAGCCCGCGAATTTGCGCGTGCTGAGTTGCAGAGTGCCGTAGCCACTGAACCACCACGGCAAGTATGGACTTAAGCTTGACGCCACGGCAGGTAACGTGTACCATTTTCCGATGTTGGATTCTCAATGCCTCTCGCGGGCAAGGAGCGATTTCAATTTTTTTTTCTTTCTAACTCTTCACTGTATTCGTCATTATCTCGCTGGCCGTCAGGATTAGCCAGAACTCGTTCTTCTGAGCCTTTATACAGAACGAAACTTTTTTTTTTTAATAGAAGCGCCACTTAATGATATTTTATTTAATTCTTTCTCCTTTCTTTGTTGGGGTGATCTGTGTTGTCGTGATCGAGGCAATTTCTCATTGTCGTATTAGAGTATCCGAAATTCCTAACAAAACTCGAATAGCAATGTTTGGTATGGAAGCATTGAATTCGAGAATTCGATATTCAATTTCTACGAATATATTATTATAGGCGATCATACAGAGTCACAGTACATATTGGAGCCTGCCCGAAGCAAACAAGATAATTATAAGATGCTCTGTTGGTTGCTCCAAAAGACAGAGAGAGAGAGAATAAAGAGAAAGGCAGGATTGTTAACCATATAACAATATCCGGTTTGCTACCCTGCGCTTCGGGAACAGAGAAAGGGAAGATAAAAGAAGACAGAGAGTACAACACCACCAAGGGAAGAACAGCATGTGCTCGAAATCAAGAGCACGCTCAAGTGTGTAGTCGTTCGCACATGCAGATGTCCGAAAGGAGCGCACCATCTTCTGCGCTGACAATCGGTGCGGCCGATTTTAAATCTTCTGTGCACGAAATGATGGCTTGCGAAGCAGTCCTCTAGCCAAAGGATACACTTATTGCACCAAGTGTATCTGGAATATATATTGAACTTTCAGGAGGCGCAGTGTGCTTGTTGTTTGAGAGTGCACGGATAACGCTCCATAATGAGCACAAGAAGGCTATCACTTGTCTATCTGCAACTGGTGCCTTATCAGTAGATGTAGTGCGTTTCAGAGGGGTAGCACACTGCGACTCCTTGGAAATCTGTGCGTAGAATAGTGCAAGCCATTCGTCTGAATAGTCAGGCTTGCCGGCTTATCTCCGACGTGCCGTCAACTTCGGATGCGAGCGGTGCTGGAGAGGGATGGAATACGGATTATGCAGATGTCTCCTTCACAACAGCTGCAGTCTGCTTAGGAGACACTCGGTAGCAACGTCGGCGACGTCGGCGACACCGAACAATTTGACTAGCGTCTCAGTGGGTCACATTTTCCTCAACCTATATGTGCACTACGTGAGGTCACCAGGCATTGTAGAAGCATTTCGCTTTTTGCCCATTTACAAATTGTCTATTGGAACGAACTGCCACATGGTATCGCGTGTATTGAAGGAATTAAATATTTTTCGCCACATCTTTGTGTTCATTTTTCCACTCCTAGAAGAAAAAAAAAACTTGTTTCATATTCAATTTGATATTCCCTGAACCAACTTTTTTTTAATAATGAAAATTTCCGTTCGATTAAAAAAAAAGAGCATCACTATCCTAGCACACCTAATTGTGAAGCTGATTAACAAGTTTTGTTCTGTTTGACCAAGGTCGTCAACCTTAGTGGCGGCTGTTTCGAATATTTCACTGCGCTATGCAGTTATAAGTTAGGTATCGGGATATTCGTGTAAGATCACGGTTGCTTCTGTCATCACGGCTCTTTATAACACATGCTCGAAGCTTCGGAAACGAAACTACACTAAGTATTAATTTTCTCGCTTCTAGGGGCACAAAGGGACAACAATGCCCATTAGTGTTCAGCGAAGATCAATCTTGAGCATTGCTTATTGACGGTTGTATGTCTGGGGTTGTTAGGTAGTTTGAGGGGCTGCATAGCAATGGAGATGCTTAGCGCAGTAAATGATTTAGGACTGCTGAACTACCGTCTTTTTTTTTTCTTTTCTTCACATTCCACAGTTTGGTTTCCATTGAGTGCTGCCCGCTGACCCTCAGAAGCCGCAATCGCAGTATTGCTCTCTTGGCTGCCCTCCTTCATATTTAACGGCACGTGGACGTGTCCACGCTTCAGAGGTGTACTTGTTCGCCATGCTTGGAAAAACAAATCAGAAAGCTTCGTTAAACCCTACTTATAGAATGTTATAAACAAAGAAAGATTCGTGCAAGCATCATTCGCGTATTGAACACGTTCTTATACTAAAGGATACTAAAGCTTCAAGAACAAGCACCACTCGGTGCGTCTATTGTGCCATTACTGACGTCACAATATCAGTAAAAGTATACTTAACCTTCTCCTTGAGTTAGGCACCAAAAATTCACCTGGCTTCGATAATATTTCCCACTTCTTCTGAGTGCAATATTCTCCATGGACTGCTAAATATCTATCAATCGTTTTTCAAAAAATCTGTGTCCGGTGGTGTTGTACGCTCTTCTTGGAAACTATCGAAAGTACTGCCTCTCTATAAATCTGGTGACAAGCATACACTCAGCCACTACAGAATAAAATTGGGCTAACGCCCAACTCTTGTAAAATGCCTGAAAACATTGTCCACGAACACATAATTCAATTTCTAGAATCTAACAAGCTATTAAATAGTGTTCAAGATTATTTCCGGCACGAATACAGTACGTAACTCAACTGACAGAATTCACGCATGACATTTCTTTACAACTCGATTTAGGCAACTAGATCGACTCAATGTTTTTAAGGAAAAACTTAAACCCCCATGGCGGAGGTGGGGAACGATTCCACAACCATGCGAAGGTTGTCGAATCGTTCACCACCTGCGGCAAGTTGTTTCTTCATCCACGTTCATTTCCATTAATTTATAATTTCTTTATTTAATTTATTAAGTACGAGTTATTTCCCCTATGTTATCCTTGGTGTCAGTGTTTGTTGGCTTCTTATTATATGCCGCAGATACGATAGGTACTTCTCACCGTCATCTGCTCTTCCTTCGTTAAACTCATCACCACTCTCTGTCCGCCGTGAAATTGACTCACCGAAATATATCTACAATATAATTAATTCTTCATGTCGGCTTTGAAATAGCGAATACCTATCTGTTGCTAAACAGTCTTCAACTCGCAATTTTCATGAACTTAACCTGAAACCGATTTTCGCTCGCGATAACACATTTGAAGTTTCTTTTTTCCCACGTACTATAGACTTATGAAATTATTTACCTGGCAATATACGTTCCCTTTCATCAAATGAATTTTTCGCCGCACTAGCTGGCAATGCAGCGTAATAACGTTTGTCTATTTTTTGTATAATTTCTATGCGCGTTCCCATTAACATGTTTAGATTTTTCTTTTTACTTTAGACTTATACCCACTACTGCAATAGTCCTTCCTGGGCTGGAGCCTGTTCGAGTAAAGAAATAAGAATAAATGACCTTGCTCCAGCGTGCAAGTAAACAGGGTGTGCTTACTGTCACCTATAGGTTCATTTTAGGCCGTGGACGTCGGCCCTAAATTGACTCCTCACTCTAGCCAAGACCTCAGTGTGCACTTCTGGGTCACAAGACTGAAGGCAAGTAGCTGCCTTGAAAACTTACGGCCGTCTGGTTTATCGTTATTATTCTCGTGACACTTTTTTGTTGTCGTTGTTATCGTTACCTCGACGATTCTCTCTCGCCCCTGGTTGCGCCACCGTCTCGAGTGGCATACAGTGCCTTTCGTATAATTCAATCAAAGCCATTTTCGGCCTCCGCGCCTTTCACGCTCGGAGCTGCTGAGCCGTGGTCCCGGCACCCGCGGGGCCTGGACTCGGGGCGGCAGCCGGAGGACCCCGTGGCAGCCCGCGAGGCCCGGCAGCGCGCTCCTGGACCGGCGGCGTGCTTCCGTTCGACAAACTCTGGTCACGTCTCCCTGATTTTTACGAGAAGTATAAATTTCTCTCGCCCCCACGCGTCTAAATACTTTCACGTATTTCTTCGCTGGCACACACCCGCTCCCTTTCGCGCGTTTCTAAACTGCGCCCTTTCTGTGTCGCCTCTTCCCTTCTCGCCACCTCGATTCCTTCCGTCCTTCTTCCACGCGCGCGCTCCCGTCGCTACTTGCGCCCTTCGTTACTTTTTTTTTTTTTTTTCGCGCTTGCCGTGACTTCGGAATTCTTCTCGCCGAGTGTAAAGCGATCTCACAGCCACCGAGTAGTAGCCGTGGAAAACTTAAGGGACGACCCGTTTGACTTGTTTCAAAGCGAACGGTCTGGGTGGCGGCCAGCTTTCTTTTTTTCCCTCCCGTCAGCTTTGGACCATCCACCTCGCTTCCCTCCGCGCTACAACAACGACCGCCGCGCACTGGTGGTGCGAACAAACAAACAAGAAAACTAAAAAGAAGGGCACAAAGCTTCTTTTTTTTCTGGGGTGCGTATACTTCCACCGCCTCGAAGCCCAGCCTTGCTCCTTGTCTTCCGACACCACCAACCCAAACTCCCTCCCTTGCTCTTAATTTCGTCCGCTCCGGCTGTTCGAATGGCGTGTGCTTTGTTTCTCTTCCTTTGCATTCAAAATAGATGACCCGTTCAAAAAAAGAGAAGCAATATTTCCAACGCCCGGCCGAACGAAATCCCAGGGAAGAAATTGAGAGGAGAAGATACATAGCTTCGCGGTTCTGTCAGCTTGCTTTTGATTACTTTTTTTTTTCATTGCCTTATCCCGAAATTGCGCGCAGGAAGTCGCGTTTTTCCAGAGCCTGAGAAAACGAAACTTTGGCACGGAGTTCACGAAAAAGAGAGGCTAACTTCGACTCAGATTTTAACGGTTAGGTTGACATTTCTTTTTACTTCCGTGTTTGTTTTCTGGAAGTTCGAGCGACCTCCTCTCTCGAGTGTTCCTGACGGAAGAAAGAAACTTCGCCCCTTCGTGAAGTAAAGTCAACGTGCTTCACAGAGCAGAATTTACAATAATGTCCTACGAGAGCGAAGTCGTACTCTCTGTGAGCTATACTTCCTAAAGCTTTTTGGGAATTTACCGTC
Organism: Dermacentor variabilis; assembly: GCF_050947875.1. NCBI lineage: Eukaryota > Metazoa > Arthropoda > Arachnida > Ixodida > Ixodidae > Dermacentor > Dermacentor variabilis. Next base: position 266,050,931 of record NC_134568.1, on the reverse strand, counting down.
ATAATAACTGCGTAAATTAAAACAAATCCTGGCGTTTTACGTGCCACAACCAAGATTTGGTTACGAGTACCGCCATAGTGTGGGTCTCCGGATTAATTTTGACTGCCTGGAGTTCTTTAACATGCCGTAATGGCTGCTATTGAAGACCTTCATTTGGCCACGCGACGAGTAAGTTTACACCGTCAAGAAAGCGTTCAATACAACTTTGAAGGGCGGGGACAAGAGGTGGGCATAAAGCGGAGAAATGTAGGAGTCACTTAAGAAAGTCATCGAAGAAAGACTAATGAAGATGAGTTTATATATATAAAAAAATGATAAGAGCGGGCAAGAAAGGGAAAAAAAAGAAGATCAATGAAAGATCACGGAATAAAGAGCTCTTTTGCAAACTGCATCGTGTCTCATCTCAGTTGTTCGTTCAAGTTTTCATCGCGAACGCACTGCTGCCCAGAACTCGCGTCTCCAGCGGACCTTTCAGAATGCGCTCATCGGCGATCTATTCCATAGACTCTCATGCCCAATCAAAACAATTAGGATAGTTTGCGAAGTGGTAATATATGTTCGGTCGGCTATAAAACAACACTTCAGCTTCTTTTAAATCGCCGCCACGTGAGTAGCCATGACGGTCAACGCCTGAGTTGGATGACTACGAGGCGGGACACGTATTGCCAGACGCGATCTTATCACTTGGCCGAAGGTTGGATCGTACTGTTTCTCCATACATCCTGGCCCGGAAGTGAGACACGGTGTGTTAATGGCTGAGAGAGCGCGCCATCTTGGCATGTGCGACGTCTTGACAGAGGCGCTTGCTGCTCAGCTCCAAGACGCCGCCCCCACAGCCGCCGTTGGCTAAGCCTCCCGAGTCCTGGTACTTTTCTTTAGTCGTTAAGGGTTTTCTTTTGGAGCTGCGTGCCAACTATGCCTTGCCATTCCTGCGAGAGACAGCGAGCAACGACGAGGTGTTGTTTAAGAAAATTTAGAGGTCTTGTCTGTTTAGCTGTGTGTCAAGAAGATTTATCCCTCACTCAGACTTCGCAATGATTTACCTCGTAAACGTGAACAGCAGGGCCTGAACTACAAGTGAGAGAGCGTTTAAATAATGCCTGTAGTTTCATACTAACAATGTAGCAAAAAAGAAAGAGAACAGTGAGAGTAAATGTCTCAGACTTCGTTATTACTAACAGACACACTCGCCTAAAAACGATTTTTAGTCGGCTTTTTAAAACGAAAGGCTTTCTTTCGAAGGTTAGAAAATGAGAGTGTTAGCAACATTTCTGTTGCTGCCTTTTTTTTTTTTTTTCACCGACCGGAAGAGAGTTGGAGAAGCCAGCCAGAACTGCTTGTTACTGTCTAATGTAACGATGAAGCCTAGACCATACGTACGCTTGCGGACGCGCGCATGCTCGCGTCCACGCATGCGCAGACTGCACGGCACGGCTCGTACGCGCCGACACGCGGCGCGATACCGGTGAACAGCTCCTCTCTCTTATCGCGCGCTCGGGCTGGCACGCGTCGGCGCGCCTGGCTACGCAGCTGCGGCACGGTACAATCAGTTCGGTGAGGCAGATCTATATCATGCGACAAAGTGATTTCTCCTTCATTTTTCTGCTCATCTAACATGTCTAAAGAATATAACAATTACGTTTATATTTATTGAATCGTTTTGAAACGCTGTCAATAACAAAATACAAAGTCGCCTCTACCGAGGCATCTATGAGTGAGTGAGCCCAATCAGCGCACGCTGTCACGCGTCTCTTGTAGACGCAAACCGCCATTCCTCACGAGGCACGGCAGGCGCAAGGAGCGTAGATGCGAGCTTGCACGCGTCGGCAAGCGTACACGTGTGGTCTGGGCTTCATACTTATTAATAATACAAAGCGACACTAACAAAAACCCATGACATTTTTTATTTTTGTCATGAATCATAGGCAGTGCCTAATTTACGAGCAGCATACTCAAAGTGACATACAGTGCACCACGTGGCAATGGCTGCACGTAGGAGAAAGTCGCCCCTCCTCCCGCGGCCAGCTAAGTACTTGGGCCAGGAGCCAGCAGCAAACAGAGCTCGGCGCCTCCCGCTTGTTGCAGGCAAAGGCGCTACACACCGTGCGACTTGAATTTTTCCACCTACGGAGCTCGAAACGGAGGCTGCCGTTGGGGGAGAAACCTGAGGTGGTGGTGGTGTCCGTGGGAAGTTCTCGGAGGAGCGCAGGCTTGGCGCGTCCGCCGAACGCATCGATTGCGCAGTGGACCAGCGGTGGCCGGCCTATCGGTTTCTCATTAATCTCGGGTGCAGCGGGTGTTCCCCTGACACTAATACGCCTTCCCCGACGGATGGGCCCAACAAATTGGTCAGCCGTCGCGTCCGCCGCTGGAAACAGGCGCGCGATTAGAGCGGCCCGCGCCGCCGCCTGATGCTCGGCGGCTCTCCTGGCGGGATGCACTCCGCGGCGGGAGAGAGGCGCCGAGACAGATGGGGGCACGCGCTCAAGATGAATGAATCGCGAGCGGTCGCCCCCCTCAGGAATCGTTTGTCGCCCCGCTTGCTGCTGCTGCTGCTGCGCGGCTCGCGGCCGACAAAAACGCCGCGGATGCGTTGCGCCGCCGCTCCAGACGGCTTTGTTCTGGGCGACGGACAACTTCTTGTGCCGCGCTTCGCTCGCTGCGCCGCATAGGCGGCGCTGCAGAAAGCTGCAGCAGTCTGCGGCAGTCGGACCGATTGTGCGATGCACCTATACCACCACACAGTCGCCTCAGCGTAGCATTATTTGACGTTTTCCACTTACATATATATATATATATATATATATATATATATATATATATATATATATATATATATATATATATATATATATATATATATTGTTTGGACCTGGACTCTTGTACGATCTGTTGGGAACTCGGCGCTGACGCCCGTGGTTGTACCTGGGTCGCAAGCCCCAAGGGTAGCGTTGGCCTGGCGGCCTGGGGTACAACTCGAAGCATCCGAAGGTCCCGGCAAAGCATGAGTCGACTGGTAACAACGAAACAACTTGTTTATTTTAACATCGCAAAGAGTTGGCGGTCAGGTTTGACCGAAGTAGAGAGACGGGAGAGCACTTCACTCAACGGAAGAAATCGGAGCCCTCCTCTGGCGTCCGGGGGCAGCTGTTTTTATACTCTCGCAGTTGAGGGCAAGAAGGAACCCCTAAAAAGACGAGCACGTGAATGTACAATGGGCTAATGGTGACGCACACTGTCGTAGCGATGCCGTAGCACCATGTCGTGGCGCTGCGCACGATCTCGTAGCACCTGGTCGTGGCGCTGCGCAGCACACTGTCGTGGCGCTGCGCAGCATACTGTCGTGGCGCTGCGCAGCACACTGTCGTGGCGCTGCCGGTCGGACACAATGACTGTAACGAGAAGATGGTCCCTGCTTTGGCATCGCCTGTTTCGGGCACAATGACTGGAACGAGATCCCTGCTTTGGCATCGCCTGTTCCGGCCCCAATATCTGGAAGGAGATCCCTGCTTTGGCCTCGCCTGTTTCGGGCACAATGACTGGAACGAAATCCCTAGGCGGTCGCATCGCCGCAGACGCGCCTGGAAACACCTGGCGATGAGTGTTGCGGTGACGACGATCGGGCCAAAATGTCCGCCGCCCCGCCGCCGTCGCGCCGGCAAAACCACGTGTCGCAGGCGAAACGCAACAGACCGCCCCGCCGGGGAAAGGAGATCCCGATGGACAGGGGACTGCATCCGCTGTCCGGAGGGATGTCGCTCGATGATGCTCATAACCGAAGTCGGGCGTCCCTTGACGTTTCTTGAGCGCAGCGCACAGAGAAGGCCTCGTTCTCTCGTTCAGGTTCGCACGGGACACTGCAAAGTGACTTCGGGAGAGTTCACATTTTTGTTCTCGTTCCCGGCAAGCGTTAGAACTACGCTGAAAACTCAACCGCTCAGTCAGCAAGCACGGCACAACCCTCACTAAGCCCTGCCAGGCTCTTTCCCCTTTTTATACCACTGCCTAGTTCCTTACAGTAGTCTAGCATCACTCAGAACGCGTCCACAAATTGAAAAATTGCACTAGAAAGCATATCATCACTTTGAAACACTAAACAAAAGCAATATGTTAAAAAAAATCCTGCCTCAGGAAGAAAAACATCAGTAACAAACAATTTTGAGGCTGATTCCTACGTTAGGGGCTTCGACTTAAGCCATCGGCGTTACCGTTGAGACTCCCCTTTTTGTAACGCACCTCAAAGGAATATTGTTGTAAAGCGAGGCTCCAGCGCAGGAGGCGGCCATTTTTGGGAGAGATGGTCTGCAGCCATTGGAGAGGGCAGTGATCTGTCTCAATGATAAACCTCGAGCCGGCTAGATAGCATGACAATTTCTGAACGGCCCACACGAGACATGCACACTCTTTCTCGGTGGCGCTATACGCCTGCTCACGACTGGTCAGCTTACGACTAGCATACAGGACGGGGTGTTCTACTTCTCCATTTTCCCGTTGGCACAGTACAACGCCCATGCCTCGCTCACTAGCATCGCACTGAACAATGAACCCTTTTGTATAGTCTGGCGATCGTAGCACAGGCTGGCTTGTTAGGGCACTCTTTAGGGCGCTAAAAGCTCTTTCCTTTGTCTCGTCCCAGACGACTGTTTGAGGCTCTGTCTTTCTTAGAGCATCCGTCAGGGGAGCCGCGATATCAGAGTACCTAGGGATGTACCTCTGATAGTAGCCGGCGACACCTAAGAACGACCGAATATCGGTCTTTGTGCGCGGTTGCGGAAAGTCTCGCACAGCGGCCACTTTTATTTCAGAGGGGCGGCGACGACCCTGACCAATCACGTGACCGAGGTAGACAACCTCGGCCTGTGCTAACTGGCACTTAGGAGCCTTTACTGTCAAGCCTGCTTCGCGCAGGCGGGTTAGCACTGCCCGCAAGTGTGTCATATGCTCAGACCAGGATGCGGAGAATATCGCTACGTCGTCTAGATACGGTAAAGCGAATTCTTGCTGTCCCCGCAACACTTTATCCATGAGACTTGAAAAACAGTATGGCGCGTTCTTCAAACCAAAACTCAACACTTTAGGACGGAATGTTCCCATTGGTGAAATGAACGCCGCATACCTACTAGCCTCTTCTGTAAGTGGAACCTGCCAATAACCCCTGACAAGATCTAGGGTGGAAATAAACTGAGCGCTACTAACTTTCTCAAGGCGCTCCTCGATGTTAGGGATCGGATAAATTTGATCCTTAGTGATGGAATTAAGCCTGCGGTAGTCGACGCAAGGACGAGGTTCCTTGCCCGGTACCTCAACTAAAATCAAAGGGGAGGTATAATCACTCTCACCTGCCTCAATAACACCGAGCTGTAGCATTTTCTTTACCTCAGCCTCCATAATATCGCTCTGGCGGTGTGACACCCGATACGCCTTGGATCGTACTGGCTCTGTGGAGGTAAGTTCTATATCATGAGTAAGTACAGAAGTCCTACCAGGCCTCTCAGAGAACAGACCTTGAAACTCTTGTAATAGCTGGTGTAGTTCGGTTTTCTGCTCAGGCGACAGCGGTGCTTTACTGATAAGGTCACTAATGACTTGACCGGTGTCTTCCCTGTTCGTCACTGAGCCTAGTCCCGGAAGCTCGACCGGAAGCTCTTCAGGAACGTTTACCATCATGCACACCACTGCTTCCCTTTGTCTATAAGGTTTGAGCAGATTACAGTGGTAAACTTGCTGTGCTTTCCGCTTTCCTGGCAGACTTACCACGTAGTTAACGTCCGACAGTTTCTGAACAATTCGCGCTGGGCCCTCCCACTGCACGTCTAGTTTGTTGTTTAGCGATGTGCGCAATATCATGACCTCATCGCCAACCTCAAAACGACGGGCCCTGGCTGTCCGATCATAATAAACCTTGGCCCTCTGCTGGGCCTTTGTCATTGCTTCACCTGACAACTCCTGTGCCCTTCTTAAGCGTTCGAGGAGCTTAAGCACGTACTCCACCACGACTGGGTCGTCGCCCCTACCTTCCCATGATTCTCGAAGCATGCGAAGCGGAGATCGAAGCGAGCGACCGTACACCAGTTCAGCTGGCGAAAACCCCGTAGCCGCATGCGGCGCGGTCCTTAAAGCAAACATCACCCCAGGCAGACACAGCTCCCAGTCAGTTTGATGTTCAAAACACAAGGCTCTCAACACGCGCTTCATGACGGAGTGGAGCTTCTCAACGGAATTCGACTGTGGGTGGTACACTGAGCTGTGTAGCAGCTTTACCCCACACCTTTCGAGAAAAGTTGTCGTCAAAGCGCTAGTAAACACTGTGCCCTGATCTGATTGAATTTCTGCAGGAAAACCAACTCGCGCAAATATGGACAGTAGTGCATTAACTATCTCAACTGAGCTGAGTTCTTTAAGCGGCACTGCTTCAGGGAACTTTGTCGCTGGGCAGATCACAGTCAAAATGTGTCTGTACCCCGTGGCTGTTACCGGCAGAGGTCCCACTGTATCAATAACGAGCCGTCTAAAAGGCTCCGTAATGATAGGTACCAATTTCAACGGCGCCCTCGATTTGTCCCCTGGTTTGCCCACCCGCTGACAAGTGTCACATGTCCTCACGAAATGGTCTGCGTCCCGAAAACACCCTGGCCAATAGTACTCTTGCAAGAGACGGTCCTTAGTTTTCTTAACTCCTAGGTGTCCGGACCACGAACCCCCATGTGACAAGCGCAACAGATCCTGACGATAGCATTGAGGCACGACCAGCTGGTCGAACTCCACTCCTCGGCGGTCTAGATACTTCCGGTACAGGACTCCACCTCTTTCCACAAAACGCGCAGTTTTCCTGGCGATACCTTCTTTGACATTGCAGCGCACGTTTTCCAGGCTGCCATCCTTTTTTTGCTCGGCAATCAAAGCCGTCCGGCTGACTTTTAGCAACCTATCAAGTCCGTCTGACGTAGGCGCGATGAGCAAATCAGTAGATAGCTCTTCTAACTTTCCCGCGTCGGGATTTTCCTCTCCAGTATCTGGCGCCTTCAACGCTACAGACTCAATTTTATTCTGTTCGGGCGTGCTCTGAATATCAGCTTGCTGCGCCTCTGACCCTTTTTCGTTGTTTGATAACGTCGGCCCCGCAACTACCGCCTTTGCAGCGAGCTCCCGAACCTTCGATCTGGTTAAGGCCTGAACACTAGCTTCACCAAACAAAAGCCCCTTCTCGCGCAGGAGGTGATCGGACCTGTTTGAAAATAGGTACGGGTACTGGGGTGGCAGCATAGATGACACTGCCGCCTCCGTCTCAAGCGCTCCGAAAGGTCCTTCAATAAGCACTTTTGCTACCGGCAGACACACGCTATGAGCTTCCACGGCTTGCTTGATCCACGCGCACTCGCCCGTGAACATATGGGGTTCTACGTAAGACGGGTGAACTACATCCATCGTAGCTGCGGAATCGCGAAGCACTCGGCACTCTTTCCCGTTTACGAGGAGGTCTCGCATGTAAGGCTCGAGAAGCTTCATGTTCTCGTCCGTGCTGCCTATTGAAAAAAACACAACTTTTGGTGTTGTTTCCGGACACTGCGCCGAAAAGTGACCCGGCTTCTGGCACGTATAACACAAGCGCGCTCGCCTCATCTCGAACCGCTTTCTGCGTTTGGCTGCCGCCGTCTCTTTACGTTTGGTCGGACTGCTTTCGCTCGCATCCGCACTACGCGTGTCCCCCTTTGCTCTCATGGGTGTGAACTTCGGCCTCTCAAACTTCGAGCCAAATTCACCCTTTTGACCGTCCTTAGCTCCGCGAGCTCGACGCGTCACAAACTCCTCGGCTAGCTCAGCGGCTCTAGCCACCGTACTCACGTCTGGCCTATCCAAGACCCAGTATCGCACGTTCTCCGGTAACCGACTATAAAACTGTTCTAGCCCGAAACACTGCAGAACTTTATCGTGGTCACCAAACGCTTTCTCTTCTTTGAGCCACTCCTGCATGTTCGACATAAGCCTATACGCAAACTCTGTATATGACTCACTTTTGCCTTTCTCATTTTCCCGAAACTTCCGACGGAACGCTTCCGCAGACAGCCGGTACTTTTTTAGCAGACTCGATTTTACTTTGTCGAAATCCTCTGCTTCCTCTCTATCCAAGCGAGCGACTACGTCGGCCGCCTCGCCGGGTAACAAAGTGAGCAAGCGCTGTGGCCACGTTTCTCGAGAGAACCCCTGCTTCTCGCACGTTCGCTCAAAGTTAACCAGGAACAAACCAATGTCCTCTCCAAGCTTAAACGGCCGCATCAGGTCAGTCATTTTGAACAATACGCGTTCTCCTGCACCGTGTGCCTGACTTCCATTACGAGCGCGTTCCATCTCTACCTCGAGACGCTTCATTTCCAAAGCGTGTTCGCGCTCTTCTTTTTCTTTCTGCTCTTTAAGTTCGCGCTCCTGTCTTTTTGACCTCTCCTCAATAGTCTCAAGGCATTCCGACAGCTCGTCATCCTCAGCCTCTAACTCAAGAATAGCCGTTATCAGTTCCGGTTTTCTTAGTTTGTCTGAGACATCCAGACCCAACTCTCTTGCAAGCTCCAACAATTTCGGTTTGCGCAACGACTTCAAATCCATGGCTGCTCTGAATGCTGCTTTTTCTACTGCTTACTATTGTCTTGCCGCAAACTAACCCGGCAGCAACGACAACCACAATTACCAGCTCTGTTTCTGACACTAACAAAAGCCTGGCAAAGCTCAGTAGAAGAAAGTCCCGCACTCACCAAACCTCGCAGGCAGGAATTCCGCGCAGTCGTTCCGCTGCAGGCAACCAGTCGTCACACAGGGCTCGTTGCACTGCTCCCGGATCGACGTTGAGCTGCTCAGCATACAGTCAACTGCATCTCTTTGCTGCTGGCCTCCGTTGTCGCGATCTCGCCGCTGGCAGACCGTTGTTTGAAGTCGTAGGCGATCTCACCGCTGGCAACCAGATGTTTGAAGTCGCAGGCGATCTCACCGCTGCCAACCAGATGTTTGGACCTGGACTCTTGTACGATCTGTTGGGAACTCGGCGCTGACGCCCGTGGTTGTACCTGGGTCGCAAGCCCCAAGGGTAGCGTTGGCCTGGCGGCCTGGGGTACAACTCGAAGCATCCGAAGGTCCCGGCAAAGCATGAGTCGACTGGTAACAACGAAACAACTTGTTTATTTTAACATCGCAAAGAGTTGGCGGTCAGGTTTGACCGAAGTAGAGAGACGGGAGAGCACTTCACTCAACGGAAGAAATCGGAGCCCTCCTCTGGCGTCCGGGGGCAGCTGTTTTTATACTCTCGCAGTTGAGGGCAAGAAGGAACCCCTAAAAAGACGAGCACGTGAATGTACAATGGGCTAATGGTGACGCACACTGTCGTAGCGATGCCGTAGCACCATGTCGTGGCGCTGCGCACGATCTCGTAGCACCTGGTCGTGGCGCTGCGCAGCACACTGTCGTGGCGCTGCGCAGCATACTGTCGTGGCGCTGCGCAGCACACTGTCGTGGCGCTGCCGGTCGGACACAATGACTGTAACGAGAAGATGGTCCCTGCTTTGGCATCGCCTGTTTCGGGCACAATGACTGGAACGAGATCCCTGCTTTGGCATCGCCTGTTCCGGCCCCAATATCTGGAAGGAGATCCCTGCTTTGGCCTCGCCTGTTTCGGGCACAATGACTGGAACGAAATCCCTAGGCGGTCGCATCGCCGCAGACGCGCCTGGAAACACCTGGCGATGAGTGTTGCGGTGACGACGATCGGGCCAAAATGTCCGCCGCCCCGCCGCCGTCGCGCCGGCAAAACCACGTGTCGCAGGCGAAACGCAACAATATATATATATATATATATATATATATATATATTCATGAGACGGGCATTTAAAATTAATTGTTTCAGCAGAGATTTGATGCACGTGACAAACTAGCAAAGTGAGCGTATATGAAATGCGCGCAGGCACTCGACAGGGACAGTACTTCAGTTGCTAAAATGCTAAAAAAAATTTCTGATGTGTCATGAAAATGCTTTAATTCTTTTTTATCTGTCCCGATGAGCAGACGACATACGAGTAGCGTTGATTGCTTTCTCTAATTTTTCAGTGGCATTTCCTGTTATTGTCCGTCTGCCGGGTGCCTACCATCAAATTCCTGGGTCCTTTAGTACACCAATAAAATGTCCCGAATGTTTTTTTTTTTTCTTCTGCTCTCATTATTGGAGGCATGTAGGATATATGGCCTACGGAGGATCAGAGATTAACGAATTCAGGATTGAAGTGGCTCGAAGCAGTTGAAAACGCAGACAGCAGTCTTTCATGGTCTATTTTACGGCCATAGCACAGCAGATGAACATTCCGGCATCTTTGGAAATTAACTGCCGCTGACAAATGCACTTCAGGTAAGGCAATCAGGCCGCAACAGATTGACAGGTGCAAAAACCAATTCGAGCCACAGAAAAGTTGTTTTTAATTAGGGGTGTGCCATATCACGAGAGTCTTGGTACAGGCTTCGGAAATCAGGTCACCTTAGGTGGGAGAGATGCGACTCGGAAAGTGAGCATGATTTATTGTGTATGTCATTTGAAGAACGAGCATCCCACGCATGTACACAGTCAGCTGCGTGAACCCTTTTTTTAAAGTTTTTTTTTTTGGATGGATCTGTTCCAACTAGGCCGACTTGCAGTTATACTCGTATGGAAGTAACAGGTTGGTATTAGATGCATTCCTGTCGACGGCAAAAAAAAAAATTCATATATATATATATATATATATATATATATATATATATATATATATATATATATATATATATATATATATATATATATATATATACGCGCGACTGGCCACTCGAGGCACTTTGCGTGCATTCGCGGGCTTCTTTCACGCTTGGAGAAACACCTTCATGTAGCACGTAGCACGTTTCCAGCAACAGAAAGCTCTATCGGGAGCTTGTCATGTTGCTCTACAATTTCCTCATTGACACTTTTCATCTAATTATAACATTTGATAAGTTGATTAATTAATTAAGACTAATTATGTAATTAGGCGGAATACAAAAAATAATCTGAGTATCTCCAAGCAACGGGGAAGACCGTTACCTAGGTTCTGGCCACCTACGGGGGATTTATATATTTTTAAAACTTGGTGCATGGTTGTTGGGACACCCTGTATATACAAAGTTCATATGAAGGTACCCTCGAACTGGCTCACATATCTTGTATGTGAGCCTAGGTCTATTGCTCGTAACAAAAAGGAAAGAATATAACTTCTAACGTAGAACCTGGAAATATAGCGTCGGATTACAGACATCTCTAAAACACATCAATCTTAACGGAATGGTGAATTATATTCAACGGCTTCTTTGATTTACTTTACCTCCTTTGATTTAGCAATTCGGAATGTGCCACTGGGGCTCTGCTCTCCGTTTTTGGACAATCCTCCAGAACGCATATGTCCCACTGTGACACAATTGGTGCAGAATCCCTAATTACGTGTCGTACTTTTCTGTTGTCACCAAATTGTACGCATCGCCTTTAGCTGTAAAGCATTTAATTAACTGTTTTACTTAAGCGTTGCTTGGCATCGATTCCAACGTGAGCATAGGATCTGCATATTTCTTTTTATCCCCCACACCCCCTTCTCTTTTTCTTTCTTTTCAATATCAGCGGGTATTATATATATCAGCGGGTAAAAGTGAACAGGACCGGTGGGACGGGACCAGCATCCTCCCCGTTCACTTCTACTGTCTGAGTGTTTTCTGTTTCTTCAGAAGCGCTGGTATTGCATCGGTTATGACCCCCAAATCCAACTAGCCCAGCTTTCTTCCATATTTGTCGAGCTTCACTTAATGTTGACGATACTCCTTCTCGTGTAACGAGCGCCGCACGTGCGCAACCCAAGTTGCGTCGCAGCAGTGTCCGTTCGTTTCCCGAGTGTGCCGGGCGATTGCTAGGCCAGCAGTTTCTCTTGTCGTTGGCCGTCATTATTCGCGCCATAAGTTCGGCCTCCAGGGCCGCAGCGATCGACGGTCGCTCCGGCGCTGCGGCAGTTAGGGGCGCCGCGCGGTCAGGGAGGAAATGAGCGGTGCAAAAGAGTTCATTTGCTTGACGCGGTGCAATCAAAGGGCGAAACGGCCTATCTCTCTCTCTCTCTCCCGGGCGCACGGATTCCTCGGAGGAGGCCGATCGGACAGCGCGCGTCTGCGGCATAATGACTCGGCAGCGGGCTGGAGGAAGGGACGCGGTCGCATTGTTCCTAGCCGTCATCCGGCATGAGCCGCGGCTGTAGATTGGAATACAATTACCATTATTAAGGCTCGCATTAGCAGCCCTATCAATGGGGGAACCTCTGCGGGGTGCGAATAGATTTGAGGGTTCAGTTGACGTCATTGTAATTACAAAGGTTCTCGAGCAAACCGAAGGCTAGTCGACTGGGATAATTTCTAAAATTAGATTTGACAGTGCCTTCTAGATCTCAAGTTCGCATGGCTCTTTCTTTCTTTCTTTCTTTCTTTCTTTCTTTCTTTCTTTCTTTCTTTCTTTCTTTCTTTCTCTTTTTCTGTAAGGTACGCCTGGTGCGAGATACCAAACCTCTATCGACGTCGCAGCCCGTTTCTTTGGTTGCTGTTGTTTTCTTCTTCCTGCTTTCTTTTTTCACCGCTTTTTATTATCTTTCATGATCAAAGTGCCACTGATAATAGCAATGCTAGACGCTCCAAGCCTACAAAATTTCCCGGTTAAGCCATTGCAACAACGACGACTGGTGTTTAGTCCAAGCGCTACGCGAATTCCAATGGAGTCGCTTCTTTACTCGTGCTTAATATTGTTCTCCTTTATGTTTGTATGTCTCTCACTCTCTTTGTTTTGTTTTCAGCAGTATTTCGTTACATGCACTCCTTGCAGGTCTGGAGAATTCGGCAACGATTTGGGATGCGGAATTTTGTCTAGAATAACGCTGGCGCGCCGCGTTCCTTGCACGAGTCCACAGCGCCTGGCGAGAACTCTCCCGGTCACCGCAAACCGAGCTTCGGAATTCGCAGTAAGCCGAGGAATCCACGAGCAAGTGGCGAGCGCGCTCGGCTGGCTGCCGCTGTCCAGCCCCGGCAGCGTGATTGTTCATAACCGCCCAAGGACGCCGGCACAACGGCCCGTAGCGGGACTTTTTTAATAAACGTGACTTGTACTGGTCCGCTCATGCTGCTGCAAGAACAGATGCCCAGGCGTCGTAACAAGAAACCACTCAAGCGTCGTCGCTCGTGGCGAGGCAAATTAAGGGCCAGCGCCCACGAAGTGGCCATGGTGGCTGGGACGGCGGCGGTGAGGGGGGGGGGGGGGACCTCAGGTGGTCAGCAGTTTCTCTCAGCAAAAGTCGACCCCACTTTGTTCCCAGCGTGTAATTAGAGCCTGTTAACGATGGAATTTAATAAATTCGGCGCGGGGAAAACCAACCGACTTCCCGCAAAGCACCGGCTCCCCACGGCTGTGTTCCCGGCCGGCATAATAAGCCTTAGCTTCACCGCGGTGCCGCTGAACCGGGCAACAAAAGCATCTCTGCGCGCGGCAAATAACGGGGAGCCGAGCGGCGCGCAGGTCCCGGTGGCTGTAAACGGCTCCCCTTGCCCGTCCATTAATTTGTTTGTTAATTAATTTCACATAAATAACGCCCGGCGTCCCCTGCCACCTTGGCCCCTTGTTTTGCATCTGGCGCCCAGCGCTCTTGCCCGCAGGGCGCGCGTTACGGCAAGAAGGGGTTCCTGGGGAGAGTGCGCCCCCTACGGTCGCTGCGGCCGCGTCGGGAGGCTCAGGCAGCAGCCAGGGCCCCAAAAGCGGCCGCGAGTCGCCACCAAGGAGCCGGGTTAATTGAAAAGTGGACCTCGGGGCTCGGAATCATTTTCTTTTCCCGGAGTAGGGAACGTGCCGGTCGGAATGAACATTGCTCCTGCCGCTTTTACGCCCCTAGCCGTAGCACCGCTCTCTCCTCCTGCCGCCGTTCGGCCCAGCAGGCAGCAGGAGTGAAACGACTAGCAGAGTGGCTCCGGCCTCTGCAGTGCTTTACGCTCACGGGTCTACGCGCTCGACAGACAGACAGCTCGCTAGGCATACCGAGACTATCAGCGATTTTCTCGTGACTAGAGCTTCCAAAATCTATCGGCACTTCAGTTGACGCGGCAAGGGCGGAGATGCTTGAAGGCATGTTTTCACATCGTTAGCATGTTGGACACTTACCCATGTTGCCGCCTTTATGTAGTAACACCTCTACGTACTTTCATTATTATTGTATTGCACATAAGAGGCTGCAGAAGAGGTCCATTTTTAGAACATTCTTCTTTGGTGTCTCTTCTCATTCGTAACAGCTCCAAACTGTGCCTTGACAGCTCTAGGTCACGGCACATCGCTGGGCTCCTCAGGCGCAGAAGAGTTCCGTGCTTGAAGATCGTCGCTTGCACGCGAAAGTAAGGAGTTATTACGTCTTCGTTCTCCGCCTAAAGCTGACATACGAGTCGATCAATCACTAAAATTTATATCAATACATCAAGCGAAGTGCAGAAGGAAAAAGGTTTAACTAAAAAAATATATAGTAGCTCCCCATTGTAGCTTCAGAAAAATTCATATCGATCACGAGCTCAATTCCCAGGTACTTGTGAGCCTTGCGCAAATTCCGTGCAAAAATGGACAAAAAATTCTTAACTTAGAGCCTAATAGTACAGGGCAAATGTATCTGCAGCTGGTGCTCGTACTCCAATAAAACGATTTTCTAATTTGTACACTCCACGGTTTCTCGTCGGAGCTTCCTACCTACTTCGAGAAGCTACTCCATCTTTTGTACAATTAAGTTTGCCGGTAATTACTAACATTCATATGATTTACACAAGCTTACGTTCATAGATGAATGGTGAAGCTCCGTCATTTTGCTTAAGAAAAGCTCGGTGTAAATTCGAGCGCACAATAATTAAGCTTTCGTCCTTTATTTTGTTCTAACTACGCCCGTAGAAGTATAAGCGTCTCGAACATAAAGGTACCATGAAAAGTAAAACCATAATTTATTTTCTTCATCTTGTTACTCTGAGAGATACGTCGCGCACGAGTATATACATTTAAAGCTAATATCGCTGCGATCAATATTAGCACTCTGACCGATTGCGCATGATTATCCGTGGTCTGTTTCTGCGGTGAGGCGGAAAATAGAGACGAATATTTTTTTCCAAAACTAGCTAAGTGAATAAATAGGTTCTACAAAGAACGTGTGAACTTGGGTCGTACAAAGAACGTCGCTGGGGGCGAACGTTTCAACGAGGGCACTTTTCTTTGTCAGTGCAGCAAACGCTTTCCTTGCAGCGTTTTATGTACGGGTAGCTAACTCTATCTCTCGTTCTCCTTTCAGTGGAAGAGAACGATGAGAATCGGTAGATGCGCACAGTGTGGAAAGTCGAAGCGTACAAGAAACGTTGTCCTGTTTACGAAAGCAGGTTGAGTTGTATGACTAGGGGCGCCTTGCACGAACATTTAATCATGAAAATAATAACGCATTTAAGAACCTGTTCTTTCATGTTCCATAGACAACGCCTAGTACTGCACAAGAACGCGGTCTTAAATTCGTTATTATTTTCGTTATTAAATGTTCGTGCAAGCCGCCCCAAGAGCCGGCTACTGCAATACCTTCTGGCAGTGATTGATTGTTTGTTGTTTAACTGACCTAAGATAATCTAAGATACACCTCTTAGCTCATTTTTAACTCTCTTCTCGTTCAAATGCGTCTTGCCTTACTTTGGATCACACATTTCTTTCATTAATTACTGACTCTATTCGGCATCGTGCCACAGCATAGCCACTGTCTGTTTTTCTAAGCAACGAAAGCGTGAAAAAATACGCCTATCGAAGAGTCGACTATACAAATGTCATCAGGAGTGAGAGGAAAGCATCAAGAACAAAAAAAAAAAAGTGGGAGAGCATGAAAGCAGAAAGCGAACATAGAGAAACGCAAACGGCACAAAACTTGCCAAACTCACTTAAACACGAATGTCGTAATTGCGTGGTTGTGTGATCAGTGTTGTGTCGCACATATTGCTTGCTGCAGCTCTGGCACGCCACTTCTCGTGGCATTTGCAGCCTGAGTAGGAGATTTCGCTGCAACAAAATTTATGTGTGCTTATAGCTGTGATTTTCGACGCAAAGAACAGTGGCGTAAAATTTACCCGCGTTGAATATTGTAAGCCACGCACCTGATAGCAGTTTCCTTGACTTCACTAGCTTTGAACATCTTTTTCCTCAGTCTGATTTTATTAATGCTTTTTTTTTCTTACTACGTTTCCGCACACTCCTAAGCGCCTTAATTCCGGTGCGGCATAGTGTACGAGGAAGAAATAAAAAAGGAAAAGAACGTGGAACTGTGAAAAACGATGCCTCGAAAAGACCAAGAGTAACAGCGGGGCCACGCGGGGCTGAAATTCCGACCGCGCTCCGAGCGATCGCTGAGGAGTGTAACGCGATTAGTTGTCCCTTCGCCCCTCCTGTCTACCGTCTGGTTCCTTTTTTTTTGCCTTCTTTTTGCTGCTTTTTGTATATTTATGGCATTGTAATAATGCGGCCTTGTAATGTCCTAACCTAGTAATAACGGATTCTCAGCTTGCCGTTTTAATTTTTTTTTTCTCTCGCTCTACCTTTCTCTCACTTGAGGGTGTGACTTTATTCCTTTAACTCGCTTTCTTTGGGCCCCCGACTAGGAGAGACTTGACTTCCCATTGAATTTTTATGGAACACTTATCACCAATCACAGTGGTTCCGGGGCTAGAAAGTTCGACCCACTGGTTCTTTCTTTTCCTGTAAGGTTGTATATCGGCGTGGTCGAGGAAACGTTTTTTTTTTTTCTTTTTCCTCTCCTAGTGTTTATTTGAAGCACTGCCTGCCTTTTTTTTTAAGCGTTCAACGTTGAGGCGCTTGGTGCAGCGCGCTTGTGGCGAGAACAAACGCTTTCGCCAGACCACACCGTCACTAAAACATGTGAGAAAACTGAGCGCGTAGAATTCCTTTTAAGTCTTCGTCTGAGCAATAGCTCTTGAGTCGCTTTTGCCGTTACATTGCGAAATTGGCCTGTGATCACTACTGCTAAATGATATGGTGTGGTAAGGGCAACCGAATAATTTTATTGCAACGAATTCATTGTTTAGTTCGGCCACACAATGGATGAGCACCTCTAAGCAGCGTCAGGAACTTGCGTATATCTTCATTTTTTCTTTGATTTTCACGATGATAAGCACTACAAGGCGACCTCCACACTTAACGGAGCATGAAAGGTGCTAACCAATGCCGTTCTTATGGGTAGTTTTTTCTCAGCCTTTCAGGCTAAACATGGTCTATATGCAAAAGACAGTAAAGACGCCGTCATGCTTTATTACATTTACTTGCACATTTTGCCACAGCTCGAACCCCTCACGTGGAGAAGTGGAGAACGAGAGCTAAGTGAAATTGACTATGAGAAGAGGGTCGTTTGTTTTTACGGCTCCGAAACCCCTAAGCAAAAATTATGGACTCAAGAACGCGACGACCGCTTTGCGACATTCTCCTTTCGGTTCTCGTTATGCATGTTTAATAACCATAAGCGTGTGTCGTTATTCCCAGTAGACGAAAAAAAAAATGTGAAACACTGTCGCACGAGCAGCTGTACAGCAAATTTCGTTAAACTTGCTTTTAAAACGCATCAACTGAGCAAGGAAAAAATGATTTATTTCGTTATTTTCTGGTCCAGCGTCATTCGTGGTATCAGTTAAGATGTGAATGAAAATGAAAGTGCTCAGAGTTAGGAGACATTTTAGACACCTCGTTTTTCATTCGCAACGTCCTTGCCTTGTAGGACATCACAAAGAAGGCATCTGCAGAGAGGAAGAGAGGGTGAGTGACTGCGTCTGTGCGTGTGTCTCCCCCGCCTCTCTCTCTCTCTCTCTCTGCATCTTTTTCACTGTTTCAATATAAATAGTACTTTCATGTGTAATATCCTTTCTTTTATTACCTCGCAGTAAATGACATCACTGGTGTGCACTTGCATTCCCATGGCGTCTTCACATGTGCTTACACGCTTCTTTGCAATCTCACCTGTGGAGCCGTCCATTTCGGGCCAAATTAGCATCTGTCCTTTTTAAAGCTTACTTCCAGTCAGTTTTCTGACCTTACGGATTTTGTTGCTTCTCATATTACTAGAGTATTTCTTCTTGTTTTTCTTTTCATTCGGAGGTAAAGCGTAATAACCCCCACTACTGCAGTGTCACTTAATTAGCCGACTTCTTGTATCGTCACTTTATTTAGATAGGTTACAACACATAGAAACATGGAGTGCGCACATCGAGTGAAATGTTGAGCAGAGTGCTCAACTTTACTACCACGCTGTCCGCACGAAACGCAATTTATTTCGGCGTTCTCGGTCGCTCATACGCTTGCCAGGCCAGCCTTGCGCCTTGCTCTCTTTGCTAACCTCCCTCGAAACGTTGTGGAAACCGCGCGCATGTTCGTCGAAAGTAGGCGGTACTGCTTGTTAACCAGATCCAGTGCAGCGCCGCGGAGCGGTACAGCAAATCAAAAGCGCTCAGAGTGTATCGACCGCCGGCGTCTTGCTGTCTACCGCGTTGCTCAACGCTGCTACTAAGCGGAGACTCCGCCGGACGTGCGTGCGAGTCAACGAGAGCCTCGCATTGCCCCGCAGGTCTCGCGCTCCCACCTAAGCCCTGTTCTGGCGCCTCAAGCGAGAGGCCACAGTGGGACCAACTCAGCGGACTCCTCCTGTCCGATTGTCGTCCCGGCTGGACTCTCTCCTGACGCGCACGCTGTTGACAGGGGCGGTTAAGCAACCCTTCTCATTGAATAAGGCGAGCCCCGAGAAGTCGCGCTAACGAAAGGACAAACAGGCAAACGACCGCAGCTCATTTACTTAAGCTCTCCCTGCGCGTGTCTTGGCCTACCGCGGGCAAAGAGTGGCTCTTTGTAGCCTCCGGCGTGGCCGTGTGAGGGGGCTGTAGTGCACGCCGCAGACGCTGCGTGTCTTTTCTGCGTGGCCCGCCGGCGCCGACTGTTTGTCAACTGCTGGCATTCCTTCCTAGGCCTGCTTACCAAAGTTCTGTTCCAGCCAAGCTTTAGAGCCATGATATTTGCCTTGTGGCATCTAAACTTGTCAACAGTGCTACACTAAATAAATAAAAAAAGACATTATGTGGCTTGCCTTAAATAACGCTACCGCGAGAATTCTTCGAAGAAATATATTTGACTATTGAAGCCAGACCGGAAAGTTGCCGGCACATAAAATAGAGGTTTAGATTTGACCTCCAAGTGAAGCAAGGCTTTTCTTGTTCGTGGACTTGAACCAACTGGTCGTAGCAACAACGTTCCTTGTTTCCCGCAACTTAAAATGGCCCTTAGCGCACGCTGCGCTGAAGAGAGCAGCGACGGAGGGCCGGGTTCCCTCTCGGACAAACAAAAGGGGACCGATGCGGTCCGAGTCCGCTAGTCGGGCGACTCCTTCTCGCTGAGGTCTCCCCAGAGAACGGCGCCGCCTACGCCGGGGGCACGCGCGAGGTAAAAGCAACCCGACGGCGACCGAGTCCTTCCTGTGGCGGCGCGGATGTGGCCGCGCTCTCAAAATAGACGCAATGCGCCCGACAATGTTTCCCGGAATCAAGGCTTTCTGCCCGTCTCTTACTGGAGCAAACAAGCCGGCCGCTCCCTTGTCGAACCGGCTGCAGTTGCGACGGCATCGGAAGAGAGAGAAGGACTCGCGCACCCACCAGCCTGGAGTTGCTCGATCCTTGCGGCGCCACCGTGACGTTGTTGGCCGGCACGGCGCTTTGCTTGGCCGCACTCCCCGCTTCTCTCGCTCGCCGCCGATGCGGAGTACGGCATTTGCGTATGGCTGATATTTTGCGGGTATGATAGGGGCGGTCGCGGATCAGCCGGAGCAGTACTTGCATCGACACTGCGTCAGACGACGCCGCGACGCGGTATTGGTTTTCAGGCACATCATACCGTCTCACGCACTTTGCTTTGTGCCATCTCTCGGCCTCCATTGTGCAGCAGCGCGCTCCGAAACCAGAGCCCTTTTTTTTTTCTTTTTTAATGGCGCGCTGCAGCCACACCGTCGTCGCCCCTAGTGCCGGCGCTTCCCTCTGCTGCGCGCAGCGCAGACAGGGGCGGTACGTCTCCGCCGGGAGAAGGTGCCATTTCTCCTTGTTAGGGTGGGTGTAACACGTGGTTTTTCGTGTCACCCTGGCTCGCCTACTTGCGATGCAGAGCCACGCGGCGGTCGCGCGGCGCGCTCCATCCCGAGCCAACGAACCGGCGCGCGCTGCGGAGGCGATTGCGGCGCCGACAGCAGCGCCCGGCAGAGAACACCAGACGGCTCGGAGTGGCTGTCTTCGCTATCGCCGAAGCGAGGAGCCGCCGGTGCTATTTCGGAAGCGTACATTAGCGGCCACTCTCCGCGGCGCTGTAACCGATCTGTGCACGCGAGAAACAATGGTGGCCGCTTATGCGACGCGCGCGACGCGTCTCGGTTTCGCCCCGCCACGCGAAGCCCCGGCGGAGCCCCCGCCGCCAAGTAGGACGCGATCGGCGGAATTATGGAAGCACGCGACGGTGAACCCCCTCTGATTGGATCACGAGTCGTAAGTGGTCTGGCGTGGAAAGCAGGGGTCCGACTCGTCGACTGCCATCTTTGTGTCAAATTGGATACGATCAAATCGCGTTGCTTCCTTGGACGCGGCTCCGGGATGCTCCGCCGGTCGATGAATGTCCCCGGCCCTCTTGTCGGGGCTCAATGACTCAGGCGTCGCGGCGCGATCCGCTCGGCGAGCCACGAAGCACGCAGCCCGTGCACCTCGCTTCGTGGCTGTGCGCGCATGCGCTGCTCTCCTGTCGCCGAGGGAACACGTGCGTCGCACCAGCATGCTCGCACGATAGGCACAAAACACGAGTTATGCGGGCGAATTGAACTGTCGAAATTATTTGGTGCTTAGAAATGAAGCGAAAATTGCCAGGAATATGTCTTGTCTCAAATGACGCCTCTCTTAGAGTTGTCCTAAAGAATATTCGTCCTTCAAAAACAGTTTCATTACCGGAATTTACAGTATTGCAAATGGCTGTGCAAGACGTTTGTCAAAGTCAGTGTTTTGAAAGACGAGCTGCGCGAGGTGCCGCAAAGGAGACATTGGTCTTGCCGAGGGTTAATACTTCTTCGCTCGTCATTCAAAGTTTTTTGAAATTGCTGCCGTTCCTGAAGTCGACCGTGAGCGATTGTAGTTTCGATGTGCACCTTCGGACAAAGTGACACCTTCTGTGCTTTCTTTCCTTTTTCTTTTCTTTCTTTCTTTCGTTCTTTCTTTCATTCATTCAATCATCCCCTGACACCCCTTCCCCTGACCTATGTAGTAAACGGGACGTGCATCTGGTTGATCTCCCTGCCTTTCCTTTACTTTTTTTTTCTCTCTTGAAAGACGAGGGCAATGCAAAAAAACATACAAGAGGTTTCGAGAATGCAGACAAAGGAAAGCATGAATAAGGGTGAGAGAGAGAGAGAGAGAGAGAGAGAGAGAGAAAGAAAGAAGGCCGCATTGACGTAGAATGTCAAGCATCGTGCAGTAAGTTTCGTAACTAAACCAGTGTTATTACCATGGTTTATTTTCACATACGAGACCATGAACATCGGTCACTTCGATTCGTGCTTTGACTAATGTTTCTTCTCAGAGAGTCAAAAGTGTCGCCATGTTAACCGCCTGAATGTCGATCCCTTAAAGCATAACGGGTGCGCGGTTTCATAGTAACATACTTCCGGCAGTCCCATTGCACCTTTTCGGGAGAAACAACATTACCACACACCGGCAGTAACATGTGGCAGCTGTGAAAGTAAATAAATAATTAAATAAATAAATATTACACACTAGTATTTGAAGACATATGCGAGATGATGATGGCTTCAGCGTACGTGTCAGCCTAGTCTGATAAGACAACTTTGATACACGTTTTTATTAAAATGAAACTACAAGACTATTCGCTTTTAAAAAAGAACGAAATGTAATGTTGATAGCTGCGGGAAAGCTGCTTTCTCTCTGATAAATG
Source organism: Dermacentor variabilis (assembly GCF_050947875.1). Classification (NCBI taxonomy): domain Eukaryota; kingdom Metazoa; phylum Arthropoda; class Arachnida; order Ixodida; family Ixodidae; genus Dermacentor; species Dermacentor variabilis. The sequence continues at coordinate 266,028,856 of NC_134568.1, read as the reverse complement.
GATTCACACAAGCACCGCACAATATGTGGTTATTAAGATAGTGCATTGACTGCATGTTAGCCTACATACGTGGACACTGCTCATTTCCCGCCATTCCCTCTGACGAACCGTTTGAGAACTGCTAGTATTCACACTAGGGATCTGCCTTCACACGAAAGAAACCTGCCTTTTCAGTGTCGTGCATGCATACTGTGTCAGTGCTTGCACCGCCCCAATCTTGCCTTTGGTGGAACATGCTCAATGTGTCGCGTTTCATCGCGTATGCCTTTTCAATGTAGTGCATAGCGTTCTAATGCTAGCAACGCCAGGCATTAGTCCTTGTATTTACGTTATCGCGCATGGCATTCCAAATGATTGCAAACGCGACGCTCTAATCTTCATCAGAGACGCGCAAGGAGGCGTCTCACTGCCTCGCCACACCTGCAACAAGCTACGTAATATTTATGCTCCTATAGTATTGCGTTGGCTTCAATAAGTTGCCGTGCGTGGTTCACGGGTAAGAAAATCGGCCCGCGTGGAAAGTCATGAATTAGAACCCGGCCGGGGAGGACATTTTTTTTCTCAGACCCATGTTTTCTATAACTGCGGACAAACCTACGCGATGGCTATAAGTCATCGGTACAGCTGTGATCGTCATTAAAATAATTATCACCAAAAATGTTAGATTATCTGTCCGACAGAGCTCATCTTCAGGGAGCAGTGCCTATAACCTTCTGTAACGTCAGCATCGTTCGGTTGAGGCCGAGCTTGAAACCAGGGTTGAGGATTGGACGAGTTGGTATTGCAATCTTGCTTTCTGTCACACAGGAAGTGAGATTTCTTGATCAGTTTGACCGTGCGTGGCAGAATTGCGCGTTCTGTGACTCATGATGGTGTTAGTGTCCTATATCGATGTGACGTCTCGTGAAGTTTTGCGACGACACTGCTTGACGCTTTCTTGTAGCTATATATTTCGTGCAATTTGCCAATAAACCACTTGGACGTCAGCACTCTGTTCTTTCATCTGGCCGGCTCGGCATGTTTCTTCCTTTCTATGTGGCGCTGTGCCAGTTTTATATTGAAACCAGGGTTTTCAAGACACCTCTTCTTCACATCCGCGTTCTCAATAACAGGCAGCCCTGATGCGACTGCCTGCCAGAATTCTCGCAGAAACTTTCGGATCAGCGCTGGCTTGTGTATGCCGGTGGTGACGTCTGAGTATTGTTAAAGCTCTGTGTGGAAAGAAATATATTATCATATGCTGTAATCCCCGCGATTGAACAACCGAACGCCTTTTGTTCGTCCTCAAAACGTTATGCTACTTATACGTTATACGTTACGCTACTTATTAGAATTAGGGTCATTATCTCTCTTTAGCAGATGACAAAAACGTTCTTTGCTTAACCGACGCAGTAATACTTTTCCGTGTTGACCGCCGTAGAAAGCGTAGCCTTAAATCAACAGGGCGACTTAATCTGCCGTGTCATTAACCGATCTCCTATGAATTAGCGACGTCTAAATGGTTACGGTGATTAGCGACTTCCAAGTTTTACAGAAAGGTACGACTGCTTCGCGTTGATTACCTCGCCTTCACACGAGTTCATTAAGCCTGCCCATCCGGCTTTTCTTTTTAATTTCTGCCAGAAAGAAAAATAAAAAAATAAAAGGGGAAGGCGTTATTTTTGCGCGCTTAATAAGAGTTTGCAAACGCGTATCTCAATTGACTCTGGCATGCGATCTTCGGTCATTGCGATTTTTGTTTGTTTGTTTGTTGCTGATAAAGCAAATAAACGGCGTAGCATCCTGATCAGGTAAATTACGGTTTTCGATAGGTCGCGGCCGTAGTAACAGCATATTGGAACTGGACACCCAGTAACTGTACAAGTCGGTCGTTCAATTAATCATTTCCGAACCACATATAGATATTTTAATGTGCAAATCAATCAATCACTCAATCATATTTAGAACCGCATGTACACCTTTTGTGGTGCCTCCGTCAGCGCCGCGCATCTCGCGTAGCTCGAGTCGAGAGCAGCCTCGGTGCGCCTCAGTGTTCGTGCTTGTCAGCGTCACTTCGCGTGAGGTTTCCTCGTGCACGGCACTGCTGCCTGCAACGTCTCGACGTCGCGTGCTTCGATCGCGGCGCGGCTCTCAGAGCCGCCCGCCTGGCATCCAGTGGTTTCCCATACGTTTTGCTGGCAACTTAGACCGGCCACGGCCTCTTTACCACTTTGTCTGTGTGAATATACCCCACATTTCAACTTTGCCTCTGTGAGTGCTGGGAGGGGGTACGGTAATCTGCATTGTCATCGTCAGTGCCGCGCATGTCGCGTGGCTCGAGTCGCGAGCAGTGAACCGAACGCGCTGTTGTTCTTGGCCGGGCTGGACGCAGCAGCCGCCGCTCCTCTCGCCGCTTTGGCTTCGCCTTCACGAACATAGGGACGACGGTAGTTCGGCCATCGTTACGTCGTCCTACGCCTCTGTATATCGCGTACGATGTCCTCAATTATTTACGCCTTATGTTGGGCAATGAAAATACGTTGCAGAAACGGTATCGATTGTTAACTTGAAAGGCCTCAACCAGCGCAGCCTTGAAACTTATATAGTTCAGTGGTAACGTTCATTTCCCAAACGAAGGCTGGATAGATTCGCTTAGCTCAGATATAAGAGTAAAATGAACACGCTACAACCTGGAGGTGAAGCATCAGTGTAAAAAGCGTCAAGGAGCGAGACCAAATGATTCATGACCCTCCGCGAGTCAGCAGCGGGGATCCAGCACTGGCCAAGCTTTTGTTCTTCATCGCTCGTTTGTCCTCCACGGAATCTTGTGGGCCGCATGCTTTCCGGTCGAAAGGACCGACGGAAGGAAGCCAGGCTCCCATGCAGGCGCATCGCGTGACACGACCTCGAACTGGAACGAAATCCTTAAAGCAGTGGAGGAGGAGGAGCGAGCCGGGACGCAAGGGAAGCTGCGCGTCGATATAAAAGCGGACAACAAAAGGAGAGCGCGGTCGCAGAGTCGCCCGTATCAGGTCGGGGGGAGCCGAGAGCAAGTGCGCGCCGGGGAATTGAGCGATCGAGCCGCGGCCGCAACGCGAATCTCAACATCGTTGCGAGGGAATCCCCAAGAGGCGCGCGCGCGCGCTCGCTTCAGCGGTGTGGAGGAGGACGAGGCGTTGGGAAGAGGAGAGCGTCGCAGAGCCCGGAGAAGATAACTTTTAAAACCAAATTCGACACGATGGAGGCACCAGACGCACAGCGGTCGCGCGGCACCACCCGATCTCGCCGCCTGCTCCCCTCCATTCTCTTCCTCTCACCCAACCTGCTCTGCTAAAGTGGAGTTTAAATCAGTTCTCGAGAATTTAAAACGCATTTGGTTGGTCGTATCATCGGGTAACCGCTCCACGTCGCGCCGCTTCTGGCTGTCTGTACGCCCGCAGCTTTTGTGCTTGGGGTCGAGGGGTTCCATTCTCACACGCGCGTGGTAGCGCATTGTGGGTCTGCGGGTCTCTGCGGGATTGTGACCCCTGTCCAGCGGCCGGGGAATTACGACGGGGGATTCAAGCTCTCGAGAAAACGACGAACGAGCTGTAAAGCGGTGTCGGAAACGAGTTGTCATTTCCTCCTTACTTTTGCCAGTTCATGATACCCCTTAGAAGTGCTGTGCCTGATCGCCTTGACGTGACACTTTGACAACGTGATCTGTATAATGCGCGCATCGCCTAGCCAGCCCGGAACGAAGGGACCACGAATTCAGAGCGACAGCTTTTCTTTTCTCTTTTTTCTTAGAACGTCTTCATCGCGTAACAGAAGAGTTGATGACAGCCAATGTGTCCACATCTAATTATAAGTTTTCGCGGCATTTTGGCTCGGAGACATTGAAGCTGAGCATAGCGTCCGCGTCGGGCAGGAAGTGGCGTTACCACGTCACATTTACCTAGATAGAACGACAGCTGCTGGAGTTTGTCATTTGGAGCAGCACTGGAGTCCACCTACCCGAAAGAAGCAGCAGTAACAGCAAGAAGTGAAGTTGGCGTACAGTTTGGCATTCATTTTGCTTCTAGTACGTGACGTGTCGTAAGAAAGCAGAAGCACATATCGCAGGACTGGCGCTGTTCTCCGTCCCTCAACGAGCACCGACCAATCTGGGGCGGTGCCCTGTAAGATTGCCGCTTCTTAAACATACTTCAGTAACTGCGCCGTGGGAATGCTTTTTACCTGCATTTAATGGATGCTTGCCGGACTTGTTGGTGCGTAGTATATTAAATAAAACCATGGGGAGAAGGGATGGTTGCACAACGAAATTAATTAAACAGAAGAAGCGCTTAATTTCTCTCGTGTACTTCTATTGACCTGCAAGTATGGCCTTTTTGTTGCCAATTTTTACAGAGATGTCTGTTTTTAACGGAAGCTAATATAGTGATGCACACAGCAGGTTTTCCAGCGGTTATTCTTCATTACTACAGCGTATATCCTTCCTCCCTCCTTACGTCGCGTTCAGGCCAATAAATGTGAAACTGTCCAGCAACCTTATTTTTGTTTCTGTACTTTATTTTGTAGCAACTACCTGTTGTGTTACATAACTTTTGTTCACAAACAAAGCTGAGGGTAATTTTATTGCAGTGTGCCTCTTCTTATTGCTGGAACAACCCTATGTTCACAGTCGTCGTACGAAGACGTCTTAGTGAGCACGGCTGGGCTTGAGTTGCTCACCACGGCTCCAATTATTCTCCCTGAGCTGTAAAGGAAAGCGGGAGACGACAAAATTACATTGAAGGAATTCTACACAAATTTTGCTGCATGCTTTCTTTTTTCAGCACGCTTGTTCATTTCTCACTTGAGCAAACGTTCTCTCCCTCCGCTCACAGTGAAAGTATTAGGTTGCTGCATAATTTGTTCCGCTGACGTGGACAGAAATATTAGCCTTATCACTACCATTTCTTTCCTTCACTGAAAATATTTTTATCCCCGCTAAGCCCGGTTCATGCAACCTATTTGGCTAACGCAATCCAGTTTGTAGAAGCCAGCTCTTGAAAGTTAGCTAGCTTTATCGTAATGCGCTGTGCACCTGCCGCGTTTGCTTAGAGGCTATTGTGTTGGACTGCTGAGCATGAGGTCGCGTGATCGAATCCCGGCCATGGCGGCCGTCTTTCGATAGGGGAGAAATACGACAACACCCGTGTACTTAGATTTAGGTGCACGTCGAAGAACCCCAGGTAGTCTGGAGTTCGACACTACGGCGTGCCTCATAATCAGATCATGGTTTTGGTACGTAAAACCCCCGACATTTTAATTTTTTTTAAATGCGCTGTGCGATCCGTCATCGTGAGCCCCGAGAAGCGTGTTACCTGCGCACGCTAAACTATACTGGGCGCAAGCGCACGTGGGCCCTCAGGCTGCGTGTCCTGATATTGAATCGCGCTACCTCAAAGCATTTTTATTAATTGCGTTCTCTAATAAAGGCACCTAGATCTCGTCAAGGAGACGTCGAAGAAACGATTTGCTTAAATGTGGTCTATTACGTAGCGTATACGTTCACGAAGACCAGAAAACACATTTCCCCTCGCTTGTCGAGCAGCGGGCTCGGTCAAGGGTTTCCGGCGCTTGCCGCAGCGCCGCGCGCGCGTTCTCCTCGCGCTTTCTGTACCCGATGTCCGCCCGGGAAAACAAGATCTGCCGGCGCAGCTCTGGCTGGCGACTAATCCAGCCACTTATCCGCGCCAGCCAGCCGAAGCAGGCGCGCGCGCTGCGGAAGTCCCGTGCAACCGGAAAGTGTCGCCCGCGCAGCCCTGGCGCGCTCGTCGCGGCGCCGGGCTCATAAATATTGCGTCCGCCGTTGTGATTCACTGGAACGAGAAACGCGGCCGCCATAAAATTTCCTCGGGCCCAGGGGCGGGGGAAGTGTTGCAGCGACGAGTGACTGGGCTCCCGGTGTCTGCCTTCGGAGACGTGCCTGCCGGAGGAGGCCGCCGCGGCCCGCGCCGCGCTGCTGCCAGTCCATTTTTCACGCGCGCTTCAGCGGCGGATCGGCAGCCAGGTGCCTGGGCGCGCGAGACGGCGCCCGTGCTCGTGCCCGATTGCACCGGCTGGGCAACAGCACACTCGGCCGCACTCGCTGATCGGCCCTGCAGCGAGTGTGCGCCGAAAACCACGTTGGACAATGATTTATACGCGCCCGGATTCCTGCTTCGTTCGAGCGGTGCGCCGCTCTCGTGTCCGCTTTTTGCTCGCTTCTCGTAGGCTGCTCCGCGCGCCCCGGCCGTCCTTCTAATGTTACTTCTTTTTTTCACTCGGAAGTTCTTCCTCGAATGTCGCGGCCAAAGAACGGCCTATGCGCACGCGCGCTGCGATTTTTGTTTTTCGGTACGTGCTCTAGAACACGGGTTTCACTCAATGTCGCGAGAACGAAAGATGCAGCAGCGAAACTGTTGCGGAAAACGTGGGGCACTTGTTGGAATGCACCTTCACCGACCGGAGGAGCCGACGTGGTGTTTTGTATATCTTTCTTTCCTCGACGACCGTTTGTGGCTGGGAAACCTATACAAACCAACAGAAGGTACGCTTTCGTGGCACATCGAGCACGGGGACTGACAAGCTCTTGTATTATAATGCTACGTTACAATATTACGAGGACAAAAACTACGCCATGGCGTTATTTTCTTTTCCAGAACGAATACTTTAGACGGGGTCAAGCCTGCTGCTACGCACAGCGACTGACACAATTGTGTATTGTAATGCTACGTTAGAGACATTACGAGGAAAACACCACCAGCGCTGTGGTGTTGCTGTTTTTCCAGAACAAACGAATGCTTTAGCTGGGTTCGAGCCTGCTGTGTGAATATCGATGCGAGAACTGACTTTCATTGTACGCCTCTTCAAATTCGTCACCGGTATAAGATGCCTATTGTATGCAACTTGTAAGTTGCAGATGTGCAGAGTTGCGGCAGCACCCTCTCGGTGTTTGCCGAACACACACGTGGCTAATAAACGCGGAGGAAAATGCGTACAAGCACGAGCACTATGCATTTCTTTCTCAACCTCCTCCTATGTGCTTCAACCGCCGCAACAATTGTCATTGCCCAGGAACATCCGTTGTCTACACACATAGCCGTTAAAGCACGTAGTGTTCACAAGTGGCGCGCGTATCAAGCGCATCACTGTCGCAAAATGTCCAATAGAATATTTTTTTTCCAGGGACAGTGCAATGAGAACGATTGAAGACCCCGAAACAGCGATTCCTATGTCCTTCGGTCTGTTCGTCCCGTTACATTGCGGCGCGCGTGTTCGTGCTGAGATCCAAGCAATGTTTGGCCAACATATATATATATATATATATATATATATATATATATATATATATATATATATATATATATATATATATATATATATATATATATATATATATATATATATATATATATATATATATAACTATGCGTAGCATTTTACGTCGATGTCGTTTAAGTGCTCTTAGCAGGGTTTGCACCGTCCGTCTGGTCAATTAGGCAGCTGCCTGCTTCGTAACGATGCCGTCGATGTCATGCTGCACTCATGTTTATCGCAGTGTTGCTGTCGTTGATTGCATAAAGCTCGGGAAGCTTGCACAGGATTGCAGGAATCCTGATGTCGCAGTAAGTTCGCAGTTCGGCTTGTGTGCTAACAAACGAAGTACAATGTGTTTTTCTTTCTACCGGGAAATGACAACTAGTAACAATTTAGAGAATGCTACACACCATGAGACAGGCAACATGCCAGATTTCGCTGTGCTGGAATTTGTGCGCACATAGTTTTGGAGAGAAAACAACTCTAGATTTATTTTTGCCCCTGGCCGTCATCCCCGGTTTCATTGTTTTTCTTTTTTCCCTCTTTTTTTTTTTCTAGAGTGTTTGAGGTGCTGTGCGAACTAACTAACGCTTATTCGGGGCGCCTGTCAGCACCGGCAAGAAATAAAATAAAGAACGAACCAAGCACCGCATTCCTTCACTGCAGAGGCTGTGCGTTGCAGCCTTTGCGACCACTGACCGCACGGTGACGAGAAACGGCTGTGACCCGGGCCTTCTAACGGTGTCTTTAAGGAAAAGCGTGGGGAAAAAGAGCGCGTCTGTTGGATTGAGATCAAAGGAGCCTCATGGAATTTAGCCACAGGTCCTAGGGGTCGATTGGGTGCACGACCGAATCCGGTGCCCGTTGGCTGCCTTCTGTCTTTTAGCCAGCGCTATAGCACCAGGCCTCCGATCTGCTCTAGCGGCGGTAGGTAATCGTGCCGGCAGCAGCACCAGCGTCGACATACAGGATATGTCCGAAAGCTAATGTCAATGTGTTGATTAAAATAAGTTTATTGATCAGATCAGTACAACACGCTAAAAGATTTCAAAGTAGACTCTTCCTGCGTTGATACATCGCCTCCAGCGAGATTTCCAGGCATCGAAGGTGGCACGCTAGACTTCCTCTGGAATGTCCTGTATAACCTTGGTGCAAGCCTCTTTAACTTTGTCAACTGTCCCGAAATGATGTCCTTTCATGGGAGTTTTCAAGCGCAGAAACAAAAACACGTCTGGGGGAGCCACGTCAGGAGTGTAGGAGAGCTAGGTAACTGTCGGCACCTTTCAATTGACTGCGAAGCTGGTCACGAGGAAGGCGGTGTGGGCTGGCGCGTTTTCATGGTGAAGTTTCCAATCGCCCCCGATTTCAGGCCGGACGCGATGAACCCTTCGTTTGAGTCTCTTGAGCACTGTCACGTAGAATTTGGCTTCACGGTTGTACTATGTAGTACAAACTCGTGGTGTCCTTTGATGTCAAAGAACACAATGAGCATGGTTTGGCGTGCCACTCGGCACTTTGCCTTTTTATTTCGTGGTTGTGTTCAAACAATCAAGGCTCGTCACCTGTGATGACATTGTCTAAAAAGTGGGGGTCACTTTCGCTTAAGTCCCACATTTCTTGGCGCGTTTCAACTCGGCGCGATTTTTGATCGTCCGTTAACACTTTGGGCACAATCTTGGTGCACACTTTTAGCATCTGCAAATTATTCGTCAAAATCTCGTGAACGATACTTTTTGGGCAGGTTTAATGTATGTGCCACTAAACGGACACTCAAACGACGGTCTGAGTCCAAACGATCTCCCACGCCCGTCACATTTTCATTTGGATGGTCGTTGACAGCCGACCCACGCGGGCTTCGTCGCTGACCTCTTCACGACCTAAGAAGGCTTTCTGCCACCAGTAGACTTGACGTGCTAACAAACAATTATCACCAAAGGCCGTCTTTATCATAGGAAATGTTTCCACTGCGGACTTGCAAAGTTTCACACAAAATTTGATACCGATTCTTTGTTACATCGAACTCTGCATTAGGGCTTGCACGGAAAATGAAAACGAGTTTCAGAGAAAATCCTGTCCGTACTCTCCATATGGTAGCAGACGACTGAGCGACCGCGCTTGAGTAAGCTAATCTCCCCCTCCACAAAACCCAACCGGTCCTAGCGCACTGCGACGTATAGTCCCTGCACAATATAATCACTGACATTACTTTTTGGACAAACCCTATATGGAACTTCTCGGCGCCCACGTTTCAGTGGGGAGCCACCGTGCGCCGCGTGCGTCGTTGTGATGCAGTCGCCGTACGAGAGTCTCGCAGGCTGTCACCTAGTAGCAATGTGCTGTAAATTTTGCATTGTCCTTGTGTTTACTGGCGGCATGTTCAACAAACGTTTGTTTATACGTTGTGAAAGGAAAACGTTTTCATCCACCCAAGACTAGCACGCAGCTAAAAAGAAAACCCGCACGCGTTTTTGGAAAGAAACATCGTGGTTGAAGAAAAATTCGTCCTGTTTTCAGGGGATCCAACCCAGGACCAGCACCTTTCCGGAGTGGTCACTCTATCATGCGAGCTAACCAGGAGGCTAGCAGATCGCAGAGCGAGGCCCAATTAATTGAAACTCTAATTACGGGGTAAGTGAGAATAGCAAATTGGTTCCCCGGAAGTCCGGAATAGTGAAGGAAGGCAAATATTGTCATTCACCAAAAAGTGGCACGAAGCTACCATGGTTTCTTTTTTCTGCAGTCATTTTGAATATGGCTGAGTGAAACTGATCACGGCATGACTAATACAAACGAACACAACAGACAGAACTAGTGAGCGCCAAGCAAAGCCCAGAAGCTGCGAAGGCGTGGTTCAGAGAAACGCGTATGGGTTTTCTTTGTAGCTTCGTGATACAGACGGGTGAACGAAAATGTTTTTTCTTTCGTGAACCTTCCTCGAGCTTGTGGGCTTCCCCAGAAGTTATCCGCCGTATAGCTAATTGTTGTTGTAATGCTTTTTATTTACTCAAGCTTCAACCACTAGCCTTTACAACTGTCGTAAATACACGACTAGCTTAACTTAGGTGGAAAAGGGGCTGACAGATGGAGTAGCACACTTGGTATAAAGGTTATAAACAGGGAAAAGGTGCCTCAGAAAGGCTGGCCAGCCTTTCGATAGGAGGACTTATCTTCGTCAAAGGAGGCCCCGTCATCTTCGGCAGGTTAGCCTTAACGGGTTAGTAGAGTGACGTTGCGTGCGGTCGTTGTCGGTGGCGGCTGGCTGTAACCCGTTAAAACTAACCTGCCGAGAATGACGAGGCCGCCTTTGACGAAGACAGGTCCTGCTATCGAAACGTTGGCCAGCCTTTCTGATGCACCTTATCCCTATTTATAGCATTGAGCCTTGAGCTGCACCATGTACATTCACCACGAAGCAGTGCTAACAGGGGACACATTCGCTTTTTTTCTGGGGCACTGCCTATTTGTGTGCGCCTGTTCACACACACACACACACACACACACACACACACACACACACACACACACACACACACACACACACACACACACACACACACACACACACACACACACACACACACACACACACACACACACACACACACACACACACACACGCACGCACACACACACACACACACACACACACACACACACACACACACACACACACACACACACACACACACGCACGCACGCACGCACACACACACACACACACACACACACACACACACACACACACACACACACACACACACACACACACACACACACACACACACACACACACACACACACACACACACACACACACACACACACACACGCACACACACACACACACACACACACACACACACACACACACACACACACACACACACACACACACACACACACACACACACACACACACACACACACACACACACACACACGCACGCACACACACACACACACACACACACACACACACACACACACACACACACACACACACACACACACACACGCACGCACGCACGCACACACACACACACACACACACACACACACACACACACACACACACACACACACACACACACACACACACACACACACACACACACACACGCACGCACAGACGCACGCACGCACAGACACACGCACGCACAGACACACGCACAGACGCACGCACGCCGACAATGAATTTAGAAAAAGCATATTGGAAATTATTTGTAAAGTTAAACTGAAATATGGAAATAAGCTAAGGGTGTATAAAAGTGAACGAAAAGATAACTTGCCGCAGTTGGTAACCGAAAGTAACCGAACCCAAATCTACCGCTTGGACGTTTTAAACAGTGATATTTGGTTACTGCATGCCTGTTCACGCGGGCAAAGTGGGCATGATAGTGAACTGTTTAAAGTAGCATTTTTTGTCGTCATTTCGTTTTCTGCCTGAAGATGGGCTCAGTTCTCTTCCTGTTGTGACAATTGACGTCAATACTTGTCCGGCTCCTCCTTACTTTGTTGTGTGCCCTTGGTGAAATGCATGCGCCAAAAATAGTGTGCCTAAATTGACCAAAGGTAGCCAGACCAAGTGCTTCTGAAAATGATAAAATAACGTAACTTTTTGTAGCCGTTATACCTTGAACTGTCGCACCTCAATGCTGTCGATCCTGTATAGAAGTGTGATACGGGCTACTACGTGGATAACTTTAGCTACTTAAGCAAGTTTCCTTGTCTCAACAAGCGTGTGTATTTTTCTTTTTTATTTATCACCTAACCTACCTGGTGTCCGGTGCCTATCGAACGACAGCTCTGCGCAGCTTTCTCTTCCAACGACAACACGCCGGATAGCCGAATTCTCGACGTGGTGAATAATTATTCTGGTCAACAGAGCAACGTCGTTAACGGGTCTGCTACTGCTCAAAACCAAAATTATTGGCGCAGGCCGCTCAGTATGGGGGTGTTCGCAGCAGCTATGATTAATGGGTGCAACATTCATCCCCAAGACCACCCACCACAGCTTCAAGGGTGTACCGAGTGTTGCTGACGTTGGGCTTCAGTGGACCTCAGCGGAACTGAAGCCAAAGGCCGTAGGAGGACCACTATAAATATTCGCCTATGCTGGCGTGTCGGGAACAACACCAAAGTTTTCCTAAGCCGCGCAGTCTTGTACAACGTCTGGGCTGCTTGTCTCCTATTTTTTTCCCCACTGTATGGTGTGGCAGGTATCGTGGCCGCAAACGATGTAAATTGACACTAAGCTTCGTCCGTTTCTGCATCAAATTCTCCCCCCCCCCCCTTTATTTTTCTATGTTACTTATTTTGCACTCAGATAACTATGTCACTCTAAATTCGATGAGTCAGGAGGGAATTAATATGCGAGCACAAATGAAAAACTTGAAAAATGGTGTACTTCAGGAGTGGCTCTTTGTGAGGAATTAGTATGGGTATTCTAGGTCGGCATAATGTAAGCATTCCTCTGGCTCGACTGCATTTTTTTTCTAATCATGCGACGTTCACAGCTGGGCCATCCCGATGATAACGTGGGTAATAGCATGGGGGATAACGTGTGTGATGACGTCTCAAAGATAGTTGGCGTTCGGCGAAGAACGCTCGCAACGCTAAAATTGTCCCTAAAATGGTCGAACGATAGTTAGCGCATGTCCTGTCGTCTTTCATGTCCCTGTCAATCCAGGGCTGTAACTTCAATTTATGCAACGAACCAACTAGCCCAAAAATCTTCACTCCGGTGAACTTTAAACACTATACGCGTTTGCCAACCCTAAACCTTAAGCCAAACCTTAAGCTAACGTGGCGTTAATCATCTGCAGTGGCGCTTCACGTTTGTTTAGGGTCCGTTTGTTTAGGGCGTCCAAGGTATTTAATTTGTTGATATATTTGCATGACAATGAATGGGGCAAGCTGAAATTTTGTGGTTACATTAACATTTAAGGTTACATATCAAGAAAGACATAAAAAATTACGAGCAGAATCTCCTGCGGGAGTTACCTAAATGATGCATAAGTATTTGGTACTAATCACCTACTGTTTCTTCGTGGTATGCTGCTGTATTTGGCATAAATGAGAAACACACTGAAAGAATCGTGAAACGGAGAGGCGCAGTTGCAACACCGAAATGTTGACTGAGACCAGCATGAGACAACGAAGAAGAGGCGAGTAGGAGCAATGTTCACTGATGTTATAAATAACTCCCAGTGGATGCGGACGATGGGATGAAATGTGGACGTGGGATGAAAGAGATTTTGTAAATGAAGCAAATATATACAACATTTATTATGTACACTATCTCTTGTTTGGTCCTTCTTGTTGCGTTTCTTTTTTATCTTGAAATTGGATGATTCCGCTGCTTCGTGGAAGATGAGCACTGGTCGATTCGTGCTGTAGTACGTCACGTAATTTAACAGTAGACAGTTTTAGTCGGGCGACCGCAGCAGCTCCGCGTACGCAGGAATCCCGCGGAGGTGACAGTGTGCATGCGCAGTACGCAGGAGCACGCACGGTCTCTTGAGTGCGCCCGCAGCTTTTCAAAAGCTACGTAGGGTACGCTGCGCGCTCTGCAGGCTTTGCGGGACGTTCTTGCGTGTTCTCGCGCATCCACAAGAGCGCATATTTCGATTAGCCTCTTGCCGAAGATATGACTCCGGCTTGTGGCGTGACTTCGTGGCGGCTGATATTGCGTACACAGTTTCAGGATCTGGCATATGGCGGCGCTGAGCAGCACACTACCGGCTCCTGCGCGTGCAAGTCGGCAAACCCCTTCTCAACTTTTGCGTCCGGCCAACTATTGCCGTTTCGTGCGCGCGCACTTCGCTACGTACGCACGACCTCGCGGGCTCCGTACGTGGGCGGTTGCGGACGCCCAACTAAAGTTGTCTACTGTCACGTTTGGTAGACCTCGTACGTAGACGTGGTTGATGACGCCGCTTCCTTTCGATGTGAACCGGTATCAACCATGATGAACCGTACTTTAGTGGCGGCAGCGTGTGGCGCGGCCGCGCGGGCCCTATCTTGAAAGTGATCTGCGATGTGGGACCAGTGCACCGAATGCTGATACCCTCGTGTGCGCTGTGTTCTCGCCCTTAGTTCACGTTGAAACGAGAGGCAGCACGAAGGTCATTTCGCTCGCTGCTGCGGCTCCTATCTTTAAAGCTATCGTGTTGCGTGACGGACGGAAGGAGCGACAGATGGACAGACGGACAAACGGATTTCCTCGTTGGGTAGGCGTAGAAACGCTTACACATTAAAAAAACAAGGTAACCTGAATTTGTTAGCACAGAAATTAGTACCACTTGGAGCAGATTACCCCTGCAAATTTTGTCGTTCTCGGCGCTCGTGAGAGAACAAAATGTTTCGACACGCGCTTGATATATGTTGTCAAAACGAAGATGAGAATTGCGGGATCATTGTGTAGGTCAAATATACTATGCTTTCGCCCCTTGACCCACCTCAAAGCTTAACGCGGTAGTGATCCGCCCGAAAATCCCGAGAAACAGAAGTGGTGCGTCCAGATTCGCTTAAAGAAGCGCAGTCGCTGCAGTATGTACGCCTTTCTAGCGTCGATATGTATTGATTAGGCACTTACTGTGTTCTAAATCCATATACTTTATTGCAATTAGCTTTGCTAAATTCACTTACTGCTACGGTTGCTAAAGTTAACCAATTGAACGTATTTAGTGAAAGTGCAGAAGCTGAAGAGTAAAGTTAAGTTCGCTCACACAATCGGTCTTGCATGCACTGAACGCAATTAACTGCGTTAGAGCCCGGGGGCGACACGCTTGACACTCGCGCAGGTTGTTAGTATTTTCAGAGCCGACGAGACGTGGTTTCTGTTCCTAGAACTGCGCTGCTATACGACACAGGAACCGCTGCAAATGGTGCGCTTCAACTGCGGTGCCCAATATATGTGGACATTTCACGGACAAGCGTGTGTAACGATAGGCCGAACAGCTGCCTCACCGCGCGCATGTTGCTAAGCGGCATATAGGCGCGTTATTGTGAGCTAACGCACACACTGGCACTGTCAGGTGTTTGGATCGGACTGCTGGTACGATCTGTTGGGAACTCGGCGCTGACGCCCGTGGTTGTACCTGGGTCGCAAGCCCCAAGGGTAGCGTTGGCCTGGCGGCCTGGGGTACAACTGGAAGCATCCGAAGGTCCCGGCAAAGCATGAGTCGACTGGTAACAACGAAACAACTTGTTTATTTTAACATCGCAAAGAGTTGGCGGTCAGGTTTGACCGAAGTAGAGAGACGGGAGAGCACTTCACTCAACAGAAGAAATCGGAGCCCTCTTTTTTGCGTCCGGGGGCAGCTGTTTTTATACTCTCGCAGTTGAGGGCAAGAAGGAACCCCTCAAAAGACGAGCACGTGAATGTACAATGGGCTAATGGTGACGCACACTGTCGTAGCGATGCCGTAGCACCATGACGAGCACGATCTCGTAGCACCCTGTCGAGCACGATCTCGTAGCACCCTGTTGTAGCGCTGCCGGTCGGGCACAATGACTGTAATGAGAGGATGGTCCCTGCTTTGGCATCGCCTGTTTCGGGCACAATGACTGGAATGAGAGGATGGTCCCTGCTTTGGCATCGCCTGTTTCGGGCACAATGACTGGAATGAGAGGATGGTCCCTGCTTTGGCATCGCCTGTTTCGGGCACAATGACTGGAATGAGAGGATGATCCCTGCTTTGGCATCGCCTGTTTCGGGCACAATGACTGGAATGAGAGGATGATCTTTTGCGGTCGCATCGCCGCAGTCGCGCCTGGAAACACCTGCCGATGAGTGTTGCGGCGACGACGATCGGGCCAAAATGTCTGCCGCCCCGCCGCAGTCGCGCCGGCAAAACCACGTGTCGCAGGCGAAACGCAACAGACCGCCCCGCCGGGGGAAGGAGATCCCGATGGACAGGGGACTGCATCCGCTGTCCGGAGGGATGTCGCTCGATGATGCTCATAACCGAAGTCGGGCGTCCCTCGACGTTTCTTGAGCGCAGCGCACAGAGAAGGCCTCGTTCTCTTGTTCAGGTTCGCACGGGACACTGCAAAGTGACTTCGGGAGAGTTCACATTTTTGTTCTCGTTCCCGGTAAGCGTTAGAACTACGCTGAAACTCAACCGCTCAGTCAGCAAGCACGGCACAACCCTCACTAAGCCCTGCCAGGCTCTTTCCCCTTTTTATACCACTGCCTAGTTCCTTACAGTAGTCTAGCATCACTCAGAACGCGTCCACAAATTGAAAACGTGCACTAGAAAGCATATCATCACTTTGAAACACTAAACAAAAGCAATATGTTAAAAAAATCCTGCCTCAGGAAAAAAAACATCAGTAACAAACAATTTTGAGGCTGATTCCTACGTTAGGGGCTTCGACTTAAGCCATCGGCGTTACCGTTGAGACTCCCCTTTTTGTAACGCACCTCAAAGGAATATTGTTGTAAAGCGAGGCTCCAGCGCAGGAGGCGGCCATTTTTGGGAGAGATGGTCTGCAGCCATTGGAGAGGGCAGTGATCCGTCTCAATGATAAACCTCGAGCCGGCTAGATAGCATGACAATTTCTGAACGGCCCACACGAGACACGCACACTCTTTCTCGGTGGCGCTATACGCCTGCTCACGACTGGTCAGCTTACGACTAGCATACAGGACGGGGTGTTCTACTTCTCCATTTTCCCGTTGGCACAGTACAACGCCCATGCCTCGCTCACTAGCATCGCACTGAACAATGAACCCTTTTGTATAGTCTGGCGATCGTAGCACAGGCTGGCTTGTTAGGGCACTCTTTAGGGCGCTAAAAGCTCTTTCCTTTGTCTCGTCCCAGACGACTGTTTGAGGCTCTGTCTTTCTTAGAGCATCCGTCAGGGGAGCCGCGATATCAGAGTACCTAGGGATGTACCTCTGATAGTAGCCGGCGACACCTAAGAACGACCGAATATCGGTCTTTGTGCGCGGTTGCGGAAAGTCTCGCACAGCGGCCACTTTTATTTCAGAGGGGCGGCGACGACCCTGACCAATCACGTGACCGAGGTAGACAACCTCGGCCTGTGCTAACTGGCACTTAGGAGCCTTTACTGTCAAGCCCGCTTCGCGCAGGCGGGTTAGCACTGCCCGCAAGTGTGCCATATGCTCAGACCAGGATGCGGAGAATATCGCTACGTCGTCTAGATACGGTAAAGCGAATTCTTGCTGTCCCCGCAACACTTTATCCATGAGACTTGAAAAACAGTATGGCGCGTTCTTCAAACCAAAACTCAACACCTTAGGACGGAATGTTCCCATTGGTGAAATGAACGCCGCATACCTACTAGCCTCTTCTGTAAGTGGAACCTGCCAATAACCCCTGACAAGATCTAGGGTGGAAATAAACTGAGCGCTACTAACTTTCTCAAGGCGCTCCTCGATGTTAGGGATCGGATAAATTTGATCCTTAGTGATGGAATTAAGCCTGCGGTAGTCGACGCAAGGACGAGGTTCCTTGCCCGGTACCTCAACTAAAATCAAAGGGGAGGTATAATCACTCTCACCTGCCTCAATAACACCGAGCTGTAGCATTTTCTTTACCTCAGCCTCCATAATATCGCTCTGGCGGGGTGACACCCGATACGCCTTGGATCGTACTGGCTCTGGTGAGGTAAGTTCTATATCATGAGTAAGTACCGAAGTCCTACCAGGCCTCTCAGAGAACAGACCTTGAAACTCTTGTAATAGCTGGTGTAGTTCGGTTTTCTGCTCAGGCGACAGCGGTGCTTTACTGATAAGGTCACTAATGACTTGACCGGTGTCTTCCCTGTTCGTCACTGAGCCTAGTCCCGGAAGCTCGACCGGAAGCTCTTCAGGAACGTTTACCATCATGCACACCACTGCTTCCCTTTGTCTATAAGGTTTGAGCAGATTACAGTGGTAAACTTGCTGTGCTTTCCGCTTTCCTGGCAGACTTACCACGTAGTTAACGTCCGACAGTTTCTGAACAATTCGCGCTGGGCCCTCCCACTGCACGTCTAGTTTGTTGTTTAGCGATGTGCGCAATATCATGACCTCATCGCCAACCTCAAAACGACGGGCCCTGGCTGTCCGATCATAATAAACCTTGGCCCTCTGCTGGGCCTTTGTCATTGCTTCACCTGACAACTCCTGTGCCCTTCTTAAGCGTTCGAGGAGCTTAAGCACGTACTCCACCACGACTGGGTCGTCGCCCCTACCTTCCCACGATTCTCGAAGCATGCGAAGCGGAGATCGAAGCGAGCGACCGTACACCAGTTCAGCTGGCGAAAACCCCGTAGCCGCATGCGGCGCGGTCCTTAAAGCAAACATCACCCCAGGCAGACACAGCTCCCAGTCAGTTCGATGTTCAAAACACAACGCTCTCAACACGCGCTTCATGACGGAGTGGAGCTTCTCAACGGAATTCGACTGTGGGTGGTACACTGAGCTGTGTAACAGCTTTACCCCACACCTTTCGAGAAAAGTTGTCGTCAAAGCGCTAGTAAACACTGTGCCCTGATCTGATTGGATTTCCGCAGGAAAACCAACTCGCGCAAATATGGACAGTAGTGCATTAACTATCTCAACTGAGCTGAGTTCTTTAAGCGGCACTGCTTCAGGGAACTTTGTCGCTGGGCAGATCACAGTCAAAATGTGTCTGTACCCCGTGGCTGTTACCGGCAGAGGTCCCACAGTATCAATAACGAGCCGTCTAAAAGGCTCCGTAATGATAGGTACCAATTTCAACGGCGCCCTCGATTTGTCCCCTGGTTTGCCCACCCGCTGACAAGTGTCACATGTCCTCACGAAATGGTCTGCGTCCCGAAAACACCCTGGCCAATAGTACTCTTGCAAGAGACGGTCCTTAGTTTTCTTAACTCCTAGGTGTCCGGACCACGAACCCCCATGCGACAAGCGCAACAGATCCTGGCGATAGCATTGAGGCACGATCAGCTGATCGAACTCCACTCCTCTTCGGTCTAGATACTTCCGGTACAGGACTCCACCTCTTTCCACAAAACGCGCAGTTTTCCTGGCGATACCTTCTTTGACATTGCAGCGCACGTTTTCCAGGCTGCCATCCTTTTTTTGCTCGGCTATCAAAGCCGACCGGCTGACTTTTAGCAACCTATCAAGTCCGTCTGACGTAGGCGCGATGAGCAAATCAGTAGATAGCTCTTCTAACTTTCCCGAATCGGGATTTTCCTCTCCAGTATCTGGCGCCTTCAACGCTACAGACTCAATTTTATTCAGTTCGGGCGTGCTCTGAATATCAGCTTGCTGCGCCTCTGACCCTTTTTCGTTGTTTGATAACGTCGGCCCCGCAACTACCGCCTTTGCAGCGAGCTCCCGAACCTTCGATCTGGTTAAGGCCTGAACACTAGCTTCACCAAACAAAAGCCCCTTCTCGCGCAGGAGGTGATCGGACCTGTTTGAAAATAGGTACGGGTACTGGGGGGGGCAGCATAGATGACACTGCCGCCTCCGTCTCAAGCGCTCCGAAAGGTCCTTCAATAAGCACTTTTGCTACCGGCAGACACACGCTATGAGCTTCCACGGCTTGCTTGATCCATGCGCACTCGCCCGTGAACATATGGGGTTCTACGTAAGACGGGTGAACTACATCCATCGTTGCTGCGGAATCGCGAAACACTCGGCACTCTTTCCCGTTCACGAGGAGGTCTCGCATGTAAGGCTCGAGAAGCTTCATGTTCTCGTCAGTGCTGCCTATTGAAAAAAAAACAACTTTTGGGGTTGTTTCCGGACACTGCGCCGAAAAGTGACCCGGCTTCTGGCACGTATAACAAACGCGCGCTTGCCTCATCTCGAACCGCTTTCTGCGTTCGGCTTCGGCTGCCGCCGTCTCCTTAGGTTCGGTCGCACTGCTTCCACTCCCTTTGCTCTCATGGGTGTGAACTTCGGCCTCTCAAACTTCGAGCCAAATTCACCCTTTTGACCGTCCTTAGCTCCGCGAGCCCGACGCGTCACAAACTCCTCGGCTAGCTCAGCGGCTTTAGCCACCGTACAAACGTCTGGCCTATCCAAGACCCAGTATCGCACGTTCTCCGGTAACCGACTATAAAACTGTTCTAGCCCGAAACACTGCAGAACTTTATCGTGGTCACCAAACGCTTTCTCTTCTTTGAGCCACTCCTGCATGTTCGACATAAGCCTATACGCAAACTCTGTATATGACTCACTTTTGCCTTTCTCATTTTCCCGAAACTTCCGACGGAACGCCTCCGCAGACAGCCGGTACTTTTTTAGCAGACTCGATTTTACTTTGTCGAAATCCTCTGCTTCCTCTCTATCCAAGCGAGCGACTACGTCGGCCGCCTCGCCGGGTAACAAAGTGAGCAAGCGCTGTGGCCACGTTTCTCGAGAGAACCCCTGCTTCTCGCACGTTCGCTCAAACTTAACCAGGAACAAACCAATGTCCTCTCCAAGCTTAAACGGCCGCATCAGGTCAGTCATTTTGAACAATACTCGTTCTCCTGCACCGTGTGCCTGACTTCCATTACGAGCGCGTTCCATCTCTATCTCGAGACGCTTCATTTCCAAAGCGTGTTGACGGTCACGCTCTTCTTTTTTCTCTTGTTGCTCTCGCTCTTTCTGTTCTTTACGTTCGCGCTCTTCTTTTTCTTTTTGCTCTTTAAGTTCGCGCTCCTGTCTTTTTGCAGTCTCTCTCTCTTCAATGGTCTCAAGGCATTCCGACAGCTCGTCATCCTCAGCCTCTAACTCAAGAATAGCCTTTATCAGTTCTGGTTTTCTTAGTTTGTCTGAGACATCCAGACCCAACTCTCTTGCAAGCTCCAACAATTTCGGTTTGCGCAACGACTTCAAATCCATGGCTGCTCTGAATGCTGCTTTCTCTACTGCTTACTATTGTCTTGCCGCAAACTAACCCGGCAGCAACGACAACCACAATTACCAGCTCTGTTTCTGACACTAACAAAAGCCTGGCAAAGCTCAGAAGAAGAAAGTCCCGCACTCACCAAACCTCGCAGCCAAGAGTCCAGCGCAGTCGTTCCGCTGCAGGCAACCAGTCATCACACAGGGCTCGTTGCACTGCTCCCGGATCGTCGATGAGCTGCTCAGCATACAGTCAACTGCATCTCTTCGCTGCTGGCCTCCGTTGTCGCGATCTCACCGCTGGCAGACAGTTGTTTGAAGTCGGAGGCGATCCCACCGCTGCCACCAGTTGTTTGGATCGGACTGCTGGTACGATCTGTTGGGAACTCGGCGCTGACGCCCGTGGTTGTACCTGGGTCGCAAGCCCCAAGGGTAGCGTTGGCCTGGCGGCCTGGGGTACAACTGGAAGCATCCGAAGGTCCCGGCAAAGCATGAGTCGACTGGTAACAACGAAACAACTTGTTTATTTTAACATCGCAAAGAGTTGGCGGTCAGGTTTGACCGAAGTAGAGAGACGGGAGAGCACTTCACTCAACAGAAGAAATCGGAGCCCTCTTTTTTGCGTCCGGGGGCAGCTGTTTTTATACTCTCGCAGTTGAGGGCAAAAAGGAACCCCTCAAAAGACGAGCACGTGAATGTACAATGGGCTAATGGTGACGCACACTGTCGTAGCGATGCCGTAGCACCATGACGAGCACGATCTCGTAGCACCCTGTCGAGCACGATCTCGTAGCACCCTGTTGTAGCGCTGCCGGTCGGGCACAATGACTGTAATGAGAGGATGGTCCCTGCTTTGGCATCGCCTGTTTCGGGCACAATGACTGGAATGAGAGGATGGTCCCTGCTTTGGCATCGCCTGTTTCGGGCACAATGACTGGAATGAGAGGATGGTCCCTGCTTTGGCATCGCCTGTTTCGGGCACAATGACTGGAATGAGAGGATGATCCCTGCTTTGGCATCGCCTGTTTCGGGCACAATGACTGGAATGAGAGGATGATCTTTTGCGGTCGCATCGCCGCAGTCGCGCCTGGAAACACCTGCCGATGAGTGTTGCGGCGACGACGATCGGGCCAAAATGTCTGCCGCCCCGCCGCAGTCGCGCCGGCAAAACCACGTGTCGCAGGCGAAACGCAACACAGGGTTGGCGGCATTCCCATTGCGGTGTAGGAGATACACAGTTTACGCCGTCCAGCAAGCATACGTGTGTAACGGCAGACATGGTGGCAATGTCGCGCGTGATCGAGTACGATGCTGCGGCATGTTCTGGGTTAGTGTCTCACGGGTTGATTTATGTGTTCGCAGGGCATGCCATTGCACGGGGCCAGTTGCAGCAAGGTGTGGGAACTTCGAGCAAGAAGGCCATGTGGCGTTCCTTGAAGTGTTGGCCGGGTCGTGAAGTGTTGAAAGGGTGGTCGTAGCGTGGATTGTTGATTGTCCCGCCTACTTAGAAAAAAAGTATGTCATGTATAGGAACTGATTAGTAGAATGTGCATGAGAGGTGTGGAGTGAGCGGGCCGGTAAATGGCCGCTGCTAGTCAATGTAACCTGCTTTTTAAAATAAACCCATGTATTCCTAAGTTGGCCTCCTTCTTGAGTGCTAAGTGTCGCCGGACGGCAACGAAGACACTTTGGAGAATCGTCTGCCTGGAAGTCGTGGGAGAAGAAATTAACTGTGATCCATTCAACTGAGTTTGATTTAAAGAAAAATTAACTTTGCGAACACAATGTAAAGACTGTTAAGACTACCGTGCTGTGAAGCACAAGCACGGTCAGCACACCATGCACTGATGTCAAGACAACTGTTGCTTCATCATGATCACACATCACAAGCGCCGTACAGGCATTTGGGCCACTTGCTTGCAGTTTGTGAATAGCAATGTGTGTCCTATAATGCCATTTTTGAAGCAACCATCCCAATTTCGAAGTCGCTCAAATGTCGCCAATTGTTCTGGAATGTCGCTAAAAAAGGTCTCCGTTCACTAAAGAGAAAACATTTGACGCTAAACAGACAAGGAATTCGATAAATGTAGCGACAAAATTGCTAATATGGCACCACTGCTTCGGACGCCATAAAACTGTACGCCAAAATAAACATCACAAAAGAAACTGCTCAAAAAATACTTATCTTTAAAACGTAGTTCACCGGGGCCGCCCAATGGGTTAACTGTGCTGATGTGCAGCGAAAAATGACGCTTCACGCAGAAATCAAATCGGCAAACTCACGATCGCGATATTTCGATTCTCAGTTTGTCGGTAACATACAGCGAAGATCAAAACTCGCGCTCCTGGCACGAGAAGTAGCCGTAACATGGCGACAGCTTTGAAGGAACACATTTGCCCACCTCAGCTTCTATAACAGCATAAACCCCACGCTTTACTCTTACAAATGCCAACAATGCGAACAATACTCCTCATTCTATACCAAACAACATGGGAATGTTCCAACACACCTAACACACCTTACAAAACCAACCTCACACCGGAGGAGTGCGAGGCTGTGCTGTACAGCTCGGAGCCGCGCTACCAGCGCAGACTGTTTATGCGGGCCCGAGAGACTGCTCACGCCGCAGGAGCCCTAGTCTGCAGACACTACGGGAATGCGTGCAAATATGGCGAAGATGCAGGAACTAAGTGGTAGTTTAACAGCTGGCTTTGCGTTAAGGGGGCATTGTAGGGTACATGGGTCATCTTAATTTCAGCGGTCTATTTAAAAAAAAAAGCTACTGCACATGTTAATCCCAAATTTTGCTTGCTGAATGGGGATGCCCTTTAGCTTAAAGTTCAGTAGTTTTCCGTTGCGGCCCCTCAAATAGTATCTGTGTTCATGCACCAAATTTTAGATAAGGTTTCAAATTTCAATGCACCTTTCTCGGAAACTAAAGGCAGGATGACCGTTTAAATTGGCACGTACATTCCCGATATTACTGTTTTCAGCACAGTGCGCATGTTTGCCCTTTTCTGCCGTTTTACTCCTTCGTAATCTCAAGTCGATGGATTCGTGTCAGAGTGGGACAGAAAGCCCTTTATTGAAAAGCAGAGTGGTTAGACGGCCCATATTGGCTTACACGATACTCTGCAGGTAATGGGACGGATGGAAAGAAAGACTCTAGGAGAGGGTGTGTCAGGATCCACACTATATATACGCCTTCGTTGAAGATCAAAGCCGCAATTCACAGGTTTTTCTGAAATGCAAAGGAGAGCATGTTCACAAGCGCGTGAAAAAGAAATGAGGTCAAAACAGTGCCGGACGGTTAGTATAGAGCATCCTAGGCTCTGCTGCACCTTGCGTTTCCTGTACGATCCAGTGCTCTTGCAGTAACGATAACAAAGGAGATGCCGTAAATACAGAGAAGCGGTATCCTAGAAGAAAAAAAAAATACCGTTTACATTCACGCAGCCAACTATCTTGGCCGCTTGTCATTCACTCGTGTAGTGGCGTACGCAGACATCTCGAATGCACTTGCATGGTCGTCTCTTACTTTGTGTCGCTATGGTACAGGACTTATTTTTCACCATATGTAAAGAATCTGTTGTTTTACTGACAGACATGAGCTTCGTGGATAGCCAGCGCTAACGTAACCTGCCTTCTTCATCAGCTTATTTTTATGTCCACTGCAGGACGAAGGCCTCTCCCTGCAATCTCCAATTACCCCTGTCCCGCGACAACTGATTCCAACTTGCGGCTGCGACTTTCCTAATTTCATCACCTCACCTAGTTTTCTACCGTCCCCGACTGCCCTTCCCTTCTTTTGACACCTATTCTGTAAATCTAATGGCCCTCCAGTTATCCATCCCACGCATTACATGGCCTAACCAGCTCCATTTTTTTTTATCTTGATGTCAATTAGAATACCGGCTATCCCCGTTTGCTCTCTAATCCACACCGCCCTCTTCCTCTCTATTAACGTTACGCCTAACATTTCTCGCTCCATCACTGTTTGCGCGGTCCTTAACTTGTTCTCGAGCCTACTTGTCAACCTCGAAGTTTCTGCCTCATAAGTTAGCACTGGTAAAATGCAGTGATTGTACACCTTTGTAATCAATGATAGTGGTAAGCACCCAGTCAGGATCTGGCAATGCCTGCCGTATGTACTTCAACCCATTTTTATTCTTCTGTAAATTTTCTTCTCTTGATCAGGGTCCCCTGTGAGTAATTGACATAGATAAACGTACTCATTTACATACACTAGAGGTTGACTGGTGATTGCCAGGCTATTGATATTAGTTTTGTTTTCTGTGTATTAATCTTCAGCCCCATCCTTACACTTTCTCAGTTAAGGTCCTCAACCATTTGGTGTAATTCGTCCCCAGTGTTGCTGAACAGGACAATTCCATCTGCAAACCGAAGGTTGCTGAGATATTCGCCATTGATCCTCACTCCTAAGCCTTCCCACTTTAATAGCTTGCATACTTCCAAGCATGCAGTGAATACTATAGGACAGATTGGTATCTCCATGCATGACCCCTTTCTTTATGGGTATTTTCCTACTTGTGGAGAACCAAGGTCGCTGTGGAATCTTTGTAGATATTTCCCAAAATATTCACGCATCCCGTAGTCCTTGATTACGTAATGCCTCTATGACTGCTGGTATCGCTACTGAATCAAATGCCTTCTCGTAATGTGTGAAAGCCATACAGAGAGGTTGATTGTACTCTGCAGATTTCTCGATTACTTGGTATCGCATAATAAGCAACAACAACGGCAACGGCGGTACGTTGCCTGTGAAATAATTTATAGGGAACTTATATTTCCAGCATGATTCTAAATCAATTTCCTTCAAAAATAAATAACTAAAGGGAGCACACTTGGTCTTACCTATTGAAGAATAACGTCAGACATTAGTCAATGGCTGTTTTGAACGTAAGTCTGGTTCGTTTTACTTTTGTCCCTCTTCTTGATGATGATGTTATGAAAGTAAGCGGACCATATTCGATGCTGTTAGGTTTAAGTCGTACACACGTGGTACTATAAAGAAAACAAACAAGAACGCCACACGAACTGGTTTTCCTTTCTGTGTCTCAGTTTCTCTGCGACCAGTCAATGGTGCGAAGTGCCCACGACCGGCTATAATTAGATCGCTGCTGCAGAAAGCCCCCAGCCGTCCGCATGACGCACTAGCGGTGTGCCGCTGCTGCAAAGCGTGCCGATTGATTTATGGGGCCGATTCGCGAGCTTTCTGTAAGCGGGGTCTTTTAACTCGTGCTGCGAACGCTTCCATGTCGTGCATACATCACGGCACGAGGTGAAGCGGGCTTCCGATGGCCGAGTCTCGTTTTAGCCACTGACGAGACAAACGTCTCCTGGAACGCCACGTTCGGAGGCATTTAAGTCGCGCTCCCTGCGCGCTACGAGCAGCCGCTGTATTCGGGGAAACCTTTGCGCGTCCTGCGCAATATTGAGCGCACATCGACCACTTCGTGCCTTGTTAGCGTCTGTGCAACTGACGTGTAATGTTGGCGGTACTTGCAGGTGCCTGGCGCTCGGGTCGATTATAGAAAAATAATTTAAAAAGAATAATACTATCTAGTCCTGCCGGGAAAACGTACCTGCAGCTAGGAAAATACGCGCATCTTTACTGATTCGCGCCATTCAGAAGACCGCCTGTCTGGCCACCATTCCCTGCCGGTTATTAATCCACAAACACTATACTGTAACCAAGGCCAGGATATAACGTTAAAATGTTAAAAGAGAAAAAGGAGGGATAACTAAAAGACAGCTAAACCGAAGAGAAAAGATAAAGAGTTTAGGGCGGAAACTGGTAAGAATTTATTACCAACAAAGACAGATTTGGGGGGTTTCAAGATTCCTTATGTTTCGTGCCCTCGTATACTGCACAAAGCATTATGTCATAAATGTAACGCCACGCTCAATGCACACTTTAAATCGTTCTAATGGGCAAGCCAAGAAAGGTGAAAATCGGCATAGAGAGGCACAATGAACTGAAGTTTAGACCTACACACACATTTAAGGTCATCGCATGTTCAGCATATTCATAATTCGTATCTAAAATATCAGCAGGCTTCAGCAAGTCCTCCAGCTCTGAACTCATTCGCTGCAACAGCAGCATTATCTCACGGCTGACGAACATCTTAATCTTTGCGATGTAGACAGCGTCGTTTTCGTCCGCTTCAGCATATTGCCTGCTGGGACGTTCAAAGTATATACATGCACAGATGCAGCCACTCTTAGAGGAATGGTGGCGCACAAAACCTCGCACAATATCGTAAGCGTGAATGCCGCGCGCTACCTCAGCGGTAAGGGCCTGCGGCTCCCAACTGCACGTGCCGCAACGGCATTAGCTTGATTACCGGAGACAGTTTCTGGGCAAAGTTCTTTTTGTTCGCCATATAGTGAGGGTGAATCTGAGTATGACAATATGGCCAGAGGACGGCGACATGTTGCCAATGACATGTCGAGAACAGCGTAACGAAAAGTACGGATATACAGGGGAAACTAGAGTTTAGAACTGCTCGTCACATTGAGAGGAGAAGGTAGGGAGGAAGTGTTAACCAGAAAAGAAAATCCATTTTGCTACATTGCACTGGGAGACGGGAGATGAGGAGCTAGAGAAATAAGAAAATAGAGACAGCACAGGCACACGATCACAGCCGCTAGTCATCACCGAACGCGATCACAGCGCTTGATCGTAGTGAATACCAATTAAGTCTAAACCCGTTTGGGTAGGTTTGTCGTCCTTAAAAATTGTAGCAATGCCGTCATCGCCCTCTGCTGCAATCGATTTGAGGTCAGCATTCCATCATGGTTTATTCTGACAACGGTATGCTATCAACGTGAGCTGGCGCAGCCACGAGGGATCGTCTCCGCGCACTCTTTCGAGGACAGTCACAGAGAAAGTGTTCAGCCCGTCGTGTTCAAGGGTCTCCTCGCGACCAAATTCATAACACGTAGCGTTGTTGGCCATTCTAATATGAAAGGCAAAATACTTCGTAAAGGCCATTCACAACCGGCAAAGAAGAGTACATAGCCTCGCGTCGCCAAAGTCCAGATGTGGCGTGAAGGCGGAGTGAAGAGTCAACGGGGTGCACTCGGTTATTTTGGAAACTTGGGAGTGTTCCATACGGAGAACGTGATGTCTTGTGCAAGATCATGAAGTTTTCTTGACAATGGCATCGATTCATGTGTGCCGTCTTCAAGAGATGAGTGGGAAGCGTCATCGGTGTGCCCGTTACCTATGACGCCACGCTGACTTGGAAGCCATTTAAATGTGACGTGGTGCCCTTTCTCGACCGAGCTACTCACGCTGCACTTCGTCTCGCCAGCCAGAAAGAAGCCCTAAGATAATATTCAGTGACTCGAAGGCAGCGCTGCAGATCCTGCGCTACGATCACTGTGATGCGGGCCACACGAAGAACTAGTGTTCGAGATACGAGAGGTCATCCATACCTTGTCGCAATGAAATTGCACGAATAGACACCTTTGACCAATTGTAGCGCCGCCATTCTCAGCGCAGCTTTCAGCGTAACATTTATTCTCAGCGTCCCTTTCATGGACTCCTCTACGCTGCCTCAGATTTGCCGCCGTCGTGCCGTCGTCATTCCGTCGATATCGCAGTCGTCGTCAGTGTCGTGTCATAGTGCCACCAAGTGGGTTGCGCTACAAATGACTTGAAGATTCCAGAGGCGTCCTTTTATTTCAATTTTATTTTCATTGTTTGCACTAAGCGCCAGGAGTACTTAACTTGTTTTTCATTTATTCTTGTCAAAGTCAGCAATACGAGACAAAGATTGCGGGCACTTTCAAACGGTTACAGCTTAGCCTTCCATATCCTAATCTGCATGCAATCAGTTTAATAAAGAGAGACAAATACAATAATAATAACGGTGGTACTTGTTAACGCTTCCCTGGCCGCGCGCTGTCACCATGACACGGTCGAGGCATGTCGCGTGGTCCTGGGCCCGTTCTTTGTAATGCCATTTGCGAGGAAATTTTCTCCTTGGCAATTAGATTTCATCCTTACCCTGTTTGCCGAGAACAACGGGAGGAGCTGGAGCGACGGCGACGGGCGAGGGGCCGAGAAGGCACTAGCCGAACTGGAAGGAGCTCGATCCAGCTAAGGGGGGGAAGGTGATGGGCGGAGAAAGGGAGGGGGGTGGAAGCAGGCACGCAGCTTTCGACAACGCGTATCAAACAGTTGGCAACCGCATTAAGAGGAGGACGAACAAATGCCTGCTAAGAAATTTCATTAGTTCCCAGCCGGGGTCGGCAACAAGCAGGCGGCGACAGTGCTTGAAGCAGGTCCGAGGACGCCAGCTTCCTATTATTCCCCCGGGAGCGACACTCGTTTTTCCCCTTCGTCGATTCGCGTGACTCGTGTTAGGAGTCCGGACGCCTGGTGCTCATGGACTCATGGTTGTCTCTGGCGACCCGCGCGGTTGCGTAGGGCACTGCCTCTGTGCCTATAGGTGCACCACTGAGTGGCCACCGCGTGAGAAAAAGAAGACATCTTAGGTGTTACCTCAAGGTTCTGCTAAACAGACGTCTGACCATCACTGGATTGGGTGACAACACTTAAGTGAGATACAAATGTCAACTGTAGCGGTGACATCACAGATATAGAGACAGAGTAAGACCACTCCAATAAGCGAAAAATAATAAGATAGTCCTCCTTCTTCATAGCCCACTGTATAGCTATTGTATTTCAAAGCCTAGATAATAATTAAGACTTCAAATCTCTCAGCAGAATCATTCGCTCTAATGGCAAGAGTCATTTCCGATAACATGACTGCAGCACTCTCGGTGACACTTTCATGATATGAAGTTATCACAGGTTACCTTTACTTTTCTTTCTTTAATATTTATTTTGGTGCTTCATTCCGACCTCTAGCACAACTGGCAAGACGGTGTTTTTTTTTTATGAGGGTTACTTTTTTCTCGAAAAGTTCATTCACTCTCACAGCCATCTCTATGTTTATAATGATGCACCACAACCAAGGTGTGACATTCAGCTCTTAAAGGGGCTTTGACGGATTAATTGTGTTGAAATGTATGAAAGCCTCTTTCTATACATGAGTACGTCTGGTATTCTTACTACGCCTGTCTTACCTTTTGACCGCAGGGTTTGCCATATGCGGCATATTATGCTTTAATAAATGCGCGCAGTCCTCCTTCGTGAAGAAGCTGCATAAGTGGTCCGTGGAACAGATATTTCCGCCCGCTCCCGCCGCATTCCAATGGAAGAGACATGCACAAAAGAGAAAAAAAAGAAGAAAGCGCCCATGCGCTTAGATTTAGGTGCAGGTTAAAGAACCTCAGGTGGTCAGTCTAATTTCACAGCTCACTGTGCAGTCATAGGACGTTATATATAAATTTCATGAATGAATTTCAATACCCTACCCCGGAAGGTTCTACGTTAAAAATAAAGACATAGTTGGGAAGGGGCTATAGCATGTTGTTTACGAATCGCTTATCGGATTTGCTCCTCTAAAACTGCACTCAGGAACACGGTTCATTCAGTTACTTCAGGGTCTATCTGCATCTAGATCAGTGTTCGGCCGGATAAACTGCATGTGTCAGACAGATTGTTGTTCCTGACGAGCCCCCTGCCCAATGCCAAAGTTACAAATCCCGAATTACGGACACGTTTATTCTAACTTGACATGCGATTATGTACCGAATAAGTTTCGTGTTCAGATGTTACTCGTGGAGCAGTTTTGTGTTTAGTTGAGACGCTGAGCCGCCACCACATCTGAATGTAGCTTTGGGCGTTCCCTTTCATGTTGTTCGAAATAGTACGGGGACATTAAGTAAAGTTGAGGACAAATGGTTTAGTTGGGCGAAGACGCCCTCTCCTCTGTTATTTTTTTTTTTACACTACCGTATTATGAGCAGCAAACGGCACTTTTACGAAGTTGAACCCACCGTCAGTTTAATTGTGCGTCTGTTGACAAGCAGGGGGTCGCAAACAAGCTAGAAGGTAAGGCTAACATATCGTAGTGGGCCAGCGCTAATGCCAATGGACATCAAAAGCAGCCAGTTTCTCGAGCGTCTTGATGGCGGTGTGGCGCTGGCGGGGCGACGAAGCGGGCGCCTCTGCTGGAGCACGTTGCGTCAGTGATGCGAGTGACATGACAGGCCTGGCGTCGACGTTATCGCCCTGCCGTTGCCCATAAACCTTTTAAGGCGCAATGGGCGCGCGTGGACCATAGCAATAAATAAACCCTCCGAATGGCAGGAGGCCCACGATCTTTAACCGGGTCAAAGAAAATAAGCACAACAATGGGATCCCAGCGCGAAAGTAAAGTAGCCTCGCGCTTCTGGCGGCACTTTGGCGACGGACGTCCCCGCGTGGGCACCCGGCAATTCCGAGACATCTGTTGTTGTCGCGCCATGCACAATAGCTTCGCCGCACGGCACTTCATCTCTTCCCTTACCGAGGGCCTGTTCCACAGATCACCCCCGCCACGCTTGCGGCAACCAGGTCCAGTTCTGTGCTGTTGTTGCAGTAAAGAGCATTCTCGTCGTCACGTCAACGTGTGAAAAAAAAATCGTCTCTTGTAAACAAATTTTGTTCCGCAATTCACGGCCGTCTGTTAGGGCTGTACCGTTAAGACACGTTAACTCTTATTCAATAACTGGCGACAGCTCATGTCTAGAGAGGAAGGATGGCGCCTTGATAACACAGGGCCGGCAAACGTGCTTGGCGCTTCGTAAAAGTAGGCGGTGACGAACAAAATAGCAGAAAAGGGTGGGGGGATTATGCGTAGGTTTCCTGCTCGCGCGCTATATATACGGCGAGAGCGACGGGGGAAGGGGCAGTGGCCAACACTCGAGTGTCATCCCTGTTGTTTTTGACGCCACTAAGACATCACCATTCGCACATATTTGCCGCAGGTACCGTTTAACTCGGCAGAAATCACTGCTGACTTTTATCAGTAAGTGCTGTAGAAAAAGGTAAATTTAGTCCTTTGTCGCCTAATGCCAAGCGAACCTTATAACAAAACATTCGGATCTTGGCTGTCGTCTTTCGTGAAAACAAACGCTGGTTGTTTTAGCTCCCCTACTAGTTGGGGAGCTACTGTCAGAATCAACATAGGGTGTCCATTGTTTGTGTTCGGATCTCCCCGACCTATGTCTGTCATTGACCCCGGAGCGAAGCGCTCTTCTTCATTTAGTTCCTTGTCCTCTACCAACTTCTCGTTGTCTTTTTTCTTTCTTTTCTTATGCGACCTCATCTTGTCCAGAACATTGCTTAGGCTGTAATCAAATACAGGGGGCAGCATAATACAATGCCGGAACCACTACAGTTATTTTCTGTTTACTACAATGTACTCCCCTGAGTAAACGGACAGGGATTCCGTGGTAAGGCGAATTTTCTTCTTCGCCTATGAATGTAACTTGAAATTGAGGACTGCAGTTCAAATTTGGCATTGCGAAGGTTCCGGTGATTTTCTTTCCTCTTTTTTTTTTTTTTTTTGCAAACGCTGTGGTCCGTATACTTTTGCTCACGGGTGTACGATGTTTATACGGCGAATAAATATTCCTTAAATCTAGACAGTGGACAGACCTGTGATGTTCCTGAAGCGATTGATTTGTGAGTTCTATAGTAATAATTTTCCTCATGTGTTTTGCGTTAATAAGCAACAGCAACAGTATCACCATCAGCAGCAAAAGCAAGAACGCCAGCAATGACAACAGTGATAACAACAATGCCAAAGCGGTTCAGGTATTTTTTTCTCTTGGCGATTAGCAATAATAGTGTGTTTAGCTTGACTTTTTTTTTCTTGCAATCTGAAATGTCGGAGCGAAAACAGCCGCGAAGTAAGCAATGGTTGGCTTTATTAAGAGGATCTGAATCGGCGCTCGATCCGTACTTCCGCAGATTTTCTTCGCGCACTTCGCGTCTCCTTGGCACATGTAGATAAAGTAACTTACGACATATTCCCAAGTACTAAGAGCGTCATTCTTTGACTTCTGTGAACCCGGGGAACGCGCAGGTTCCGAAATACCGCAACTTCCTAGATGACGTTTAAAAATTGTGCGAGAGAGAAAGAATCGAGGAGAGCAAGGACGCTAACAAGACGCACATACCGTTTACTACCCGGCACTCGGGGAAGGGAATAAATGGGCAAAATAAGGGGGAAATGGGGAGATAAAAGCATGAACAGTAGTAGCGGGCACGCTTGAAGGTGCGCGTCAAGTCTATAAACAGACTCGGAGATCTGTCGAGTTGAGCTACTGTAGAAACGCCCTTCTTTGTGCCTCAGCGACGCGCACGGCCATGCTCCAAGCGTATTCGCGTCTGAAAATGTTCTTGAGTTCAGCCGGTTTGATGCCGTCAGGAGAGGTCGGTGCTTTGGTGATATTATTTACTACTCCTTTGTAGCATCAGAATGCGTAACTTTGCCTGCTTAATCAGTAAACTTTGACGCCGTGTCGTCATGGTTTGTACACTAACTCTGCCTCTTCTGTCGGCTCCAACGTAAGAAATAGCGAATTACGGTCACTGCGGTAATGTGTTGCTTCATTCAAGAGAGAGAGACAAAGAGCGAAAAGCGAAAGAAATGAGAAAGGCAGGGAGGTTTAAAACTGAAAGGGTGAAAGAGACGTTTTTAGACCTCGTTGGGAAAGCTTATCCTAGTTTTATACACCAGCCACTCATTTTAACCAAGGTGTTGGCTTCACCAGCTGTTTCCTAAATAAAATTGGCACGCTGGATCCTCATCATGCGCTTTTCGAGAACCAGATGAAGAGAGCTAGCAGGTATTGTTGACTTATTTGGGTTATATTTAGCACAGGTGAAAACTACGTAAAACAAAGAGCGCGGGAAACAATGCATTTTTTAGTATATTTCTTGTACTGTCATGTTCTACAGTTCATGAATGGCGTTGCGGGTGGTGAGAAATTTCTTCATTTGTTTTTAAATGGCGCCCAAGTGTAATTCTGTGTCGTCCAATGTTTGTTCATTCTTAATAGGCCTTATTATTAGTTTTTTTAATCAATGTAATCATTCATAGCCACCTTAATGATCACATTCTCGAGATCCGGCATGTGTTTCATCCGGTTTGGCGTAGTATCCAGAAATGAAACGGAATATCAGGGAGCAGGCGTTTCCAACCAAGTTTAGTATACTCTAACACTACTCCGCATAGACTTCTGCTAGACGGCCAAGACTTTCAGAAGGACGCCTCCTTATCACGTAAAAGCTGTACGTTAGGGACGATAGTTAACTGTTGGCAAATGTTGCTGCGCGAATTTTGTTATGCTGATTCAGCACTCAATTAAACTATTTCTGTAAAAGTGTGCATTCCGCTTTGCACCCAGGAAAACCCGTCATTACTATCTTTTTCCTTGCCAGGCCAAACTTTTCTTTAACTTATTATATGGTATTAGGAGATGTCGCCTTTAATTGGCGTCGCCTACTCCTTTTCACATAGGAATTTGAAACAAAGGCCAACCTTCTTTAGTTTTCCTTTAGTTTGGCCTTTTCTTCCCAGAAGTATAAAATAATCAAATACCATACTCATTCATCATCTTAATGCTGTAAAATCACTTGAAACTCGCTTTCCCCGTAGTTCGTTCTAGGTAAAATTGCTGTTTGATGCGGTTCTATTTGTAAGGTTGAATAGCATGACTAAGACAAGGACACGAAGGAAAACCTCAGCTCAGCGCTGTGCAATCTCACTTCTAAATATGAATCCACTAGCCCTCATCGAAATGTTGTTAATGCAAGTTTTATTCGTTTTCTTAAGGTTTCATTTTTTTTTTCGCGCAATGGTATATTGGCGTTCTAGGCGTCTCTATTGAATAAATATCAGTGTACCTTGCCCCTCCTGCTTGGGCCACAAGGCCTGCAGTATGATCTAAATGAATGAATGAATGAATGAAATACTCACAACTATCGGGAGCGACAATAAAATGATGATCGAACCGAACAAATAGCATGCGACCACCGAAAGACATTTCCAACAAGGGCGGTGAGTAAGTTGCTATGTTAAATTAATATGCATAGGTCCTAATAGCCACCTACACCACCACAAATATAATCTCGTCTGCTTTCTTTTATTCTTCTTTCAAGTAACATTGTCCAAAATACTTATTGAGTTTTGTTTTTGATATCCTTCCCTTTGTTGTCCCAACTGTTAGATACCTTATAGGTGGCATTAGGTGGCGCTAAAATGCATCAGAGCTCTAGAACCCTGGCAGAAGCACTTGAAAAACTACACGCACGACATTGCATTAGCCTTCGAGTTGTTAATGCATGCGAGGGCGACCAAGCTCAGTAAAGCAAACGAATTTCAGTGGCAAGAGTAACGTGCTCTTTCGAAATTCTTGCAGAGCGGCCCTGCAGTCTGCTTCCACGGAGTCCGTTCTAACTTCAAGGTTGGTGCTATTGGAACCACTGGAATAACATGAAGGCAAATCTGGAGATAGCGGCGCGAATGGGCCGGCGCGCTCGGCCTGCCGCGTTGCCGACTCCGAGCTGTCCACGAAGGATTGATCGCACTGACCTCAATCGACACGTATGATTCTTCGCTTGCGCTTCTCCCCTCGAAGCTGCAAGTTAGGGGGCACGTAAGCACCGCCCGAAATGGATGCATTAGCTCGCGTTAGGAGGGCAGATTTGTCCATCGTCTCGCCCTCTCTTTTTTTTTTTTTTCGCTCGCTGTCGAACACGCGCGGCGCTCGTTTCTCTTCGCTGTCCTCGCCAGTGAAGCTCCACGTGGACATTGTTTCTTAGCTAACAATCACGCCGAAAGCCCGGTCATTTCTTTCTTCGCTTGCTTTTCTCTTTTTCCGTCGATGGGTGGGCAGTCATTATTAGAAAGAGGAGGATGCTTAACATGATTAGGAAACGTGTGGCGCCTGCATTGTCACCCTGGTCCTTTATATCGGCGCCCCTAAGCAAGATTGATGGTGGTGCAGCCGTTGGGTGCAGCCTCATATTTCGGGTCCCGCGGGTGCATGAAGAGTTATTTATCGCGCCTCGTCTTGTCCGGACACGGGGTCGCGGCCCCGGTGTTGGCCCCGACGCGTCCGGTCGTCGCGCTGCGAACGCTGGCCGCCGCCTCCGCATTACAGGGCCCGACGAGATCACTGCCTACGGCCGCGCAATGTGATCACGTGGCGCAAGACACTCGGGGCGGCGCCCTCGTGCAACGGCTTCGCACGGCCGAGGAGAAATCATCGAGACGATTCCCGCGCTGTCACAACGCGGGCGCTATTGTTGCTGTCTTCCTTCCATCCCTGTTACCCGCGCGAAATTGGGGCTTTTCGCCTCCCAACGTTTTTCTTAAGCCTGAATAAATGCTTTTAGCAACGTTCGTCAGAGGTGTTTAATCGCCGTCAACGCTGCAAGTGCAGACAGTACCACGTACGCGCTCCCGCGCACTCGCTCGAGATTTCCATGCTCCACTCTGTACAATCGGGAGAAACTAATTTAATCACAGTTGCGTGAAAATGAGTTTTCGTCACCATTATACTCATGATTTTCATTTCAATAAAAAATTCCGCCCCTTATGTGAGCACTGATCCCGCCACTCCTCTAAGTAGTGAAAAATTATTGGTTAGGTTGCCCGCTGCTAGGCGTTTGCAAGTGCACGGAGCTAGTCCGGAGACTCCGAGCATCAGGCAACCTTGAGCGACACATGTTTCCAACATTTTCAATCCCATTCAAATAAATCGCTCACTCACGCAGATAACGGATGTTGCGAAGATGACGTCACCGAGAAGGGAGGTCCGAGATCTTGAAGGCGACGATTTGTGCACGATATATATTTGAGAGAGTTTGTTTCTGAGTCCAGAAAATGGAGCAATAGCAAAAGGCCATGCGTGACGAGGTTCGCTCCTCCAAATGCATCAATTTATAAGAAATGTCAGCGTAGAGACAGCCTTCTTATGGATGCCAATAACCACAGAAGAGGAAGTAGTGGACCCGCTTGACGCATACCGCTCAGGTGATCGCGTCATTCAAGAGGCCGGCTGGTTCGGAAGCCAAGGATTTCAATATGCCTTTAGATTTTTTTTTATTCTGTTCTTTTCTTTATTACTTTTTTTTAAGGCGCTTAAGTCGTTGAACTCCCACTGTGTTCCCAATCCCACTCGTAAGTACATCCCACGTCTTGAAGGGACAAAAAATGTTAGAACTTTAAGAAAACATTTGACGACAACGACTCAACTTAAGCCCGCGACAAACGAACGGCGTGCTGAAGTGCCGCGTTCAGAAATATTTTAATATGAGAATTTGGTGGGGGCGAAATGTAAAAACGAAGTGCAAGAACGCTTGTTTGAATTTAGGTGCACCTACAGAATCAAAATAATCCCGAGTACCCCATAACGGCGTACCTCATAATCAAATTGTGGTTCCGGCAAGTAAAATATCAGAATTTAATTAACAACTTTTTATCACTTATATTTAGGGTAACTGTGGTCCACATTCCAAGCCGCCATTAATATATATATAGACCAGAAAGCTTTCATCTTCCGAACAAGTGAACGATACGTCAAATGTACGGTTTTATTCCACGGAAAACACGGGGAAAGTGGGAGATGGAAATTCGACACGATGAGCAAAACGAGA
The DNA here is from genome assembly GCF_050947875.1 of Dermacentor variabilis. Classification (NCBI taxonomy): domain Eukaryota; kingdom Metazoa; phylum Arthropoda; class Arachnida; order Ixodida; family Ixodidae; genus Dermacentor; species Dermacentor variabilis. The sequence goes on along the minus strand of NC_134568.1, from coordinate 265,991,110 downwards.
GTAAGGTAAAAGCAGCGTCCAAACATTGGCTCCTGCTTTCACCTTGCTCTCGTTTTGCTCTTCCAGTTTTATTCCAATAATACATTTGGGCACGATAAACTGCTGCTTTGTCGCAACTGTTTTCGCTTTGTTTCACTTACTGCAAAACGAAGAGTTGTTAATTAAGCAGGACAGCTTGTAAATAAAATACGATAACGCCTGTCTCTGGAATTAACTTTTCTTTCTTGCTTCGCGGCACCGCTGCACAACTTGCAATGACCAACGCCTACCATATGAGAACGTTTGACATATATATGTAACTAAGCAAGTGATCGCGTGTAGCATGCGCACATCAAAATAAACACATGCTGTAGTATATAAGCTAAAACGTAGTTTGCGCTATGGTTCTGATCACAGGTTTCCCCTGCGGCTCCACTCAAGCGTCTTGCGCTATAAACGTCGATGGACTCTAATATTATTAGCAACTACGAACGCTGTCCAGGTATTCAGCGTATAGAATAACTGATTGCGAAGTATAACTGGGTAGGTTAGAAATACCCGTTTGAATTCCGTAATGCGTACATCAAGTTAGAGTGATGACTTTCTTTATTTTTTTTTTCTTTTTGCGTAGACCGTTTCTGGCAATTTTCACTGTCAAAGTGGTCATGACAAACACTAACAAAAACGAGAGTGCACAAACGTAAGCAGTTCGTCTCTGCACCTTGCTTTTTGTGAACGATTGGCAAAAATTTTAAAGCCTACATTTCACATTTTAAAACCTCTATTTCAGAAGGCGAAGCGGCAACTTCCATCAACGCAACGACATTAAAGTACGTTGATATAGCCACAGACAGCTATAACGTATTTTCCCGGCATCTGGTAAATTTACTTCAGAGCTCGAAAACTGTCTACAGCATACATCCCTCGTAGTTTAGCTGCCGCACGAAGTTGGTCGTCATATACATTCAAAGCAACTACGAGAACGGCCTTAGTGACCTCGCCCGCTGGGAAGCATACTCGTGCGGCTGAGCCTGTTTGTGCTGCTGAGGCACAGAGCTTCTGTTGTAATACCCTCGCAAAGCTGCGCGAGTTGTGGTTGTCGCCAGTGGTAAAAAAAAAACAAAGTTCTGGAACGCACGCGATCGCTTGAGAACTTAACCAGAGGAGCAATAGAGCCGGCGATATGTCAAAAGAGTGGTGAATTTAAGGGGGTATAGTATAGCCGTGATAGTAGCGCTGATACCACCCGCTGGCTGACGTGGCGAGACAAATAGCGGAGTAGCCGCAGTGGTGGCTCAGTGACTAAGGCGTTGCACTGTTAAGCACGAAGTCGCGGGCTGGATCCCGGCCGCGGCGGTCGCATTAGGATGTGAGCGGACTCCAAAAACGCACGTGTGTCGCGTATTGTGTGCACGGTAAAGAATTCCAGGTGGTCGAAATTAACCCTGAGCCCTCCACTACAGCGTCCCTCAAACACACTGTACAGTTTCGGGACGTTAAACCCCACACTTTATTTACGAATTGCAGAGTAGGTTAAAAATAAGGCAAAAGCGACATCGAAAATACCGCCTGGTGGCGCAGTAGATGAAGCAATCAGGCGCGAATAAGCTAAACAAGATTTTTTTCTTGTTGCTGTTTTGCGGATATTTGCCTCATAAAATCTAGTATTATGCGACTTTTTGACTTATAAGGCAAACTATAGCAAATTTATGACATGTTTCCTTTTTCTTTGTATGCCTACCACGAAATTTGTAAGACTAATTACCAAATCGAAACAAACTCCAGCTGCTCTCCTTCCGGCAATACGCTCACGCCAAGGTCCATGGACACATGGGTCGCGAAGCGTTAGGATGAAAAGCGGTCGAGAACAATTGTCGGCGACATCAGTGTCGTCGTGTTGCTATCGTCGAATACAGTTGAGGAAGGAGGAGGAAGACGTTGTTTGCTGCAGGCGTATCTAGCCTCGCTGGAATTGCCGGCATGGACGGATGGATGGATGCTACGAACGTCCGCTTTGAAAGGGAGCGGTTGGTTGCGCCACTAATCTCTTGTTCTTATTTTGCATAATCTCCCACCTATCTTAAAAAAAATTACACGCAAAGAATTTCCAGCACCAAACTTTCTGAACCACTATTGGGAACATTGTTTTTGTTCGCCTGTGTTATTTGTACTGTCCCTACTTTTCTGCCACCAAACCTACAATCGCCTTTTACGTCTTTTGCGGATGTGCTTACTTTCCGCCTGCTGTTCCTGAACACAAGGGTTTCAAGGAGGTCACAGGAGCCTAAACTGACAGCTGGGTAGATATCTTTACATTCTAATGAATCATGTTTCATCGTTTCCCTAGCTTTGCCGCAGCAAGCACATGCTTCTTCTTCCTCGGCGCACCTCACTTCATAATTACGCGCTCTAAGGCCCCTCCCCCCCCCCCCCCATCCTGATCTCGCTTCGAAAACTAAAGAGCCTCCCTTTGAGTTATCATAAAGTGCTTCTTTCCTTATAGCAATTACTCTGGCCCTGTGACCCCTTTCAGAAGAGTTTAAGAAACCTAAAATCTACAGGTGTCCTCATTCAAATTGCATCGCGAAATGAACGAACAAGGCAACGCGCCCAGCGACGCGGAACAGAACGACAGCCGTATAGCTTGTGAGCCATCCAGCGCACTATGCCGCGCCGGCCCGCCGCCCCCACGACACAACGGCCCGAAATGAATCTGTTAAACGTCGCCAACCACAATCTAAATCCACATCACTTAAGAACCTCAGTAGGAGCGGGAACACTCGCCTGAATGTCCAGTGTCCTCACAGAAACAACATGTGTCTACATTAACATGTGATTCCTCGATGCTGAAGCGCTTAAAATAATTGCACAGTGTAGCCAGTCTATCACACCGAGAAATAATGTTCAACATCTCCTCGAGTCTCACAGGTCACACGCAAGGGCGACGCGACAAGTCCGATCTTGTTTAGCCATGTAGAGTAAGCGCTGAGCCCGTGTAGAAGTGATACAGCAGGCCTGCTCAGTCCCTCCGTCACACAGGACTGGTGACGGGGTAACCATAAAGACTCGAAATTTCTGGTGATGGCTTGTTTTACAAGGTGTCGAGGGTCTACAGGAGCATTTGTTGGCCTAATGTGTAATCCACCGTGAGCAAGTCTATCAGCCGTCTTGTTTCTCGTATGGACTACATCCGAAGGGAACCATTGAAACGTTATAGGAAATACGACACTGCGCTGCTTTGTGAAGGCGGAACGAACCTTGTGTGCCCTTTTCCGGAGAAGATCCTTGTTACAACAACTGCAGAGCAGGCTTGCTGTCTGACCGCACTACAACGCGCTGCATGCGCCCGGCGGGACCTCAGTTTTCTAAGGCTGCCTCAATGGACACGCGCTCGTATACGGTCGACGAGACGACGCAGTCGAGTCGGGCTGCCCAGGACACCTTGAGGGTGAGAATCACAAATGCTGCAGCACTGGCACCGCGGTCCATATCGTCGGAACCGTCGGTGAAGACTTTTAGATGTTGGTCATACGTTCTTTGGAAGTGGTCAAGCACCAACGAATGTGCTTCCGCGACAAGTGTAGAGCGCTGGTGTATCCGAGAAATTGTTAGCTGGCTGTCTAGATTTTTGTATACGACCATGGTAGCGCAGGTCGCTTCCTTCGTTTGGGAAATTTGAGGCCAAGAAGACGAATAGTGTTTAGCGCCATGAAAGCACGTGACTCCGTACGTCGTCGCCGACGATTTATGAGGGCTCGCCCCGCGCTCGATTCGCTCAGTCTACATACTCTGTAAGCAGTCTTTGAGAGCCTCGTGGAGCACTGACGCTCGCCGCTGCTTGTGGCACACAACTCTGAGGACTTGTCGATGAAGTGTTCCCAGCCGATCGTATTGAGATTCATAGCATTCATATGGAGATATGGAGATTCATCATTCATATGGAGATTTCAAAGGCAATTGAAAAAGCACGTCGTTGACCATCACTGCGGTATGTAACATTATAATCAATTATGGATGATATCTACGCGTTTTACGGGTCTGGCGAAATTTCGCACAAGGTTAGGACGTTGAGATGCGTAAATGCGGTCGCAGTAAATGAACATAAATTGAAAGAAGAACATATTCAGACTTTTAGAGCGCAGCTCTTAGGTGCCCGTTCCTGCGTAGAGTGTCGGCGTGCTTCGACGTGGCTCGGCGTCCCTCGGCCTACATCGGTGTAACCGAGCGAACGAGCACAGGGAAGGATGAAAGAGCGGACGCGATGAAAGGTGGAGATAGCACAGAGATTGCAAGGAGGGGCAGGAGGTGCAGCGGAACCATGAGGCGGAAAGCGGAGGAGGAGGGTATGGTCATAGCGTGAGAAAAAAAGCATAGCGCCGCGCAAGACGGGCTCTGCGGCGACGACGGTTACGAGATGGCGCCAGAGTACGGCGACGTCGTCTGTTCACCGATGACGCCACCTATGCCATATTTGGAAACAAAGCGCTGCATGAGTGGAGGTCTTTCTGTGGCGGCTGCTGTGAATCGCGCACAAGCGTCACCCACGCGCTGCCTCTCGCGATATCCCGATTAGCGAGGCAATCGCGCCACACTTCGCTCCTCTTGCAACGTACCGCACGAGACAGGTTGTCCGTGCCAGCTAGTATATCGCGAAATGAAAACACCTATAGCGCTGCGCTCAAATTTCGCATTAAAGAGTATCTTAATCGGGGTGAATTTTTTATTTATAATGAGCCGTAAGTCTGAACTAATAATCCATTTCCGTATTGTAATATCACATAGCATTACTATAGTAATGCGGCAGTTTGTTTAATCTACATGGGCAGGTGGGCAGAAATTATGCACTATGTATTATCGAGCATTTGTAGAGGTACTACGTTTGTACAAAATCATCCCGCTATTCGTGGGTGGCGTACGCGCACTCTTTATGGCTTACGACCTCATGTCTATGCGAAGCAAAGGAAATGGAAACATTATCCATAAAATCCATCTTTTTATGTCGCCACCTCCGATTGCAAGAGAACTTTGACACCATCTAACGGCCCGGTTGAGCGTCTGTCGTCGAGCAAATCCAGCTGATACAGCGTGATGCCTCAAAGCGATTCTACTCGCTCCGCCGGTTTCATTGTCCACCGAAGTGCCTGCATTTTTGCACTATTTCACGCTGCGATTCGCGTGAGCATAAACTGGCTCTATCGTGGGCGCGGACCCAAGTCGCGTCATTTTTACGACTTATGGTACGCTTTACGTCTTTGACATGTGCTTCTGAATATACACCCTTGCACAGCTTGTGTCAATCGTAATCTATCCATGTGGCCATGGATAGTAGACTCGTTTCTCCACACGACATGGACAACAATAGAAAAAAAATAAGGAGGGCTGCTTTGGGACGTCACGAAGAATATAGAAAATCCGCGTATAACAGCAGTAAAGACGGCAGAGGACACGAACAGTCGTCAAAGGTCATTTTGACTCTTACCCGTCTCAGTCCAGAATGTTGATCCCGCGCAGCCTCCACCTCCTTTATTCGGTTGGGCCTCTCCCCTTTGAAGTAAATCCACATACAGCAGTGCAGCGCGCAGTGGAGCTCACAGTTCACAGTTAATGCATTTGCTGCAGTTTTGACGAAGCGGAGCAAGCAAGTGAGCTTGCATTGTGGCAACACTGTGCCCTCGACCGTCATGATGCAAAACATTAGGCTTGTACCATTGCAGTTAACAAACACGTCACACGTGTAGAATCGTTACCCGCTTGGCAATATAACCGGCACGATAGCCTTTGCGTATCGTAATGAAGCGCTAGCGTGTTAACGTGTTAGTCAGTCAACTTATTCATACGAAATATTATTACATAGTTCATTACAGAGTTTGCAAATAAAGTGCACTTAATAAAAGAGGCAGCTTACAAAAGTAGATTGTGTCTAACTGACACGCGAATATTCTTCATACGGACATAACCATGCAAATATGCAGTAATATCAACCATTAAGTGAAAATACCTGCGCGCTAGAGAGATAAATTTTAATGAAACGTGGGGAGCTTAGCCGAGCAAAATGTTTGGCATGGTACTACAGCTCTGAACTATAACAATAGATTAAATGACGAGAGTTGACGGCAAGTTGTCTCTTCTTACACCTTCATTTTCATTTATTAAGGATATGATGCACAACGCAAATTTAACCATAATTCATTCTGCATTTCAATTTTAAAAGCAAAGGGTTAGCTTTCCCTATGTCTCGGCATCTCTAGCATGTTTCCCAATGCAGTGACAATGACCATCCATTATCACCTATGCTATTCGAAGTGTATTCATGTGCAAGAGATTTAACTCCAAGTGTGTATCACTTCGTGTGGGAATGCAAAGGACTAAGGACATTCCGAGACAACAACCAGCCGAAGGCGGTGATGTCCTTCAAGGACTGAGTACGGCCTCGGGCTCATGTTAAGGACGCTTAATTCACTAGGTAACTTCGCATGTGAAACTTCTATAATGGGTCGCACTTAGCCGGATCTCTCTTCCCTTTACCCAGATCTCGCGCCATCATTTAAATATACATTTTTGTCTCTATCTCTTTGTCGCCTTCCCTACGCTTTCTTTAGTTTCATTGTCTTTCAGATTCTCTGGGGTTTGTTTTTTTAAATGTCGAAAGATAGGAAGGTAGGCCTTTTAGGATCGGCTAAACCAAAATGACAAATAGGCAGAAATATTGAAGAAAGAGTGTCGACACGCACTAGACACACAGGCAAAAGTCACAAGCTCACAATAAGCGTCACTGTACAGGCATTGGCACCAGTAGCATACTCTAGTGCCTTGTGTAGCCATTCATCACAAATGAAGTGGGGAGTGCATACAAGTCCTGTCATGTTTACACATATAGTATATGCAGCATCCTTAGTTGCTCATAAACCACACCGCGAGGGACAACACGGCCGTTATCCCAACACGTTGACAAAGAAAAAGGAAAGAAACCGTGACATGAACACGTCGAAAAAAAGAAAAGCTTGGTGCACACCAGACAAATAAGATAATATGACTCATAGGCCGTCTATCAGGTTCGTGCCCACTTAAACTCGCGAAGGGCGCTGACGGCCCTCCTCTGCTTATCAGGGCATGACCACAGTCCCATCGCTTAGCTCATTGTGAGAGTACGTCTGTGGTCTGTCAAGGATGTTCAAACATGTCTGAGGTTGCCCCTAGGCAAGTGTATTGGACGTATCTTACGTACTGTTAGAGAACTACGCATGATTGGTTTTGCCATCGTTTTTAAATGGCTACCTTCAAACATCGGCGTAGCAGGCAACGAGGCTGCTGATAAGCTTGCGCGCACAGCCTTAGCATTTAAAACAATGAAGAACGCTCCTCAGAACACAAAAGGACTAACGAAAGCCGGCTGTCTTAGACGACTTTCATTCGTTGTGGTCTACACCGTAACAACATTGTGTCTATAAGGTAGTGAGTGATGCAGCACAGGACCTAGCGCGTTATCATCGAGTGTGCACTGCCAGGCCCTGAGAGACATTGACAATTGCTGGTTAAGTCACAGGGCTTTGATGCAGTTAAATAATAGTCAGTTAATAGTTAACTAAAAGATGGGCTCGAGCGTAGAATGGCTCCGCACACAAGGGCAAGGGACATTTTTAATGTAATCAGTGTTAGTGTGAACCTTTAGTGTAGTGAGCGAAGTCACCTGGAACTTACAGCGAAGTCAAGTCACCCCGCGCTCTCGCTCCGAGCCAGTGAATACAGCTTCGCCTCCCCAGCTGCTTTGGTCTTCCTTAGCCTCCCAATCACTCAGCCACTATTCCAAGGAATTTGTAAGCTCCTCCAGTTTGGTGTTTAATTTCGTGATTGTGTTATGAAAAAATTAGTTCGGTAGTTCCCAGACGTGCTGTTTGAACGAGCTGAAACCAGAACCTGTGAACTTTGTAATTTCCCTGGCACATTTTAATCGACAGCATAGTTGCTTCGTATTAGTGCGCTTCGTATTAGTGCGCAAATGGATTGGAATTGGGATGGTTTTGAATAGCTAGACTCCCATACTTCAAACTTGGCATGCAATTTGAAACAGGTTTTCGGCCGCAATAATTCATACCTCTCGTGACATAGTGTGCAGCTACGCGTGTAAAATTTAGCTCCTAGAGACATTTCCGGTTGGTTCGCGAAAAAAAAAAAAAAGATGCTATCTCATAAAAAAACGCGCTTGTTTCAGCCCACGGTCGCTGAGCACGCTGGCTTTTCGTGTCCCTAATTCCTGGCCTATGTTCGTAGCGTGGCCATCGCGCAGTCTAAAATGGACGCGCGAACACTGGGCCACCTAAATCCCGAAAACTTGTTCTGCCCGATAGGTCCCCGATAGGTTCTGCAGTCGTCAGTTATTAGGAGGACAGTACGCGCAAACTCAACGAACTTCACTATACGTTCAGACGTTCATTGAATGCACAGCATAGTCAACACATATTCACCGGGCACTACCATAACCGGACGAACCGCTCTGCCCCAGCCATATCCTTCAATTCATTTAGTTGCCTCCCCGGAAATAAGCTCAGGGATGGCCCCTGTCCACTTGACGTGCTTGGCAGTGTCATGCTCATCGTTTACTTTTTCCTTCTTTTCTGCTTTTCGTGAGCAAGCCTGTTTCTAAGTAACGCATACGCGCTTTAAACCAACTTACTTTTAATTCATAATATATTCAGTATAGCAAGTACGCAAACTTTCGCCAATTGGCCTGCTTGCTCTGGTTATGCTTCAATGCCATCAATTTTTTTGTTGACGAATGCATTGATCCGCGTTACTGGATCTTCAATAACTTAGGAACACAAACGCACTTGCCGCCACTGTCGTCGGCGCCGCAATTTTGGACCCCGGAACATCTCTTAGTCATCGCATTATCGTTGCACTTCCAAGCAAGGAGGGAGCACCCGAGTGCGCGCTCGCTACCAAATTGTAACCGTGCGCCGTAAAGTCAATGTCCGGTTGCTCCTGTCCAGGTTTGTGAGCGCATTCATTCTACGTCCCGTAGCGTACCGCTTAACGCGGCTTTATTCGTTTCGTACTTGTTCTTCTCGTCCCTGGTCCAGTCGTGTGGTTCGGAATTCTCCTGTCCCAACGACGGAGGGTAACTTTTCTGAAGAGGGGGACCGAGCCCGTGTCTCCTAGTCGTAAAAGTGCGGCCTCCTCGCTATGACCCCGCAGTTCTCTCTGCGTTCGACTAGAGTGGCGTTACGTCTGCGCCACTCCCGGTTAATAGAGGATCCACCCGGACAGCGCATCTGATTGACGTGTCGGTCTGGTTTTCAATCACAGTGTGCCCTTTTACGATGTCCGCGTCCCAAACGCTGCCGCTGATAGCAGTGACTGCGTGGCGCAACCCTGGCCGGACTGCTCACGCTCGAGCTCCCTCGATGCCCAAATGCCTTGCCTGCTAACGCTGGCCACGGCGGATGTTCTCTTCTCTTTGCTTGAAGTTTACCAGCCAGAGAAAGGATGGAACGAATGTGAAAAGCACTTTCGGAAGGCTGCTTAAACAAAGGCATCGTTCGTGGGCCCTGCCCCAATTCTTTCGCTCTTAAATGCTTGGCGAATCGCTCAAGATTTATCTTTTAGGGCAGAAAGTAAGAACATCAAATGAACAAATAATGTATGCCCGTTATCTAGGTTTTTTTTTTCGGTTATGTCGAATTTGAACCCGTACGGGGCAGGCCGGACGCTCATTCATCTTTTCTGAACTGAGACGTGCCGTTGAGGGGCTTCAGAACAACGTCAGCGTCCAGCAGTCACGCTGCTTTGAGGCAATCTAACTGCGGTCATTTGACGGGCACAAAGTTCGTTTGCCTTCGCCGGAACTATCGCGAGCACGCAGTCCGGCCCTTTATTAGCCGCGCACTCGGCGAAAGCTGAACCCCTCTGGCGTCGCCCTTAACGAGGTGGAATCCAAACGGACTCGCGTCCGACCGCCTGCGGCTGCTCGAAATGAGACTCGTGGCTGCGCTGCCACGACATTGGAAAAGGGCTACGCACGAAATATTCATACGTAAGCCAACGCCGCACATCTCGAAATTGCTCAGCCTTAACAAGCTCATAAAAATAGGGCTGCCGCGCGTACCGGGCTCAGGGGAGCTTCGCTGTGTGCGTCTGTGTTCCGGCGCTCTTGCGCCTAAAGGCGCTCATCACGGAATAGTATCTCCTTTTTTTCCCCCGGCCTCGTTTCTGTTTCCGCTGTTCGCGGTCTTTTCTTGTCTGGGTTCTCTCTCGAGTGCTTCCATCACTCAAGAGCTCTCCTGAAGCGGTCGTGATGGTACAACGACGCGCGCGGGGGGCTCGCGCCCCTCCTTTTGGCTCGCTTCGCATTTGCCCTCGAGCACCCCGCCGCCCTCTTTTTCAGCCTGGCTTCTTCGCGACAGTTATCAGTGGGAAGGATCTCGGCTGAGGAGTCCGAGGTTAATGTTCTGTGTCCGAAAGGCCCAGCGGCGCTCCTTATTAATAACTGACAGAGGGGAGGGGTCGCGATGCCGCGAACAGCCCACCTGTCTGTAAATGCATCACGCTCTAAATTTACCCATTAACCTTGCGCCGTTCACAATGCGTTCTTTCAGAGCTCTCCTGTACACAGCCCGCAAATCACGAGCTCGTCGTGTTCCGCTTGTTGCATCCAAGTGTCACACCAGAGCGCTGCCATTCTAGCACTTAAAGAGCGGCTTACAGTATCGTACACGTGTTGACATTTTTAGTCTCCAACTTTGCCCGCTGTTCCGGGTCTGTGCGGAACGAGCAATCTTATTAATCCATCCAAATGCGGCCGCCAACACGTCAACCGCCGCACTCATGTTTCTTTCTTTTTTTTTTTTTTAAAGTGCTAGCGTGACAGCGAGTCTCCGAGAAAGGTTTGCATTTTATGGGAAGTCGGGAAAACGCGACGATTTGTTCGGAATCTTCCAAATCATTATGCAAGACCTTGCACGGTTTTGTCTTCCGTATTGCAACTGCATGCTTAATGTACGCCGGTGTGTGCAGTCCAGAGAGAATTGTCCATGAGTAGACGAAGTATGCAGTGGAAATTACCAGGTCTGTACGATGCAACACTCGTCGATATTTTGCGTCTTCGTCATCACTGGAAACTGAGCCCTGCCACCGAATGCCGAATAGATGCAGGATGCTATTGATGAATGACAGCCTGACAATTCTAGAGTAGACGAGTGTCATATCGCGACCTGTCCCAATATATATATTTAAAAAAATATATTTACTCCACTAAAGTTTCATATGCATTGCTAGAACCATTTTCACCGTTTCATAACGAAGACAGAAGGGAAATTGCGTTCTATAGAAAAAACAACATAGAACACCCCCCATCACTCAAGCAAGGATTCCTCGAAGTTACAGTCACGTGAGTGTGCCCAACTGCAGCTTATTTCGTTTGCTTTATTGCATGTGCTGACAAAGCTTAATGCGAAATCTGAGATAAATTCAGTCTTCCTGATAACAAGTGTTTTGATGTTCAAGATAGGTCTCATATTCTTTAACTTGTATTCCTTCATCATTTTCTCCATTTGCTGGAATCATTTTCCTCTACTAGGACCGCTTTTTAATTTTCATATCATTTACTTCAAAGTAATGGAAATGTCTGAAGAGCTCACAAAAATTATTAGTGCCGGCACATCTCCGCGTTAGGCAATTTTTTCTGTTAATGTTAATGTTATTTGCATTATAGCGTTTTATTTGCTGTTTTGTCTCTATGAAAGTGTTTCACAATATACAGGTGATACAGAAAGAGAAATTTTCGTCTACAGACAAATGAGGAATCTTTGTTTATATCTTCTAACTCATTTTATTAAATTGACCGGCTTCCTGCAGATTGCCGGTTCAATTGATAAGTTGAATAGACTGTAAGAGAACTTTTTCATGACCTGTACCGTTACTCTTACGCTAGCAATAAATTCTAGAATTCTGAAATCACCTGATTGGTCGGGAACTTGATGCCCAATGGTGCGGCGGTTTGGGTCAGTCGGTGCCGCATTTTGTCGGTATACCGGCGCGGCAAATAAGTCGACACGAAAATAAACGCTGAACTCCGAACCGATATGTATTTCAAGTACGCACACAATTTATACTGCGATGTTTAACGCCAAATTGATCTCGCCTAGAACCAATGAATAAATACTAAATTGAAAACGCTAATGACGCAATAACCGATCATCGCCGGGGGCCGTACACAAAACGAACTTAAGCAGGCGAAAAAAAAACAATTAATGCTATTCGTCAGTGCAATAAATAAATAAAAATCTAATTAATTAATTAAGCGAACGCACAAACGACTCCCGCAAGCAAGATCGGACACACAAGGCAAATAAAGATAAGTTGCAAATTCAGTGCCTCGTTTTTCCCAGCTTGAATGGCTGCGATGGCATACCTTAAAAAGTAAATCTGTAAGTCATTAGTAGACAGTTCTTGAATAACGTAAACAAACAAATCTAAAAGCCTTACGTATATAAATAAAGAGCATGCTCCATACGTTACCGGGTTTCTGTGGCTAACGTTCGCTATGTTAACGTGCGCTATTCTGCGATGTTAACGTAGTGTTTACGCACGCTAATAGCGTTGTCAAATATTGCGGTTCCTGTGGCTCCCCGTTTTAATGTGAATTGTCGTAATGGCTGCGCGCATGCCATCATTCGTCGGCAATAAATGGTGACTTAAGCTTTCTCTTCCACTCAACTCACCCAAATAGCAAGTTGTGAACTGCTAAGAACGAGATCGTTTGGTGATTCTGGTTCCCGTAGCCCTGACGAGATGCGTTGGCAGAGAAACGGTGGGATTGTTTCTAGTGGACTATATTGTCTTGCACAGGTTTGACAGCAGAGAATAGATGGCGCCCTGTCCGTTTACGTTCCTGCACGTTAAACAAAGTCTACGAGTGATGTGCACTGTAACGTCCGCCAAAATATTTGCGTTTAGCGTGTGTAAGGCTCTGTGCGCTATTCAAAACTGTCTAGTAATGACACTCTGGATCACGAACACCACTACTCGCAATGGATCGTAATGTATCGCAATGTGATGGATCACAGCGGGTTGTCGACTCCTCGTAATAGATAACCAACAAGCCCAAATTGTCACATTTGGGCATTATATCGCTGATGATGTGAATCCTTGCAGTACCCGGGACATGTGAAGAAATATTGATTCCTCGTACATGACACGGCACTTGCGCGTACAGTTGACAAGCGCAACATTCAGGGGCGCCTTGTAGCCCTACGCATTGACCGGACTTATGCGGTTCAGATCAGATATCAGATTACAACGCTTCTTTGTTGTTTACGATGAGTCGCAACAGCTGCAGATGCTGTGATTGCTACAGCGCACGGCGCGAAGGTTTACCGGAAGAGCGCCCAATGCACGCACGAGGAATGCCCACACGAGGCGTCACGCGGCCAAGCCACGGAGAAAGCGGTCGGTCTGAGCCCACCGGTGTGACAACTGCGGCGGCTTCCGTCTTCTCGCTCCCTCCGGCTTCGCTTGGCGGCGCCGCTTAGCGCCAGTCACGTGGCGTTTCGCACGCCCACAACAGGCGACGTGCGCGCATCCAACTCGGGAGGTAACAAGCGTGTCCCCCGTGATTAATGGCGGCGGAATGTCGCCGTCGTCGTCTCAAGGAGCCCTCTTGTTCCCAGTCTAGAGACCTCCCGTGTTGTGAATTAAATTTGCTTCCACTGCTCGGGCCGGAAGCGTTCCAATCGGAAGATTCAGCCCCGGTTCGCGCATCCGACTCAGCTTGGCTCACTGCCGCCGGCAGCCCGCGCATGCTCTCCCGGTGCCTCGACCGCTGAGAGAGAGGGCCCGCGCCGCGGCTTTAATGTCATCATCGGCTTCCGCCAATCTTCCTGTGGTCTCTGCTTTATCCTACTTTTGTCGGCCTGCCTCATTCCACGCAGATATAATCATCAAGATGCTGGGCTTAGGAGTGTCACTGCTGCGTCCTGGCGTCCCACACGGCTTAGTTCATGCCCTGACGAACAGTTCGGCGTTACCCTCCGAGCACCCGAATAATTTTGTCTCACTTGGGCCAGCAAATGCGCCAGGCATGACGAAAGACTCGAGGGATTCGCAACCAATGTGTCATATGGTCCGCTCACCTGCAATGCCATAATATTGTGTGTGTGAAAGCGCATTAAGTATACGCCATGTTAATTAGTTATCACAAGTTAGCGTAGCAGCGTCTTCTTGGTAGTCTCCGGATGTACTTTTCATGGAGAATCTTCGGCTGCTATAAGCACGCATGCATCCCTGTTTCCTCCATTGTTGTTGACGCAAGGACGTGGTGCAAGTTGTGTTCTCTTTGATCGCCGCATTCACGATACAGTAATCGGAGATTAGAGCAAAATCCTCGTGTAGTTTCCTCCAGTAAACGTTTAATGCCTATGATAATACGCATCTGGTAGTGACCGCGCTCCGAGCTCCGGCGTTGCCTTGTAAGGAAAAAAACCTCAGGCTGTGATGCGGACACTTTATACCACTATACTCTGCAATTGTGTTGCACTACCCACAAGGAAAAGTGTTATAATCGAACTCTCCCATAGTTCACAAAATGCTTATAGTGAGTGACATTACATGTAGCATTGGAGCTCGTAAACCTCAAGTGCAGCACATTTTGTTCAGTTAACAATATTTTTCAGATTTACATTCAATCATTGAAGAACAAGCAACTTCCTTTCACACCCGCCGTGGTTGATCAGTGCCTATGGTGTTGGGCTGCTGAGCACGAGGTCGCTGGATCGAATCCCGGTCACGGCGGCTACATTTCGATGGGGGTGAAATGCGGAAACACCCGTGTACTTAGATTTAGATGCACGTTAGAGAAGCCCAGGTGGTCGGAATTTCTGGCGTTCTCCACTACGGCGTGCCTCATAATCAGAAAGGGTTTTGGCACGTAAAACCCCATAATTTTTTTTTTCACTTCCTTTCACGCATGAGCTACGAACACCATCACGTGGCGCCGTCAGCAGAGCACTAACGCCGTATCTCGTTGCAGTTGCATATGCACGACAACGGCTGCCGCGGTCGCGCGTGGGTCAAGTGAGGAAGCTAGATTATCAAAGACGGGAGAGTCGTGGGGGGAAGATGAACATCAAGCAACGCGAAAGAGTGGAGCATCCCTAAACCATTTGCGCTACATTTTTGGCTTAGAGATGACATTAAGCGTAGCGCACAGAAGACTATTAGCCCAGAAAAAAGAAAGCGCTAATATAATGAAAGACCTAGGGGCACAGGTTCAGAATATGGCCTCGATATTATGTAGGTCTAGCAACATAAGCCAAACTGCCACTTGAAATATGAAATCTGCTGCTTCCAGAGGTATTAAGTGAGAACATTTACCAGGGTGTCAACCAACCGGGAAAACTAGGATTCTCAGGCATTTTGAATAGTCTGGAAAATCTCAGGGAATTTGTGCTTCTATCAGGGAAAATTAGCTGTGATTTTATTGAAAGCGGAAGGAATTTTGTCCTAATGTTGGCTCGAGTAAAAGAGAGGAATCGTAATGAGTTACCTTTGGTTGGAGGAGTTGCCAGTGTACAGTCAACGACCGATTTTGCGGACGCCCGATTTTGGGGACATGCCCGATAATGCGGACGGCTTCGCGGCACCACCACCTACCCCATATAGTCAATGTGCAAGAAAGTCTGAAATTTCGGACGCAAGAACCCTTCGCCATCCAATTTTTCAGACTTTAGGCCGCGACCGTAGGTCCGAAATGCCACGAATCACAGTCAATACCGCTCGCCGCCTCGAACTGGCGCTCTCGCACGCTGATCCACTGGCAGCCGTAGCCACCACTGCGGCAAAGCGAGGCCTAGCTGCTTCGACATTCGCTATTAAGGCTCTTGCCGTTCGGTGCCGTGTTTTTCATGGAAAGAATTCACCGCTGTCAGCAACGGCACCGACTCCGCCTCTGTAATCCTCGCGGTTGGCTTCGAAGCCAATCGCGAAATGCCGGTTCATTAAAGGCAGCTTCGCCTCAGCACAGAAATGTTACGCGCTGAAGCATATGTGAAGTATTGCGGTGAAGCTTAACAAGTGTGGGTAGGGGCAATTGTCACAGGACACAGTACGTATTCCCTAATTATACACGCGTGCACCCGCCGTCTCCTGTCACAATACGAGCACCGATATGCTTTATAGGTGTACTGGCAGCCCTTCAGAGCTTTTTCGGACGTGCCTGTGGCGATTTTAACCTTTAAAAGCAGCAAACGACATGCATTCATTTTTTCGGACTGCCCGATTTTTCGAAAGCTTTAGCGGCCCCTAGGGAGTCCGGAAAATCAGAACTGTACAACTTATCAAGAAGATGCTTCAAATGGTCCGTTTGGTGAACGCGCGGTGTAACAAGGACGAGAATAGAAAGGACAGAAAGTGAGAGAGGCATAAAGGAGAGATGCCTCGACCTGCACCACTTATGTATCGCAGGTCGCATTGGACAGTCGCATTGAGAAGTGATCGCGCAATGAACTGTGCCGCCTCTTTTTTGAAGGATCTTGATCTTAAAGAGGAAAGTGTTGGATGACGCCGAGGCGCAGGTGACCCTCATCCAAACCAAAATAAGCACTTCAAAGCAGTGAAACGCAAAACTGAGGCATTATGCGCGGGCTGAGAGTATGTCAGGACAGTTGAGGTTGACTTTCCAGCTGCTGAGAGAATCTCACTTGTGACAAAATTAAGGCCTAATACAAGTGAGCTTGCCACCAGTTGATAGAAATAGCTCATATTCGAAAATATCTGGTTCTGTATGCATCTCTTTTTATTCGTATTTGAAAATGTTCGACTCGATTTGCAATGGGCTTTAACATTTTTTTTTCGAAGATATTTTTTTCGCTGTGCATTTTACTTCCCCTCCCTTCAGTTCTCTATTTTGAATAAAATGAACATTACTCCTTACTATTCAAACTAGATTAAGCTGTTTTTTTTTAACATGCTTACTTAGAGAGTGACTGCATCGGGCGACATGGTGTGAACCCGTCTTCACATAAAACAAAGTTCTGTGTCACTCATGGAATTTTGCAAAGGCACTCAGGGAAAAGCTGGAAAACTCAAGGAATTTGAAAATGTCAACTTGGTAGACAACCTGTTTTACAGACCAGTGTATGGTGGCGTTCGAGCGAATACCAGTCCTGAGCACTGCCGCAGTAAACACTCAGTCGGTCATGTAACTGGGGCTGGTATCCCATGTGAAGGGCTGGATGGCATTCGAACTGCTTCGCGTAGTCATTGACTTGGGGCTGCCGAGTCTGTCTGATTTCTATGGTCATCGTCACTTTCACTGTCTTTCACATGGCTACAGACATGCGCGATGATTTAAGCGCCATGTCACACTTAGGCTACTATACTATACATCCTCAGAATCTACTTTAAGTACTTCATCTTTACATAGGCTGACATGACATCTGGCGTATATACTTGGTATTGTCATCCTTATCAATTTCTATGTGTAGTCTGCCTCCTCTTCCTCCTCAAATTGCTCAGAATCTTTGGCAACGACGTCAGGGGAACAAAGATTAACTACCCCGCGACACGACTGACATTATGTTCAAAGCGTTCTATACCATCATGCGCCGCGCGCCCCATACACAGCAGCACTAGATCTTGAACACACGATGACACTGATGATACTGTGACTCAGTCGGTAGAGCGCCGATCCGAGAATGCGTCTGCAGGCGCGATTGACCGCTAAAAACCAATTGTACAATCTACGCTGTATTAATTATTGGTGTACCGCGAGTCCGGAGGAAAGCGTTATTTGACGAAAACATTGCAGAACCTTGCTCTAGCTTATGTATGCAGTTGCCTACGAGCATTTCATGCCTGGGAGCATACGAAGTTGCGTGAATACTTGTTTATTGACAGTCGTCCTCCACAGGGTGACGTTTCCTCTTTGCTTTTGTTGATACTTTTTTTCTAAGCATCCTGCTTTTTATTCCTCTCTCTCTCTCTCTCTCTCAGTTATTATTATTATTATTATTATTATTATTATTATTATTATTATTATTATTATTATTATTATTATTATTATTATTATTATTATTATTATTATTATTATTGATGGCTGCGTGAATAGGTCAGTAACAAACGACTCAGTATCGACTGCTAGAAAAATAAACTCGCACTTTGTTTCGTGGAAGCTACAGTGAAAACAAGCGCACAGCGGACGTTTCGACCATCTGGAAGTGCGTGATGCAACGTGCTTACGGGCTTTGAAGAAATCACCAGTTTGCAGGGCAAACCAAGTGTCATGTGAACACAACATGAAGCTGTGAAGATGTCAAGCTGAACATTCGCTCACATCATAAAACTGGCGTTAGAACAACCACACGCGTGGCACCTATATCAAAAACCCAAACAACTCTTCATAAGTATCCCTCAAAATAAAATGCTTTGGTGAAAACCCTCTTGTATAGAAGCGACTATAAACTATTGTTCTCAAATACGAGTGGCAACATTGATTCTTGCTGCAGTGGTGTGGGCCGCGAAGCGGGCACAAGGACAACGGAAGAACAACGCTCGTCTCCGCTTCGTACTATTTGAAGAGCTTACTACACGCTAGTCCAATCTCTACCTCTAAAAACATCTACCTTACAGATAACATTGATATAAAGTCTGTTTTAGCGACGACATTGTGAAGTTTGAAAATGGAAATTGGAGACAAAATGCGACTCAAATGCTTTGCGTGTCGTTGCAGGTTTGCCAATGCGAACGCGTTTTAGAGGATTAATGCTTTAAAAATCATTCCTCTTAATGACCACCATCTTTTAACAGCCTTTTGATCCGAACTCATTCGAAACGTCAAATTCATACGGAAGTTAGCTAATCTACAGCGTAATCCCGCCACATCATCTAACGAGACATACAGGTAACTTAGATATTCCGCGACCGCGTAAAAATTACGGTTTTCAACTGCTGCGCTATTCTCTCCAAATGTACTGAAGAAGTTTTGTCTAACGGATGAAAATTTACATATTCTGTGAAACAATGGTATATTGCAAATGCTGTACTGAATGTATAAAGTACTGTTTATTTATGCGTTTTATTTTTTATCCAGTTTTCTGTACTGTGAAGTCTTAGTTTGTGTATATTGACACGTGTACTTGTTTATCTTTCTCGGGTGACCGCTTTTTCACCGGCTAACTATGGTTGAACGTTATCGCCCAGCGCAGGACGCGCCTGCATTTATTACAAGTTTCTAGAATGTCATCGATGGTTCTATTCTTTGTCTGCTGTCGCCAAACTTTTTGTAATCTGATTGTATGCGCGACGCGAATTGCGTAGTACTTTATGGAAGACACGCGAGCACCAGCGGTTATTGTGGAACGCACCATGACTCACGTAGAAAAGCCGTCGCGCTTGCCCCGCAGATCATATTTCGACTATCGCCGACTGTGTGCGCCGCTATCGTTGCGCTTTAAGTGCAACTTGCTTTTGTGGGCGCAGGTCCACCCAATAAAAAGCTAGTTTCGTCATTCACAGCTTTGCGACTTTCTTCATCGTCGCTACAACGTGACAATATTGCGTATATTAAAGGGAGTGCTATCAGAATCAGAATCAGAATCAGAATTTATTATTAGAAGTTGGGTTCACGTTACAAGTATTCAGTATGCAGAAGGAGGTCCCATAGTCAAAGACTGTATTGGGACCTCGTGTACAAGAGCAGTTATTATAGTTAACATCTCAAAGCAACAGTAGCATATAATAAGGAAGTATACAAGCAACAAGAAAAGAACGGTTACAGAACAAAACACAGAATTGATTACAAATAATAACAAGGTTTAGCCTATCTCATGGTAGAAGGAAAAATTGTGCGGGAACAAAATACCAACAGTTTATTTACAACGACAAAAGAAGAAAGAGGAAAAGAAAAAAAGAGAACAAAGACCAAATACAGTAATCCTTGTCGTTAATCTGTCAATAATAAATGAATTTTAGTTCTCTTTTAAATTGTAATAAAGATCTTGCGTTTTTTATTATGAAAGGAAGAGTGTTTCATATTGATATTGATGTGAATTCTACAGTCTGTTTACCATATTTAGTGCGGATTCTTGGTAAAAGAAAATTGTTATTCATTGCAAATTTGGTGGTAATATGAATAATCAGGTTAGATGGTGAAAATGCGATCGATGGTAGCTCATTATTCACAAATCTGTAAAAAAAGATACCTAGGCTGTATTTAGTGAGTCCAGAAATAGTAAGGATGTTATTCTCGTGTAGTATGGAAGTGGCATTAGAAAAGCGTGTACTGCAAGTAATTATTCTTATGGCTCGGTTCTGAACTGTCTGGAGACACACAATATGAGCATTATATGTGTTTCACCAACATATTCTGCCATAAGCAATGTGAGAGTGGACAAAAGAGTGATAAAGTGAGAGTAATGTGGTACGTGTGATGTAAGGGCGTGTTTTAATTAAGATGCGTATACCATATGCTATATTCTTTCTTTATGTGAGCAATATGATTGTGATATTTCAAATTAGAATAAAGTAGAATACCAAGGAAAGATGAACATGAACTTGGAGGAAGGCAGTGAGGACTGTTACGGTTGGCGTCGGGCACCACGTGCAGAAAGGAATTTCACTTGACCTCCTCTCACCATGCATCGTCGAAATGAGGCGTGACTGCTCCTGCTACGGTTGGCGTCCCGCACCACGTGCAGAAAGAAATTTCTCTCATTCGACCTTCACACACCCTGCCTCGTCGAAATGAAGCGTGACTTCCTAATTCGCCATGACCATTCCGAGTGTCTGCCGGTCTGGCGGAAGCCCCGCAGTGCTTACAGGCCTCTTTGGTGTGTGCGCGTGTGCGTGCGCGCGCGCGCGCGTGTGTGTGCGTGTGCGTGTGCGTGCGTGCGTGCGTGCGTGCGTGCGCGTGCGTGTGTGTGTGTGTGCGTGCGTGCGTGCGTGTGCGTGCGTGCGTGTGTGTGTGTGTGTGTGTGTGTGTGTGTGTGTGTGTGTGTGTGTGTGTGTGTGTCCGTTCGACTTTAGAGGGACAAACGTCTATAATTCCAGGAGACGGGTCGGCCTCCTCCTTGCAGTCGCCTTTCTGTGCCGGTCACGTGACGTCGACGGAAGCAAGATCCTTCCTCTTTGCAGCTGGCTTTCTGTGCCGGTCACGTGATGTCGACGGAAGCAATATCCCTCCCACGATTGTAGAGAGCCTATTTAAGGGGCTCCAAAATGTACATTTCATCACTTCATGTTCTTCTCATTTTCTTTGACCAACTTTTCAATAAACCATGCAAGTTTCGCACTAGAAATCGTCTCGCCCTTGCTTGCTGCAGGCATCCGGTCGCTATGGTCTACCGGATGCCTGCAGCCCGCCGACAACGCCACGCTACTCAATAAGTAACGTCGGTCGAGCTTCGATAGGCAGGCGCCGCTAAAACTCGGCAGCAGTACGATACACTACCCTGGAGTACGCAACAGGACCAAAAGTGATAGGTGGAATGGATGGTATGTTTCGCTGATGTGAAGAGAATGCAAGAAATTTAGTCTTAGTTGCATTAATAGATAACATGTTAACATTACACCACCTTAGGATATTTTCTAAGTCGGCATTTAACTTAGTAACGAGAGATGAGATATCTTTACGAAAGGTGAATATAGTGGTGTCATCGGCGTACAGAATGCATTTTGTGGAAAAAAGACATTTCGGTAAATCATTATATAAACCAAAAACAGAAGTGTCCCCAGGAGAGAGCCCTGGGGCACACCAACGTTAGTGATTCGCTGTAGGGAATAAGCATTGGAAATAGAAACAACTTGAACTCTGTTATATAAGTAGCTTTTTAGTAGTGAAAGAGCATGCCCACAAATGTCAATTGCTTCGAGCTTAGAGAAAAGGATATTATGATTTATGCTATCAAATGCTTGCGTTAGATCGATAAAAACTGAGGCGGCGAGAAATCGTTCGTCGATTAATTTTTTTGGTTGGTCAGTAAGCTGAACGAGCGGCAGCTCATTCATCTTCCTTGGGAATATGTGAACATTGTCGCTTTCTGCTGCCTTCCTTTTATCGGGTAGGGGGGCTAGTCAAGCTGTTGCAAGGCGGCTTTTATCTCACTGTAATTTGCCACTTACGTGCATTCTGGTATGCAACAATCTGCTGAAAATAAAATCAACTGAATCAGAACTCTGTCAGTCAGTCAAAACGATAATTTTTGCTGACCAAAATTGATAGATCTTCAAGCATGATATCTCCTCCATCTTTGATTAAATCAACCGGTTTTCCATCTTCTCCTGCCGCTTTTCCTCGGGTCATGGCTTGCGAGGCCCTTCTAACTTCATCGATAGATATATAAGGAGCCTCTGTATGCTGTTCATTACTACATCAAATGAAGGTAGCGTGGTTGCTCTGGGTGCTGTACAGGTCAGTATAGGATTCTTCCGGTGCTTTTACTATATCTTAGTTTACCATACTATATTAACTTGCTTATCTTTCAGTGCATACATCTTGGCTTGTCCGGTACCAAGTTTTCGTCTCACTGATTTCATGCTCCATCAATTTTTTACTGCTTCCTCTGTCTTTCTCACGTTATAATTTCGAATATAATTTACTGTCTCCTTGTTGATAAGTTATGACAGTTCCGCGAATTCTACCTGATCTCTTGAGTTGGACAAGTTTATGGTTTGTCGTTTCTTTATTAAGTCCTTTGTTACTTGGGAGAGCTTGTCTACTGCTTGCTTGCCTTGGTGTCTTACCTCCCACTTCAATTGCTGCTTCTGAGATCAGCCTAGTTGCGGTTTCATTCATTACCTCTATATCATCTTCATCTCTGTATTCTAAAGCTGCATATTTGTTTGCAAGCACCGGCCTGAATTCGTCTGCTCACACCCTTACTGCGTCTAGGTTGGCCTGTTTCTTCTCGACTAATTTTACCCTTTCTCTTTTCATATTGAGGGAAATACTAGACCTCACGAATCTATAACCACTGCACTTTATCCTACCTAATGCTTCTACATCCTGCACGATGCTGGGATCGGCAGAAATTATGAAATCGATTTCTTGTTTCGCCATTAGGGCTTTGCCAGGTCAGCTTCCTGTTGCTACGCTTCCCGACGAAGGTATTCATTATTCAGAGCTTATTTCTTTCCGCGAGTTCTACCAACATCTCTCCTCTAGTGTTGCTAGAGTTGATGCCGTAGTTGCCAATTGCTTGTTAACCAGCCTGCTTTTTCCCACTTTTGCATTGAGGTCACTCATGACTACAGTATACTGAGCTTGCACTTTTCTCATCGCCACTTGAACATCTTCGTAAGGCTGTTCTATTTCCTCATCATCGTGATTGGAGGTTGGGGCGTAGGCTTGTACTACATTTGTTGTATACCTCCTACTCAGCTTTGCTGCGAATACTGCTACTCTCTCATTAACACTGTGGAGTCCATCAATGTTGCCCGCTATGTCTTAATGAATTAGAGGTCCTACCATGTATTGTCTTTTATCTGGAGGTCCTGTGTAGCAAAGGACGTGGCCGTTAATCAGCACTGTATGGGCCTCACCGGTTCTAGCCTCACTAAGGTCAATAATATCACCCGCAATGCCTGATAATTCCTCGAGGAGTCACGCTAGGCTAGCATCACTCGAGAGAGTTCGTGTGTTAAGCGTTTCCAGCTTCAGTTTCTAGTGGTGGCCTGTCCGGATCCAGAGATGCTTAGCACCGTATGCCGCGTCGCAGGTATGACCGCCGCCTTGGTCAGGTGCTCCGCAACCGTTGGGGACTGAGGGCCATGGGTTAATTGTGGGGGTCATGAGGGACCTAGTGGCCGAATACTGCACGAAGGAGGCCAATTCTTCTTCCGGTGAGAGATTGTCTTTGTTGAAGTTTAGTGGGCCTTCTTAATTTGGTTGCACCTGGACTAGTATACGAATACGAAAACGATATATTTCATGTTTGTTCGAAACATGGGGAGATGGAAGAAAAAGCTGCTGAACAGCAGCTTGACAAACTCCCACCCCCAAGCTTGTTTACACAGGCAGCAGCAGCTTATACAATATACATATACAGATATTATACAGATTCGGATATATACAGATATTATCAGCATACACGCACACACACACACACACGTTTTGATGGATATCTTATACATCACTAAAAATGATGAAAGACAATTTTCGTAAAATATATACAAGTACGAAACGTAGTGTAAGTATGCATGATTGAAAATACTCTGAAGATTTGAAAGAGCAGCAGTTATAAAATCAAACAGAATAATTAACAGGTACACAGAGCAAACAGATCAAACCTGAGAACTTTCCATAAAAGGTAGTGGATAGGTAGTACATTTGTAGCATTTGAGAAAGAAAAAAGAAGAAAAAGAGGGAATTACTTTTTATCAACGCTATTTCTAAACAACTAAAGGAATAAATCTATGAATTGTGTTTTCGAAATGCTCATCATATCAATTTCCTTGCGAAAAAAATAATTTAATACACTTGTTACTCTGTGTTGTAACATTTGTTCACCGTAATTAGTGCGGTTACGATGGATTTCCCAGTGCTCAGGATGTCTAGTTGTATAATAATAGGTATTCGTTTGCAAGTTTGCCAGATTAGTTATGAGATTAATGTCTTGTTTCTTTTCATCTCTTAATTTTTTACAAAGGTGATAGCTATACAAGTTCTCTATGTTAATTAGTCTAAACTTTCTAAGCAAGCTGTCTGCTGAGTAGTCTGGTGGAGAATTGGCAATAATCTGGATTACTTTATTTTGCATTACCGTCAGTTTCCTGACGTTTGTTGAGGTTGTCTTGCCCCACACTAAAAAGCAGTAAATTATGCGCGATAAAAACACTGAATGACAATGAGCAGTCTTGTGCTTACAGTAAATAGGTCTCGATGCCTGTAGATTAATCCTATAGTGCGAGCTAGGGTCGTGATAACATGATTAGTGTGCGAGTCCCAGAGCATGTGCTCTGAAAAAATTACGCCTAGAGTTTTAAATTCTGTCACAATTTCTATCGGCTGACACTGTATTTGAAGAAGATTATTTGGAACAATGGCTCTGCCCTTCACTCTGAAAACGACTGCTTTAGTTTTTTGGGTATTAATAACCAAGCCGTTGCCGGAACACCCATCGTCAAGTTTACTTAATGTGCCGTTTGCGCGATTAACAACTTTTTCGTAATCGTCACCCTCGAAAAACAGGCTGGCGTCATCTGCGTAGATCAGGAATTTCGTATCATCATCAATGTTAACAATGCCATTTATTTAAATATTAAATAAATACGGTCCCAAAATACTGCCCTGAGGAACACCAAACAAAGTAGATTTAAATGTGGAGGTGCTGTTGTTTACTGAAACAGACTGCATGCGAGTACTAAGGTATGATTCCAATAACTTCAAGGCAACACCACGAATTCCGTAGAATTCTAATTTTGTCAGCAACATACCTCGTTTAAGAGAATCAAATGTCTTTGTAAAGTCTATAAAAACACCCAGTACGTATCGTTCTTCTTCAAGTTTTTTTTTTAGAATGAACTCTTTTTCATGAAGCAGGAGAAGTTCGGTGGAACAATGTTTCTAAAACCCTATTGACAGTCAGCCAGGATGTTATGTTTATCTGTAAATAAAAGCAGACGTGAATGGATGGCATTTTCAAGTACTTTAGAAAAAATTGGTAATATAGAAATGGGTCTGTAATTTGCTAAATTATTTTTGTCATTTTTTTGTGTAGAACACAAACCTTTGCGCACTGTAGCTGTGCTGGAAATACTCCACTTGACAGACAAAGATTGAAGATATGGGCAAGTGGGACAGCAATAATGTCAGCAATGTATTTAATCGGGCGGACTTGAATGTCAAATATATCACTGGAGCTAGTATTTCTTAATTTCATGATAATAGAGAAAACTTCCGTTTCCGAAACTGGACTCAAATAAATTGTCTCAAGACAACTGCCGGTCAAGTATTGGGTACAGTCTCCTGATGGTGCAGGAAGCTTCAAGTTTACTAGATAGTTGAAAACATTAGCTAGATCAGTTCCTGAAATTGTTGTGCCATTCACAACCATTTCACTAACTTTTTTTGACGCCTGCACGTTTTGAAATATTGAGTTTAGTTTTTTCCATGTAATGGCCGCGTTTTTGGATGATCCTAAAAAAGGATTATTGAAATAGCTATCTCTAGCATGTTTAAGGTCCTTGTTTAATTTATTACTGTACTTCTTAAATGACTTAAGCAGTTCGGGATCCCGTTGCTTAAGAAATGCTAGGTACATTGTATACTTTGTTTTCATTTTACCAAGTAAATCTAGAGTAATCCATGGTTTTCTTATTTTTTTCGATTTAGAAGAATTCAGAAATGGAAAGCTTGTTTCGTAAGTGGTTCTTAACAAGTTAAAAGAGATATCAAAAGATATGTTTGCATCAGATGAAGAAAGCACGTTCTCCCAAGATACAGTAGATATTTTTTGGCGAAAATGTTTCTGGATGAAACATTTCTTGAAGGGATCAAAAGGTTAGTCTCTTTTTCATGATGTGGGATGACTACGTACACAGGTAAGGGATCACTAAGATCGCAAGATACGACTCCGGATGCAAAATTTTTGATAGAGGAGCTGAGGAGAAAGAAATGTATTAGTGTCGAAGACTTACTAATAATTCTAGTTGGAGAAGAAATAACATTATTTAGGGAATAGCTCTCGTATAACCATATGATTTCTGTCTGTCTGTCCCCACTGTCTCTCGACATTTTTTTTTGCCTGTGTCACGCGCCACTGCAAGCCTGAAGATGTAGTAAAGTGGAGGGGAATTCGAGCTTACGACCTTCAGATTATAAGCCCGGTGTTCTACCTCTGCTCCACCCCACCCCCTGCATCACGCCACCGCCATTCCGGCCCTTTATACGCAATGCCTCACGACATCAAGTGTACCAGAGAACTGGAAGAAGGCCAACATTATACTAATCCACAAGAAGGGAAGCATTAACGAATTGAAAAATTATACGCCCATTAGCTTGCTTTCAGTATTGTATAAAATATTCACCAAGATAATTTCCAATAGAATAAGGGCAGGCCTTCTGTCAACCAAGAGAACAGGCTGGCTTCAGGAAGGGATATTCTACAATGGATCACATCCATGTCATCAATCAGTACAATCAACCTCTATATGACATTCATAGATTATGACAGGGCATTTGATGCAGTAGAAATACCAGCAATTATAGAGGCATTACGTAATCACGGAGTACGGGAGGCATAGGTGAATATCTCGCGAAGAATCTACGAAGATTCCACAGCTACATGGTTCTTAACAAGAAAAGTAGGCAGTTACCTATGTAGAAAGGGGTCAGGCAAGGATGCACAATCTCTCCATTGCTATTCACTGCATGTTTGGAAGAAGTATTCAAGCTATTAAACTGGGAAGGCATAGGAGTGAGGATCAACGGCGAATATCTCAGCAACCTTCGTCTTGCATTGTCTTGTTCAGCAACACTGGGGACGAATTACAACAAATGATTGAAGACCTTAAGACAGAAAGTGTGAGAATGGGATTGAAAATAATGTGCAGAAGGCAAAAATAATGTTCAATAGCCTGACAAGGGAACAAGACTTCCGGATCGCCAGACAGCCTCTAGAGTCTGTGAAGCAATACATTTGCCTAGGTCAATTATTCACATGGGACCCTGATCATGCGAAGGAAACTTACAGAAGAATAAAAATGGGTTGGAGTGCATACGGCAGACATTGCCAGGTCCTGTCTGGAAGCTTACCACTATCATTGAAAAGAAAGGTGTACAATCAGTGCGTTCTACCGTTGCTATCATATGGGGCAGAAACTTGGAGGTTGATAAAGAAGCTCGAGAACAAGTTAAGGATCGCGCAAACAGCGATGGAATGACAAATGTTAGGCGCAACGTTAAGAGACGGAAAGAGCGCGGTGGTGGATCAAAGAGCAAACGGGGATAGCCGATATTCTAAGTGACATTAAGAGAAAAAATTGAGCTTTACAGGCCATGTAATGCGTAGGATGGATAACTGGTGGGCCATTAGATTTACAGAATAGGTGCCAAAGTAAGGGAAGGGCAGTCGAGAACGGCATAAAACTAGGTGAGGTGATGAAATTAGAAAATCTGCAGGCGCAAGTTGGAATCAACTGGCGCAGGCCAAAAGTAATTGCAGATCGCAGCGAGAGGCCTTCGTCCTGCAGTGGAGATAAAGATAGGTTGATGATGACGTTTATTCATGGCAGTACCAGATATCAACGTCCTGCGATAATCGCTCTGTTGTGAGCTGTCTGCTGGAGTTATGTCATGGGCTTGTTCTTTAATTTTAGTACGTATTCGTTATTGAAAACGAGCACTTAGTGCCACTCAAAGGATTCAACGTGTCTTAAATATTAGGTTGCAAAATTCGCCAGTATGAAAATAATTACCCTATTCCTCACTAATCACCTTGCTAATGAAAAACTGTAGAGGACATGTTGTAATTGCAAACTTTTAAGGTCAGTCAGCACTCAAAGCACCATAATTTACTGGCAACTATGTGCCTTGCCCCAGTTTTGAAAAAAAAACACTCAAAATGCGCCGCAAAATACATTGTTGTTATTCCGGTGAACATTTTTCTGCACTGCACACTTCCACAGTGCAGGTAAGATCAGTAATGGACACTCCATTTGTATCAGGTACAGGCTAAGCAAGTACAGAGACATAGTGCGATTGTAAACAGAACAATGTATTTAGCTTTCGTGGGAGTCAGAAGGCATTGCACCTCTTCTCACTATTATTTCCTGTGTACAAGCATCAAACATCGTCTTCATCATCGGGACATCGCTGCGTCAACGTTTCACACTGTGGATACGCCTGACTTGGTGTTGTAAATTTCGGCATAGCTGGTGAACGGTGTAGTGCATAAACATATACATCGCACGACGTAAAGGTTGTGCGTGCGCGCTGAAGAAAGATGAACATTGCGCGAGATTACGCGTGGCATAATATGAATATGAAGACAATCATAAGGTATGCATTTACTTGCATCACATTTAATTACCCGTTGCACTAGAGCTTCGCTTCAGATTGATTCCAACATGCGCGTAAGATCAGCATAATTTCTTTTCGCTTCCTATCATGTTGATTGCTGCATATTTAGTGGCGCAAGAAAGAGAGGGGAGAAAATTGCATGTTAGTGAAGGGCACATCAGGATGGAAATCTTTTCGGCACTCAGTCACTTGACCGCCATCACAAGTAATGAGGCCATGCGCACAAAGCCTGCGAAACTACCATGCAGCAGCGCACCACTTCACTTATCGCTGACAAACTGAGATGGCGCAAGCAGAGCACGTATTTTTTCTCTGCAGAAACCCACAACCTCCGCAATATTCTAAGGGTGCCGCGCAGAAGTGGGCATAAGTGAATAGGCAGATCAATGCACGCGTGTGTGTACTGGCCGGCCAGACTGCACGATTGTTTTCGAGGAGCGCGCGAGCGTAAACAGGCGGCAGTTGTTCTTGGCATGCGCTCGCTCTCTTTCGTACACGTGATTCCATGGGCAACGGCGTGCGGTAGTCGCTGCCCTGTTCCCGGCGCGTGTAGCCGCTGCGTCGTGCAAGCGGCTGCCGCGACGAACAGCAGACACGACGAGCGTGTTTTGTATAGGCCGCAATGAATTTATCGCCTTATATCGCTCCGCCAGAGCGCGTCAGAAACGGGTGCCCTGTTAGTCGCGACTGAGATCAAAGCCCAGTAGGTCGCAGAAAACCGGAAGCCGACTATTTTAGAAACCTCGTCTAGACGCATAAATAAGTCGTCGTTGGCTTTTCTCTTTATTTTTATTCTAATTTTCGCGCAGCCGGTGGTGCCGCAACCCGAGCGCCGCTTCTCGGGAATCGCAAATGACGTGAGCGTTGCTCACTCAGACCGACGGCCGCGCCGCATGCGCGGGCGAGCTTTGCAACTTTCGGGTGAACTCCGCTACAGAGTGTCTCAAGCGCCCGCCACACGTCGCCTCGGCTTAGCTTTCGGATGGGCCTGTTTGTTGACAGAAACGGGCGACAACGAGGCAGAAATGGGCGTCGCATGGCTGCCCCCCCCTCCCCCCCCCCCCCTTTTTTACCACGCCGGCACACACCCCCCCCACTCATCTTCACTCGCTGCGGCGCATTGTACTGGCGCCCCCTAACCAAACCGAAGCCAAGCAGCGTGGGAGCTGGGGTAGAACGCGGGCCTGATTTAGACCACTTCGACGCCATGCCCGACGCGCGGTCGTAGCCAGAAGCGAAAACACAGATGTGGACAGCCCGCAAGCTGGGCCTCGCGGGCAGCCGCCGCTACCGCGAAAGTTAGCTAACATCCGATAGTCACGGCTCGCGTCCGGGCACGGCGACACAGAAGCTCGAGCTCTGAGACGGAGTTGACAGGCCTGGTCAATGACACTGCACAACTCATTCTGCTTTCTTTTCTCGCACCCTCCATGACGCAACGCCTCATAATTTTTGTGCACTCACTCGCCTTCCCTGTAACGTTGCAAACAAGATGCTAGGCTAATGAAAAGTTAGGGCATACAGTTCTCACAGTGGTGCTCATAGAGTAACGGCAATTCCGCTTCAACACACATTGGAGTCTGCCAGTAGGGCTTTAAAGTTAGCAACACCTGACGACGTCCTATATTGAAGGATGAAGCAAGAAGGACTCGTGAGGTACGCTTACCGAATGTCAAATAGAATGTTCTCGACGCATCACCACTGCTATCAACCGCTCCAAGCCTTAGTAGTCGTGCTCTGTACTACATAGTGCCACTTCGGCCGGGTGCATATACATTTGTCTTGCGTGCGAGCTGGTTTTAGCAAATGCAGTCTCATCTCATCACCAATAACGACGTTGGCGGATCTTTTGATCGAAGTATGGCTACAGAATTCCATAGGGTGCGAAACATAGTCATTGTGTCTAGTTAACCCAAAATGCCGGCTACTATGACCGGCGGCATTATGCATACTACATCGGGGTGCGCTCGCCCTGTGGCACGGTTAACGGCTCGACGACGTCATCTTGCGTTACGAGGTGTACCTGTCGTTACCGCGCTGACGGGCCTCTCTTCAAGATTGGCGTTGGCGGCCTTTTCGGGGGCAAAAGTGTGAAGCTCGCGGCAAATGCCCGAAAACAGAAGACGGCCGTGTTCCCGGCTGTAAGATAAACGATAAGAAAGCATGGGCGTAACGGCTCGCACTTTGCTTCTATTGTGACCAACGAAGCATGTCGCCATTACGCGAGCCGAGCCAAACATAGTGGGGCAGCGGCGCGCGACCCAATCACAACGGCCGCATTTGCAAGCGATCCCGCGATGAGGTGCAGCCGTTAGCCTCGCCATTGAGCCGGTACTTAATGGGAACACAATTAGTGTGGTTTCCAATTCATTAGGGGGCGGGGGAGTGCATCTCTCGCGTTGCCCCGGAGCACCGAGCACTCGTGCGAGGGCTCCTATGCCTCGTTCTCCTCCCACAAGGCTGTCGTCGCGGTGACGGCCCGTTACCGAGGCTCGCGGCCTCTATACACACACAGCCTGCTTCACTTCATTTCACGATTATGTGGCGTCCTCGCTGCGGGCGCTCTCTCAGCTTGGAGGCGCTGCCACGGCCTCGCGCATCAGAAGCAGCAGCAAAACTCGTGCGGCTGACTGGCCGCTGGGGTCGCGATCTTGTTTTTCTTGCCGGGCCGCTAATTAGGGGCGCGCTGCTGCGGGGAGAGTCCGCGCGCCGGCGAGCTCCCCATTGTCTGCACTTCTCAGATCCCGCTCGCAGCCGCCGCCTCCAGTGGCCGACGCCGCTGCGCTCGGTGGTCCGCTGGCACCTCTCTGCGCACTGCCCGGCACGTGGAGCTCTCACCTCAAAGGGCGACTTGCGCTTAGCTTTCACCCGGAACCTCATGAAGCATGCCTTTCTTTTTCTTTGTGTGTTTTTTTCTCACCGATCTTTTATCCTCGCTTTTTTGTTTTCTTGTCCCTTTGCAAACAGTGGGCATTCTGTCAAAGGGTCATTGTGAGAAAGCACCTTTTCGTGAAAGGGTGTCGGGAAGTTTTTCATGTTTCTCTCTGTCTCTATCAATTTCTTTCTTCTTGGCCTTTGTACGGAGGCCATTTCTTGAGCTGCTACTGCTGCTGCTCGGGCGTTCCCACCGCCCTTCCTTTTGCTAATCCGGTACTCTCATGATGTCATCTCATTAGCGAGACTGGAAAAGTACCGCAGCCTAAGAATTGTGAGCTCCATTGTGAATGGCCACGCAATTCCGGACACCAATGAGGTTTGGGCAGTGGGTGTGCTTTCAACGTAAATGTTTTTCTGTTACTAATGTTGCTTTTTTTCTATTCATGCATTTCGGCTCTGGTGAAAGAAAAGTCTACCACAATTTTCTTGATTTCTCCTCTAGGCTTGAAATCTGCACTCCATCAATACTTACTTGATGCAGGATTTTCGGGTTCGCTGATGTTAATTAGATGTCGGAATGTAATTAATGCTATTTCACAACGACGACAACAACCAAAGCTTCACACTTCTTATATTAATGACGCCGTCACACCGAAAGGCCGCTGCAGGCAAAAAAAAAAAAATTTCGTTAGGAATGAAACTTTCTGAAGCATAATGTGAGCTAAGCATTTGGGCTGCCAACAGATTTATCTTTTGAAACTTATGGAAGAGAGAGGGGAGTAGGGGGGCGGACAGATAGAGCTTAAAGCAAATTTGCCAGCCACCTCGCAAATGCCGCAGTGTTCTGGCCTTGAGTTTTTCTTCTTTCTTTCGTCGCTGAACGGTATGTTGCTTTTACACTACTTTGAAAGCACGTGGTTGTGCTTGAAACTTAGGCGAGAGGAAGGTCCACACTTAACAAGCATCAATCTTCTCAATAAAAGTGTCCGGTAGAATAACAATTTAAAGCAAGATACCAAATACAATATCTTCTATACAGGGCACTTCCCTATCAATCACTTTGGCACCGCTTGCGCTCAATGCAGGACCCTTCAAATTTCAGGTATGGCCAAAGGTTCTGGTCTCCAAAACAGGGTTCCCTAGTCCCTTTAATCCACTGCGTAGTACCCCGTGTTTTTTCTGTTTTTTTTTTACCGCGTAAGAAGCAATTATTTTTGTTAGGGTGTGCGCCCCAGTAGGCTTCCTAAGTGCTGCTTTTAATTCGTATGCTTAGTGGCGTGTCCCAGGCCGCCTGTCGGTGGGGCTGGACTTCATCCCACGCGCTTGACCCACCATCCGAGGCCAGCGATCTCGACCATCGTTCCTATTGATCCACTCCGTTGCAATAAAGAAGTTTACGGCGAGCATGAGCAACCACGCCTTCGTCTTTTCTTTCCTGTTTTGTTTTTGTCTTTAACCCTCACTAGCTTTTTCCTTGTGCTTCAGCTCTACGACTACTATAGGGAATAATTCGTCGGGCTGTATTGTTCAAACGTAGCGCTTAAAATTACGGCTCCTTATGACATCTTTATGACCATTTCACTGCAATATTAAGAGACAGCCTCTAAAAATTTAACGCACCAGTGTCGTACGTGGTTTCTATCCATGCACTCAACTTGTTTTATACGAGCTCAGTTGGCCACTATGGTGGACACATTTAAATTCTTAAAGGGACACTAAAGGAACATATCAAGTCGAGCTAGATCATCAGAGTATACGTCTAGAAGTCTGTCATCGTTTTCTCGGTGTCAATATACCTGGTGTCCCCGTTAACTTGGACAAAGATCTTATAAAAACCCAAGAGCTCTAGAGAAACCTTACTGACTGCATAGTAGCATCAGTCGTGTGTACTTACAGCCAGTACTTTTTTTTATCACGAAGTATTAATTAATTGCTTTTAATTGGTGAACTTTTTCATAATTGCTTGAATCGCAAACATATCAATTACAGAGTTGTAAAGAATCTTAAGTAACCTCCGAATCAAGCATTTATTTCGTGCTGAAGTGTACCTTGTTTTTTCCAAGAAAAAACAAAAGCCCGCGACGCGAAATATGAAATAGATGCGCGCTCGCGCACCGTTACTCAAGCGCCTCCAAGCAACCTTCGCGAGATATAGGGCTGCATTCGCTTATCGCCGCATCGTATAAGGCTTCCTCATGTAGGATGGCTCGAGAAATTTCGCCCGTTTCGCGACCTAACTAGCTTGGTGCGATAAGCGTCAACATCTGCGGACGCAAGAATGTTTTGCGCGATCATGAGGCACGCGGCGGGATAAATTCAACCATCGCGTATCATGAAACAAAGCTACGAAACAAATTCAACCAATATTTAAAAAGCCATGCTCAAAAGAGCACGAAAAAATAAAAAAATGCAGCTCTCGGAAGAACAGAAAAGAGCTACTCAGGAGTTTATTTCAATAAGCAATAAACCAAAAGCACGTTAGGCGTCTCAGCCGCCCATAAAGAAGCATCCAAAGGTGCAACTGGTTCAGCCATTTATTCTTTCTGTCTCTTGAACTCCGGAACAGAGGCAAAAATAAACCAGATTTTTTACCTATTTCTAACTTTGTCGCAAGCTTTTTTTGTGTAAGCATAGGGTGACATTATGAAGGGGCGTTAAATAGACACGTTTTATACCAGTTTTGGGCGGTGAGTTTCAACTACCACTTATAGCACGTGCTCAAACAGGTCACCGTTTGAAGCAGTGCAGTACTTGCTTCTTTCTAACACTTTTGCTGTTGCAGCTTTGAACAACGACGTTGGAATCTCGCGGTAGACTCTGCTTATTTTTGTCTTTAGGGCGTCCGGTGTGGTAGGTTCGCTGCTATGCACGCGATCTTTCACGTAGCCCCACAAGAAGTCCAGCGGCGCCAGGTCCAGCGACCTTGCAGGCCAGGATACAGGTCCGTGCCGGCTATTCCACTGTCCAGGAAAAAGCTTGTCGAGCCACGCTCGAGACTGACTACTACCATGCACAGGAGCACCATCGTGTTGAAACCAGCTGTTCCGAAGGCGCGCAAGTGGAACGTTGCAACAGACGTCGTTCACGGGGCCCCCGAGAATTTCGTTGACGTAGCGTTGCGTCATTAGCGTATTGTCAAAAAAGATGGGCCCGATGATGTTGCGATCAAAAATTCCGCACTGCACATTAAACGACCACTGGTACTGGTGTCGCGTTTCTACCAGCCATTGGGGATTCCTGTCACTCCAGTAGTGTGCGTTGTGAAGGTTAACTTGTGCGTTTCTGGAAAAATTAGCCTCATCCATCCAAAGTACGCGAGTGAGAAAATCCGGTTCTTCTTCACGTTTCGTGAAAATCTAATTTGCAAAGTCAAGTCTGTTTTCACAATCTCGGTCCTCAAGTTTTTAATGAAGGAAGGAAGGAAGGAAAAAGTGGAGAAGGAAGGCAGGGAGGTTAACCAGTTTTGCCTAACCGGTTTGCTACCCTACACATGGGAGCGGGATGGGGGGGATGAAAGATGGGGAGAAGAGATAGAGGGCACATAACACGGCACACACACCGTTGGTTAGAGTCTGTCACTCTTGTGCGGTACGTGACATCACTGTCACAGCCGCTTGTCCAAGCCCGTATCCTTCATAAACCGAAGTAGTCCCTTCGTCGCCTTCAGCTGCGATGACTTCAGTCGGCGATATGTGAAAATGGTTGCAACTGACAATGGTCTATTGTCAAGGTGCGCTAGAACGGACGCCATGGACTGTCTCTGAACATTATATTCAGGACAGTCGCACAGAATGTGTTCCAGCGTCTCCTCGCAAAGACAGGCATTGCAGAGAGCGTTGTCGGCCATTCCAATGCGAAACGAGTAAGATTTCGTGAAGGCCACCCCTAGCCATAAGCGATAAAGCAGGGTGGCCTCACTTCGGCGGAGTCCGGTTGGCATACATAGATGCATCAAGGAGGGCAGGTCGTGTTGATGATTGCTGCGGTTGGTCTGGCTGCTTGGTGTGCACCATAGAGAGAGCGTGATCTCCCGTGCAAGCACGTGAAGTCTTCTGGCTGCGTCGGACCGTGAAAGTGGTATGGCCTCTTCCTGTGTGGCTTCAAGAGCTGTCCGAGCGGCTTTATCGGCGTCTTCATTTCCGATGACGCCGCAGTGACTTGGCAGCCACTGAAACGTCACGTGATGTCCTTTCTCATGTGATGTATGGAGTAGGCATCTAATATCGAATACGAGCTGTTCGAATGGCCCGCGACGCAGAGCTGATAGTACAGATTATAGGGCTGCCTTTGAGTCGCTGAAAATTGACCATTGTCGAGGTGGTTCCCGATTGACAAAACAAAGTGCAGCTCGAAGAGCAGCTAGTTCCGCAGATGTAGATGTCGTTGGGTGGTCAGTCCTAAAGCTGATGGTAATACCTCTTTCTGGGACGACTACAGCACCGGACGAACACTGGATGTTTGTGGAACCGTCAGTATATATATGTGCACGGTCTGCGTAACGCTCGTGCAGAAGAAGCAGAGACAGTTGTTTCAGCACAGGCGACGACAGCTCAGACTTTTTCCCGATTCCTGGCACGTTGAGATGGACTGTGGGGCTGACAAGGCACCAAGGGGGCATCGATGGTTTAGATGCAGCGGTGAAGCCCGAGGGAAGTTTGTCGTTGTACTTGACAATAGTTTTTGAGAATGATGCTTGGTGCCTGTCTGAAGGTAGTGTTGCAAGGTGGTGATAGGGGGCCCGTGCCAAATGTCTGATATGCGTTCTCAGGGTTTCCACCGTGATGTGAGTCTGCATTGGATGGTCCCGAGCAATCGCAATAGTTGCCTCAGTTGACGTGCATCTCGGCAAACCAAGACAAACTCTGAGAGCTTGAGCTTGCGCTGCTTGCAGAACACGACTATTTGTCTTGCAGGTGTTGTTCAGTACAGGTAGACTGTATCTTAAAAAACCGAGAAAGAGAGCTCTGTAGAGTCTCAGCATTGCGTCTACTGACATCCCCCACGTCTTTCCTGTCAGGTATTTAAACAACTGGGAGGTTGCTGTTAGGCGTCGTTTCATGTAAGCTACGTGCGGGCTCCAACAGAGGTCTCGGTCGATCAGTACGCCAAGAAATCTGTAGGTTCTGACATAGGAAATGGTCCGCCCATTGATTGAGATGACATAAGGCGTCATTGGTTTGCGAGTAAACGCGACTAGGGCGCATTTTTCTGGCGATATGCTGAGACCTTGTTCACACAAGTAGCTCGCTGTCAAAGTAGCCGCTCTCTGAAGCCGTGCACGTATCTGAGGACGTGTGACTGCCGAAGTCCAGAGACAGATGTCGTCTGCGTATGCTGAAATTTTGGTGGTAGTTGGCAAGTTTTTAATGAATATGTACATGGTACGGGTGCATGTGACCTTTTTTTTTTAAATCCTCCACACTGATGACCTTGGGGTTCCGGCCTCCGCACTGGCGTCACGCACAATACCGTGAGGGTTAGCAGCAAGGAATGCCAAAACATCCGTTTCCGCTTATTGAACTACCGTCGCATTCTGTGTCGTTTTCTTTTGAAGCTACCCGTCTTGCAAAGGACTTCGTACGTCTTAAGTATTGCAGACGGACTAGTGCGTCCTCCACAATGCCACATCTGGAACAGCTTGGCTGCCTTCTTCTTGTCGCCGTGCACCGCCCCCAGATCATTCGTGAAGGACATGACTGTCTTCTTGAAGAGCAGGTCACTGGCGTGGTACCGTTGAGATCCCCCGTTATTATCTACGCAATGAGACGTCAAGCAAAAATTATTTACGTAATCGACAACAGCATATGCTGGCCGTACAGATCCGCCAAAACGCATTAGATGGACATATACACTGCGCAAGGTTTGTTTCTATTGCTAAAGGGAACAAAAGGAACACACGTTGCGGGCGCGCCTATCTACAGAACAAGGTGAGTGCGCAAAAACAGTCCCAAGTTGGCCATCACGGTTTTCCGGCTTCAAAATCCCTCCCTCCCCACGTCCCTCTACGGCTCTGCTACGCTTATCA
This sequence comes from Dermacentor variabilis, assembly GCF_050947875.1. Taxonomy (NCBI): domain Eukaryota; kingdom Metazoa; phylum Arthropoda; class Arachnida; order Ixodida; family Ixodidae; genus Dermacentor; species Dermacentor variabilis. The sequence continues at coordinate 265,953,221 of NC_134568.1, read as the reverse complement.
ATGCGTCAGCGGCGTTTCTCATGATGCCGCGACCATCACATAACGTGAAGCCCTGTATCGGGCTGCCGCCGCTAGCGAAGCCGTGTATCCGTGGCTATTCGCTTGGGAGCGCTTGGGTAGCGGCGCGCCGGCGCGTATCTATTTCGTATTTTGGATGCTTCTCGCGCTTTTGTTTTTTCTCGGAACAACCAACGAGAAAAGCTGAGCACGATACATATGCTTGATTCGGAGGTTATTTTAGGTGCTCTACAACTTTGTAAATAATAAGTTTGCGATTCAAACAATAATTAAGACGTTCACTAATTCAAAGTAATTATTTAATTAATACTTCGTAGTGAAAAAATATTGGCTGTAAGTACACACGACTACGGCTACTATGCAGTCGGTACGATTTCTCTAGAGCTCTGGGTTTGCTAAACAATCTTGGTCCATCTGTGCTGTGTGCTCTCTCTCTCTCCTCCCCATCTTTCACCCCCCTTCCCGCTCCCATATGTAGGGTAGCAGACCGGTTGAACTAAACTAGTTAATCTCCCTGCCTTTCCTTCTCCACTTTTTCCTTCCTTCCTTTTCCTTGGTCCAAGTTAACTGGGACACAAGGTATAAATTTCTTACGTAGGAAATTGCCGTCGAAGGTCTGTCCCACTGCTGCTTCTCCAAGTGGAACCGCCCTCGCCAAAGCGGAGGACTTGACGTCGTCGCCACGTGAGCGCCCTCCATGCCTTCGTTATGCCTTTTGTAGACTCTTTATTCAGCTCTATACACGAAGCGTACTGCTTGGCGGGTACAGTTGTTTAGCTTGCGTGAGTCGCTCTGCGGCTCCGCTTGGGTTCAGCTTACCGATTACGGTCACTTGAGCTTCCACAGCCGGAGCCGGTAGGGTGGTCAATTGCAAGACGTGGCCGCTTCGGCCTTACCACCACTCGCGACCCACCACTCGCAGTGGTGGGTCGCGGCCGCTCTTTGTGCGTCAGAGGTGCTGACGCCACACATAAGAGGTACCATAGTCGACAAGAGATGGCACCACTTCAATTTTCTGGTAAAGTCATTTTCTCGTTTACAAAAGCTGTTTTTGTTACGAATGAAGAATTCGTTATTGCAGAAGCCTAATCTTTCAATCTAGCTAGACTTAATATTTGCCTATAGTGTCCCTTTAAAGCAATTTTAGCCGCCTCAAGCACATGCCTTAGCGGTAACGGACTGCCATAACTTCAAGCACATATCCCGTGCTCCTATATCTATGGGACTTATTTAACAGAAACGCGCGCGTGTCCGTTATCTTAATTTTCAAGCCTGTTTTTAAACTTTTTCAAGCATGGAGGCGATGGTTATGACTTCATCAAGGGATGAGTGTGTGCAAGACTGCAAAGGAAAAAAAAAAACATCTGAGGTACTTTTCTGCTATTACTTTTATCTTTCTCAGCTCACTGAATTCTCCACCCCTTTTCAATGGTAACTAATGCGTTAATTGGAATGCAAGCGACGCTTCAATGTTAGAATTAAAATATGAGTACCAGAAGGCGAAAGAAAAAAATCTATACCTTGCATGCCAACTCTGCAGCAGCACCAATGTGGCCCTGAGAAATATGTGCTCGCGAGCCAAAGGTGACGATGCTTTGCTTATTTGCATACTCTTTCGAGTTGAATTTGAAATCCTGGTCGGAAGCTCGTCGCCGAGAAACTTATGCAAAGAGTGATAAATATGAAAAAAAGACAGCTAGCGAATATAAGCAGCACAAGAGAGGGAACAGGAGAGAGAGAGAGAGAGAGAACTGATGGCAACGATTGCGACGTGCAAGCCACTCTGTTCCTTCTTTCTGTTTCATTTTTTGCATTCCCTCTTTTTCACGAGGCCTGCCTGCCCAACAAGAGCATCTGTGAAGAGCGGGACCATTTATTGAAAGCCACGTCATGTCATCACCCTTTCGATTTCGCTCCCCTCAAACTTGTTGAGCCTGCCGGGGGGCGCTGATCCGTTTTTACTGCGGCTTTACGGGGGCGGAGGTCTTTCCTCTCGCCGCCTTGTCCGAGATTTCACCGCTGTGCACCGCTGCTTCCCTTCAATCCTTCCTGCCTTTTCATTTTGAATCCACTTTTTTTTTTCACGTCCGTTTCTCTGATTCTCTGGCTGTGCCTTCACGTTCAAGCGAGGAACGGAGGTTCCGTTTTACCTTCTTATTATTACATCAAGCATTCAGCTCGCACGTGGAGCACGCCGGATTAAAATGTAAATTTCCGAGCGCCCTCCCGCGTGAGACGTCCGGGTCAACGACAACAAGCGCGTATAAGAAGAGTGCGTGCGGGACGCTTGTTGCGCGCGAGCGTAATCGAAGCGACAGAAAAGTATGAAAGGAAAAGGGCATAAGAACATCGAGATGAGTGTGTGTTGTGGGAAAGCTGCTTCTCCAAAGAAACACGGATTGCGAAAGGGTGAAAAATGAAAGCCTGCAAGTAACGATATTGCTCTGGTTAGAGTTCGCGTCTTTTCTTTGGCGTCGTTCCTTTGCCGAAACTTCTTCTTTGTTTGATTTAGTTTTGTTTTCTCGCCGTTGCAGAAGGACGTGATCCCTCTGTGGCTTTCCATTTATGCATCAATACTCGCGCATTTTCGTGAAATGCTAGCTTTGCCTCCTGCTCTTTCCTTTTTCTTCTTGACACAACTTTACAAGACTCTGGCAATTTCGCGACAGCAAAGCTTCCTGCCATCTTCGTCTCGCCTTACTTGCTATGAAAAGGGAATACCACGCGGCGAAAGGTTTGAAAGAGCAAAATTGGATTCCGGCGAATAAGCTAGCTGTGGTGCGCATTCGGCGCTCACGGATATTTCTTCTGGTTTGATGCGCATGTTTGCATCGATAACGATCACTTAAATTGAACGTCGCTATATATTACCCGCCGCAGTGGCTTAGCGGCTATGGCGTTGCGTTGCTAAGCACGAGGTCGCGGGATCGAAACCCGGCCGCGGCGGCCGCATTTCGATGGGGGCGAAATGCAAAAGAGCTCGTGTCCCGTGTTTTGGGGGCACGTTAAAGATCCCCTGGTGGTCCAAATTAATCCGGAATCCCCGACTATGGCGTGCCTCATTCATGGTTTTGGCACGTAAAACGCCGCAATTAAATTCATTTCTGGCCCGCAGGATATTATCAAAATCTTTGACAAGAAGCAGCAGACATTCAGTAACGCTTCGCTGCAAGTGGCCTTAAAGTTAACGAAGAGTTGTGCAAGAGACATAAGAAAATGAAAGAGGCGTCCACTCTCTCAGTTTCTAGTTACAGACTTATACTAAAAAAATTCGTTGGTGCGATGAGAAAGCCACCGTTTTTATTCTATCGTTCTTTATCGCGTCTTTTGATCAGCCACATCACACCACTGACAGGTTCCGAGTTTGTCGCCCCCGTAGCGCAGCCCTTTATGGTAATCGACAGTCGCCGATCCTTTGGGCATATTTTGCGATTCAAAGGCAGCACTACAAGCTGTCATGTAAGCTCTTCCTCGTGGCCCTCATGAACAAATTATTTCACAGATTAGATTAGATTACCATAAAACCGATTGAGAGGCCACGACATACAATTTGAATGGCTACCGGAGCATTGTGTTAGATATAATCGGCAATGAAAGCACCGACAAAGCCACCCGTGAGGCATATGGAGAAAGCGAAAGCACCAGGATTCCCCTGTGAGAACGGATGCAGCGCGGTGCCTCAGTGGTCTCGTCCTTACCATGTCCTTATGGAAGTGGAACACACCATAGTACACTAACCGGCGCCTACATGCCATGTATTCATGCATGAAGTCGCAAATTTTACGCCGTTTACTCGACGTGGTGAAACTTCAGTGCGTCGCCTGATAGTAGGTGCTTCGTTTATGAACACCTATTCATTTTTAATTAGAAAGGCAGACGTACCAATTGCAACACCCGTGGTCGCAGAATAAACCTCAAAACATCTCATGTATGACCGCCCATTATACGATGATGAGAGGATTACTTTTCGGACAGCTTTAGAGAACTTAGATCACAGCCCTTTTACAGAAGGGAACATCCTGGGACCATGGTCTCGTGCGTCTGCAATCCGCAAAGCCACTAACGCGCTGCTTCGTTTGTTAACAAGCCCTGAACGATGAACACTTCAATGCGCATGTGTCCGTGGTCCACTGTGAGCTTCTGTTTTTCTCTAATCATTCATTCCCCTTTCCCCAGTGCAGGGTAGCCAGTATGGCTCAGCCTGATTAACCTCCCTGCCTTTCCCTTAAATTACCTATTTCTCAAGATTCACCCCGCGAATCAGGCCGCATGGTGGGGGTTGTGTTGCAGCAGGCGAGGTTAGCCTGGCATACATAGCCGGCAATTGTTGCGCCTGAGCCTCCTACGAGTGTCGCTTTGTGTGTCACCAGGTGTCGAAGAGCCCCGTGTCGCGAATGAAGGCAATCAGTAGTCGCTGCACCCTCTTCCTGATTGCCGCGAGCCCTTCGGGGAAAACGACGTCTTCAAACGTCCTGTGCGAAATACTCGTACCATTATTTTGCAGTCTGTCGACCATCGCTTTTATTTCTGTGTCGAAATGCATGCATAGCCAAATGAAATGTTCGTTGTCGCCGATATCACCACAGAAGGCACAGAGCGGGGAATTCGCGCATCGTCCGGTCCTGAATAAGCAGGCCGGGGTGTACGCCGAGTCGGTTCTGATGCGATACCACAGCGTTGCTTATTCGCGAGTAAGTCCATGGGTCATACAAGCTTGATGTGGAACCTAGTGGATCGCCCTAAAGTGAACGCGAATTGCATCCTTAGGGTTCTGAAAAATGTTTGGCGCTCTTACTTTTGGGACACATGTCAGTGCTAGGCGTGCAAGAGCGTCAGCTTTTTCATTTCCTTCAATTCCTACGTGGGATGGGATCCATGGAATTCTTACGTTAAATCCCTTGCTTATTAGAACCTAATCATTGCCAGAGACTGCCTTGTAAACAGGCAGCATGCACGGGTGAAATCATATTTACCTTTATCTGTGGTGTTCCAATTTACGGCTGAGACTGCGAGCATAATACCTTAGTTGAATACGCGAAAAATAAGTCCCCAAACTCTACTAAATGTTTGATTGCGTTAAGTAAAATACAGTGAACAGCAGTTACGAGCCCCAGCTAGATTTATCAATAAGTGTGGCGAATGCCACATAACCTTGAGCGGAACCCCTGGCACTCCTGGAAACGTTTAAGAATAATCCAGTCTCACCTGAAGTGCTCATGCATACTCCTGCATAACGCTAAAAGCCGTTGTGTCAGTATTGTCTTGAACATCGCAGTATAGTGACGTTCACGGTAGGACTGTCTCTAGACGCTCATCGCAAGATGAATGTCGTCCTCATTTTCTTCCTTGTTATGTCTTGCTAAGAACGGCCTGCTGAGGTGCAAGTTTTACCAGCCAGTCGCGACAGCGGCGTCAAACTTCTCCTGGAAGGCCGCCGCAACCCTCTAGCCACGACGTCACTAAGTCGACTGTGTCCGGAGGACAATACGCGCGTCCTCGACTGTCCGTCGCAGGAGCCGAGATGAGTTCGGCGAAGCAGGCTTTGTGCCGGAACAGGACACCACCTACCCGGTCTGCCGCGAGCGGGGGAGTTCCCGAGGGAACGTAGTTCGAGGCCCCTTCCCACGCGCCGTTCAAGATGCAAGACAATGGGCAACCGGCCGCGCTACCGGAGGTCAGCTCGGGGAATAAAAGGCACCTTTCCTGACGTAAGCCCCGAGTTCTACGAAGTCCGTCTGACGTCGGTTGACGACCGTGAACCTGTGTGGAAGTGTGTGTGCGTGTAATCCCTCGCGCAGAGAGGCAACTTGTTTACGATGACTGGTCGAACGTTTCCCTCACCTTGGGATCGAGGGAGGACCGAGTGTTTATAAACCACTGTTGTGCGGCTGCTCAGTGCACTTTCTCTCGCAGTCATGCTAGACTGATGAACTGCAACGTCCTTATGTAGATACTGTAAATAATCCCATATTCCTCGTTCTCGATGAGAAGCAGTCCTTCCCTTCAACAACGTCCTCAACGTGGATAAGTTGGACGACGGCATGGGCCAGCTACCTTCTAATTCATGCTCGACTCCAATCTTGACAACTGATTACGAGCGATGGGATTGAGCCCTCAATCCTCACAGTCTTCACAACTTAGTCCTTTAACAAGTTTGACTAGTACAGTACTTGGTTCACAATAGTGCTCTTGTGCAACAAACATTCCATTGGTTTAGTTACTCTGTGGTGCAGAGAAACAAGCTCCCTTTAGGCAAGAGTAAGTTTGGTTTAACAGTAGTAGCGCTTGCCCTTATCTATGGCATGTCAGAACGTCAAGCGGCCCTGTGGATCGATGCACGCTGTTGGGTCTTTTATCGCTTTTAAGACTAATCACCGGCAACGAGATAGCGTTCCGTCTCTCAGAAAGGGGCTTCCCAGACTAGAAATGCCACAACCAAAGCCCGCACAGCCGCGACGTCGCGATGCGTGCCGCCTACGTTTCGTGGCAGGCGCGCAACACGAGCCCGAAACATGTAGTGGGCCCCGAGAAAGAAGCGTTCGCTGCCTGCAACAGAGCCGTGCGCGCGTATGTCTTTGCTAACACGATCCTCCCCGCAATTTTCTTATCGGCACGCGGCTTCTCTGGTGCATATCTTCCTGGCGTCGGTCGGCGTTCATCCGTCTCAACCATCGCGTTGCGAGGCGGTGTCTGCTGGCGGTGGTGGGGAAACGTTTTCCCGACTAAAGAGGGGGGGAAAAAAGAAGCCGGGGTGCGCGACTGCTCGGGTTTGGCGTCCTTTTGCGGCGATTAAAAGTTACCGCGCGGGGAAGCAAGCCAGCGGTGGCCGCCGCCAAACCAACGGCGGCCAAATTGCGTTCGCCGGCTTCAATTGTTGGGAAACGGGCTGCTACGCGGGGATGGACCTCATATTAACACACGTGAGAAGGAGCCGAAGCTGTCTTTTGCTTTTCTTAGCGCCACAGCAGGGGCTTGCCGGTCGGTGGCGCGGTTCTTTTCGAGCACGTTCCTTAATTATGCGGTATTGCGTACATTTAATAACGATCGCGGCTGCGGCTCGGCTGCCGCCCCGCTGTGCGCGCGCACGGAGACGGAGAGCCGCCGGTCCAGGTGTGCGCCGAGTGAAGAGCGGCCCAAGTAGTAAAAGGGGGCAGCGGGAGCTGCTGCCTTTCTGCCACCACCGCCTGCCGAGCTCTGCAGAATGGCCACAACTTTTGCGCACCGTCGCGAGACGCTCATTTCAGGCGGTTCGCGGTTTGTTGTGTGGCGGCGCGGTTTGTTTATTTAAATGGGAGAAGCACCCGCGGGCTGAGAAAAACTCGATTCCGCCGCCGCTGCCGCCACCTTGCGCTGCTGCAGTAGCTGCTGCACCGCCTCTGCTTGCCTTCCGTGACCGGCGGAGAATCGCTTTCCGTCTGCGCACGAAAGCCGCCGCGGCTCCTCGAGTGTTTTTCGCGCACGCCTCGCCGACCGGCGCCGATTTTGTTTTTCACCGACCGCTCCGTGCATGCGCACCTTTTTTGTCCTGCGCGGTGGTGGCTGAGGGCCAGCTGGTCCTTGAACCGCGCAAGCCCGCCCCCTAATTGAAGGAGCCACGCTCTGGAAAGAAAGACGTGGGACAAGAGGCGCGCCGAGGTGATGAAAGCATTCTTCTCGTTATTTTCGAACCTCGAGCTGTCGGCGCAACTCCCGCGCCTATGCAGACGCGCTGAGTGTCTCGTTGTCGGCCGCGACGGCTCGCGCTCTGCCAGTGATAGACGTTGCTACATCCTTGGCACGCGTGTTGCACGAGGCCGGCTTGTTTCACTCGCGTCCCGAGCGATGTCTCGAGGTTATAGCTACTATATCGGCGTGACGTGCAAGTATCCGACGTTCACGGAGGATCGTGGAGAAAGGCCACAAATGCTTCTTTCAGCCACTATATAATCGAAACACGAGTAAGACGTAACACGTTTCTTCCCTTTAATATTTTAATCATCGTTTTTGCGAGCCTTCCTTCTTTCGTACATGCGAAATGAACTTCCGCTGCTACATGTCAGTCTGCGTGGTGAGATTCGGTGAATCGTATTTTTCTTTGTCACTTCGTAGATGGCCTTGGTTTGGTACAGGTGTTATAATATCGGTTTGAGGAGCAACTTTAGTAGTGTCAAAGGCTCCTTCACGGTCAACAAGAAACGACTGAGACACACGCCACGCAAGATAAAAAATTTCAACAACGTGCTGGCATGTACAAGGACTATAGTGAAGGACACAGCGCGCTCGCGGTTCGGTGGCGTTCCCACGAAGCCAACGTGGCTTCATCGCCAAAAGAACTGTTCGACGTCGGACGGCACGCTCTCGCCGACACCTGTGCGTCTGCTATGCTACCACTAGCTACCTAGCTACCACACCTGAGGCAGCAGACCCAATGGCAGACAAGCATGCGACCAAACAACGACGTGCCGCCTACCTCGCAGCAATGGGCAATCCACTCTCTATACCGTCACTTCCACCGAAGGTATTCACACGGCGAGAGTCAGTCGTGCTTCGGAGAATCCAGACAAGCACCCTCCTTACTCCTCACTTGTTGAACCGTTTCCACAAGGGTGGCACACCACCACCGTAAGGGGGTTCTGTTTCATGTGCAGATGTCGTGCTGATCTAAACCACCTTTGTAGGGAGTGCCCACTCTACATCCTACCAAGGCTTCGTGCCCCGGCCACCATACAGCGGGGACCCTGGCCTTCTCTCCGGACTTGGGCTTGCCCAGATACCACGTCTCCGGACCATGCCATCGAGCTCTGGCGAGCACTGCTGCTGTTCCTTCAGGACCCTGCAGCACCACCCGTCGGCGATCGGCTCCGCGACAGCCACAAGCGTCATGCGGCCCCTACTTAGCTGCCTCCAGGACGTTCATTAATAAAACGGAGGCAGCCTTACCCATCCCCTTTTGCAATAACACCCCTCCTCTTTCCACCGCAGCGTCTTCGGCGCATTTTAATGTGGAATAAACGTGGTTTCATTCATTCATTCATTCTGCTATGCAACGGAAGCGAAAGACACGTTGCTGCGAACTCCCATCTTGCGTTGAAGCCCGGCCAGACCAACACAACCGCCTGGCTGCTCTTCCCGGTTCCGTATGCGAATGCCGACGCGACCTCTTCCAATCTTTTGTGCCACTGCGTGCGAGAAATTAAACACTTTGTGCTTCGATCCTCGTCGAACACGCACGTATGCTTGCTCTGAGCACGCGCATCCTACTCTCGCAAAAAGTGCCGTTGCAACATGGGCTACATCCTTGCGTCGACGCAGCATGTGAGCAGTCTATTTCATCACAACAAGTGTAATGCTATCGTCGATGCGGAACACTCATGGCGATGGTAAACTAAGCTTTCTAAACAGGCTGCGTAACTGTTCATGTTGCCTAGCGACGATGATTTCTTGAGCGTTGTTGAATTATTGCCCTTGCAAAACACAACTCGTTATTCGGTTATACAGCCACTATTTACAGTTATTATATCGCAGCCTTCCCACCGCGGATCGAAAACTCTCATGCGAGATGTCTCTAAAAGACTGCTTGTGAGCTTTTTTAATAAGGGAGTAACGACATATTTTCGACGCCTCATTGTCCTGCGTTGAATGAAGGCCCTGGATCTCTAAAGCCTAGAAAAAGTACCGGAAAGCCTCCGAGCACCCAAAGTATATTATATATTGTTTTTTCTAGTGCTGTAGTTTCCATATGATTTCCTGGGAGGTGACTGGGTTGTGTCGTCATGGCGCAGAAGGCGGTCACGGCGGTAGCAGGTCTGCTATGCTGCTTCATAGGGTCTCACCACGAGTAGCAGCATTGGAGGCGACCGAGAAAACCGGAGCGAGCTACAATGCGATTGCATTGCGTGAAACAATAAACTTCAAACAAACAAAACGTCTGGATGTCCTACTCCCGCGTCAGCAACTTCTGTGCCATGACGTAAGGACACAGTTACCTCCGGGGAAAGGAAATTGAAACGAGCTGTAAAAAAGCTACAACGTTATATTATTTAAGCGGCTCTGAGGCTTGCCAGTATTTTTTATCAATGGCTTGGAGGTCCTGGACCTCCATTTAGCTAAAAAAATAAGGAGTCGGAAATACCATGCCATTACTCGATCATTTAAAAATGGCGATTGATGCGCACCGCTCCTCCAAGAAGAGTGCAGAAGTAAAGTTCATTGCAATGAACTTGGTAAGTTAGTCGTTCTGGAGATGTGCACGGGCAGCATTTTCGCGGCCCAACCCTGCCCGATCATTGGCAGATAATACGCAAGCCCCTAACCGTGAAATTGTAAAGTACGCGGTAACGGAGAATGAACTTGTATTCATTACATTTGTCGCCATCGGCCATATCATAGACACCGCAGGCGTGGGACACAGGTACTGGCAGCGGCTCTGATAACCATTGCTTTGAAAGTTCCCAACTACAAAACGTATGAGTCGACCGAATCAGACAGGTGCCGACGAGCGATGTGACATAGTACATTACGCCATATCAGCGTATGTGGTGCAGGTGCGCTGCTCACCTGACGGTGAGCAGCACACCTACACCCCATGCGGCCTCGCCTGCTATATACGACGCCGCTCGCTGGCGCCTTCCCGATACCATCGCCATGCCTGCTTCGCTAGCTGTCGCTTCCAGTTCCGTATTGAAACTGGACCGATCCGCATTTTGCGGCACCGGACCAAAGCCGGGCCAGCGGCAAGAAGCTCGTGGCGCGTGGCGTCAGACCAGGCCTTAAGCGAAGGCAGATGCAGCAAGCTGAGCACCCGCTTCTAGCTCGGTGCAGCTGCGTGTGATGTGGCTCAAGTATTGATACGTCAACCTTTCACTATCGCTACGAGCAGTATTTTTAACTGTGCACCGGCACAAGTCAACCTTGTGGGTAATGTTTTCGATCGTAAGTGCTCTTTGCTATTGGCTGGTAGCCTTCACTAATAATGTAGCATCAATATTGGCTGAAATTATCTCTTATGGGGAATTGTAACATAAGAGCTTTTTTGTGAATACGGGCCTTAATTACCTTCTGCAAATGAAGCGCTATAAAAAATTTCAGGCCCAAGTCAGGCTTCAATGACTTTGGTGTCACGGCGCTTTGCCCCGAGCATCCACTGGTTTACGGACATTGAAACGCATGGAAGCGACCATATTCCAACATACATAGAGATTACAGGAGTTGAGCAAAGTTCCTCTACTTGCTTGCGTACAGTTGATTGGACAAAGTTTAAGAAGGATATGGATGACGTATGTCGGGAAGGCCTTCCACACACTATCGAAGATGCAATCGCAGAGGCATTAAAAACATCCAGCTGCTCGCTCACAAGGTCAGCAAGGCGAACAGACTGGCTGCCTTGTGAACTGTGAGGCTGCGTGCGGCACGCCGACAGGTGGAGAGGAGGTATCGGCGTACGAAGTGCGTCTTGGATCTGAGGGCTTCACGACGCATACAGAAGAAAGTCCAGCGTCGTATGGATAAATTGGAAGACAAGCGATGGAAAACTTTCTGTCAGTCGCTTGATCCCCGAAAATCGCTCTCACACATATGGCGAACGGTTAGGGGCCTTCGCTCATCTCCGCATCAAAGGAAGCCCTTTGCTGCTCTGGCCCTCTACCAACTCCGCTCGGAACTTCAAGTGGCTGAAGAGTTCTGTGCACGGGTTGCTGGGTCCGTGGCCATCATTACTAACGTAGCATTGCATGACATCCCTGAGGTACGTGTACCAGAAATGAACGTACTCTTTTCACTCGAAGAGCTCGATGCTGCGTTGACAACCTGCAGGCGTTCATCGTCACCAGGACCTGATGGCATCACGTATGCTGCCCTATGCCACCTTGGACATGACGCACGTGATGAGCTGCTCAGCTACTACAATGAGTCTTGGTAGAAGGGCGCCATTCCTAGACAGTGGAAAACGAGCCGCTTGATCCCCATTCTGAAACCTGGAAAGTCTCCGCTTGAGCTCTCATCATATCGTCCGATTGCGCTTTCGAGCTGCGTCGGTAAAGTGATGGAAAGAATGATTCTTGCTCGCTTGGAATGGTACCTAGAGCGATTCAACATCTATCCGGACGCCATGACAGGCTTTCGTCGAGGTCGCTCGTCCATTGACAACGTCATTGACATCGTAACCTGGGTCCAAAATAAAAAAAAGCCTCAAGCGCCTATCAGTGGCACTTTTTCTAGATATAAAAGGAGCATACGACAACGTCGCCCATGAGGCCATACTGCACTCACTTTAGACTGTTGGAGTTGGTGGCAGGATGTATCAATGGATTCGGGACTATTTGACTGAGACGTGCTTTTTCTTACAGACTGAAGACGGCCCAACTTAGGAACATTACACCTGCCGTGGTGTGCCGCAGGGTGGGGTGTTGAGCCCCATTCTGTTCAACCTCGTCTTAGTAGGACTAGCGGAGTACCTACCGCAGTCAGTTCACGTCTCAATATACGCCGACGACATTTGAATCTGGGTTTCTGCGGTGACTCGCCCTCAGGTACGAGCCAGGCTTCAGCGGGCGGCAACCATGACGGCGTCTTATCTCCGAGAACAAGGCCTCAGCGTGTCTACTGAAAAGTGCGCATTGGTTGGCTTTACGCGCAAATAAATGACATCGTATCCTGTTTCAATCAAAGGTCAAGCTGTATTCTATGCTAAGACACATCGCTTTCTGGGTGTAATCATTGACCGCAACCTCTCGTGGAGCCCCCACTGCGTCTATCTAAAGAAGAAATTAGTTGCCATTGCTCAGGTCTTTAAATTTCTCTGCGGGAAAAACTGGGGTACACCAGTCCGTTCTATGATGCAGCTCTACAGGGTACTGTTTCTCGGACTCCTACGTTACCGCCTATCAGTATTGTCAAATGCATGCAAGACGAACTTTCGCGCCTTGGAGAGCATACAAGGTCAAGCCCTACGCACGTGACGTGCCCTACGCACGGTGCACGTCAACATCGCAACAATTGCCATCGCTGGGGACCATATGATCCAGACACACGTAGCTGTCGACTCTCTCAGAGCGCACATTCGCCATCTGTCAAGGATCCCCGACCATCATTTGGCCTCCCTACCAGCCGAGAGACCTCAAGCGACCTTTTAAAGAGTGATTAACACTCATAAAGAGTGCATACCGTCATATTTTACACCGGCGACGAAGCCTTCATCTCCCCTGTGGTACCTACGACAGCCTCAAGTGAATTTTGCTATTGCTGGAATTACAAAAAAGTCCGATCATCCATCGCCGGCTCTGAAGCAACTTACGCTCCTATTACTGCACCAGACGTATCAGGACCACATACATATACATACCGATGGTTCGACCTCCCGTACTAGCTCAACTGCCGCATTCGTCGTCCCAGCCAAGAAGGTTACAGTTAAGTTCAAATTTTCGCATACGACTACATCTACATCGGCAGAGCTTGCAGCTCTCCATACCGCTATGATGTACGCCAGCGAAGAGCCAACAGAGAAATGGGTCGTATTTTGTGACTCTAAGTCAGCCCTTCACGGCATCAAGTCTGCATTACGTCACAGAACTTACGAGCAGATGACATCTGACATCAGGGAAGCGCACCACCATGCTCTGGAAAGAGGGCGCACCATCATATTTCAATGAATTTCTGCTCACTGTGGCATCGTCGGCAACAACCTAGCTGACAAGGCTGCCCGGTCTGCCCACGAAGATACCCAGACGCGTTCAATACCTTTGGCGAGCTCGGACGCTGCCAGGGAACTTCGCCTACATGCACGCAAAAAGTCGCAAGATCTCTGGAGTTCAAGTGCCTACAATGGTCGATTATATAAACTGGACCCCACGCTACGGCTACAACTGTCATCTAGCCTTTCCCGCGGTGAAGCAACCTTGGTGTACCGCTTGTGGCTGGGAATAGCGTTCACGAACTCATACTCTTATCGTTTGGGAATGGCCGAGAGCCCGATGTGCGATTCCTGTGGGTGCGAGGAGACCATCGAGCACTTATTGTGTACCTGCCCCCGCTACGATGTACAACGCCTCTCTCTGCGGGAAACTTTACACCGACTGGACTTAAGACCGTTCAACGAGTCAAAGATACTCGGACTGTGGCCACACCCGTCACTGGCACGAAAAGCGAATCGTGCATTAGTGCAATACTTGAAGTGCACCGGCTTACGAGACCGTTTATAGTGTCCCTGTGCATAGTGTCCCGCCCACACGCACTCAGTGCTCACTTTCTGCCCTTTTCCTCTTTATATTCCCCTTTCCCCCACCCCCAGTGTAGGGTAGCAAACCGGATGCTCTTCTGGTTGATCTCCCTGCCTTTCCTATCCTTGCTTTTGCCTCTCTCTCTCTCAAGCTCGAAGGCTTGCTTGGTGTCATGGCCCTTTAAGGTTTGTCAATCTGGAAGTTCTCTCCGAAAACTTTAAATACCTACCTAACTTTCTGCTGTGATTTTAAAGCGAAACTTTCTTTTGCCTACCCCCCTCCCTCTCCTGGTTTTCTGTCTGTCCGTCGGTTCCTTGCTGAGTAAAGTGGGCCGACCCTGCGGATAGGCCAAACTGGGTCGACACTACAATCAAGGCGCTGACTTGGTGGGCCGATCCTTACATTAGCGCACGGTACTTGTCTTCGCAAGGGTTTTACTGGGGTTATTGCGCGAGTTGATCCTGCAGACAATGTGGTCCTGATAATCCTGATAATGCTATCGCATTACCGTCTTTCAGGCTTATAGCATGTGGATCTAGCTTCTTTGCCTCTTCCTCCAGGTTTGGCGTTGGCGTCTCTCCGAATACACGGAGCGGGAGGGTCTCCGACACAGCTGTGGCGGGGAGAGAAAAAAAGCGCCGAGAACAGTTATAGGACCAAAGACATTTACGAAGGACAAGGAACATCGCGCCGGATAGACTCGACGTTATGTCTCCGCGGTCACTTATTTCGCGTGGGTCGCGTGGTGGAGGTGACTGATTGATCGAGTGTTTGTCAGAGGTGCTGACGCGGTGAACATGCATCGCTATGTTTAATTGTTTTCTGTACATATACACCTCTTTTCACAGTGCTTCCTTCGCCACTCGCAAAACGTCGCATTTGCCTGCAAGTCACCGGCATTCTCGTCGAATACGTAAGGTCATGTGGACTTTTGTTTCCATTTCAGGAGAAGCCCTATAAAATACAGAAGACGGAAATATAATACAACTACGCTCGTGATGTGTCTTTCACGTAGCATTTAGTTGGCACAATTTAAAAAGAAAAAAAAAACTTCACGTAACGTAGATTCCAACAAGTGTGTTCGATCTGCCGCAGTTATTATTTCACAAATTTATTTACTTTTTCCATTCGGAGCACACCTTTGCACTGTATCGCACACGTTGATCTCGTTTCTTTATTAAGACACAATGCACGCACTTGTTTACTGTTTCCTCTCTTTATTTTTCTTGTCCTTCTTATCTATTTTTTTATGGAGGTAATCTACGTTAGCATTTAACATCAAGTTCCGCGCTCATGACTCGTCAGAAACCTCTCTAGCCCTCTGATGACGACTTTCAGGAATCATTTCAAGAAGCCCTTCGACGTCGCCCAAGCTTACAAGTACCAGCCAGTTAGATTATTTTTGCTTTAGTACCAGCATACCAAAGTTAATTATTTTACTTTTGTTCAAGGAGTTCCTTCCTTATGAACAAACTTAACATTTTTCTAAAGATTATTTCTTAAATGTTAGCGAAACTTGACGCAAGCGCATCATTCATCCAACCTTTTCATTCGCACTTCGTGCAAGATACCGCAAATTATGCCTGCATGCGCCCAGTTTTGACGATCGTCCCAGTGACTAAAGATAACGACGATGTGGCTAATGATACCAACTTTACGGGCACCATATATGCCACAAGCAGCACAGCGTGTTCTAAGTCGTAAATAGCCTGTTATGCAGAAAGTTCGTTTTAGTTTAACAGTCCTTATACTAAATAAGCAGGGACGGAAATTTGAGAGTCTTTTCGTTACGCCGGCTTTCAAATTTTTCCCCCCTGAAATGAAAACTTTTCCTTACGTGTATACGTGCTGACTTTCTGCTGCCAAATGGACGGCCTTCGCTCGAAATGACCTCGCCGCATTCTTTCCCCAACATGCTCATGTGCGTGTGAGGCGGCTTTATCAAGAGACACGGGAACATGATTAAGGCTGCGCAAGAAGCGATGTCGTTCACGTCGTCTGAAACAATTCCTATGCCGCGCCTTGCGCATACTTGCAGACAATTGCTGCGTCCACGACGCGCAACGTAAGCTCGCTAAGCAGAGACCTTGTTTTCCTTTATAATATCCGATGTACGGACGCACGCCTTGGTCGGCGCTCACTCGGGCGCGCGCGCTAAAGAAACAAAAAAGAGGCGGTAAACAGCGCAGCGGCGCGTACGCGCGCCGCCGCAAAGTTTATTCACTCCGGCGCGAAGAGGCGCGCGCTGCCTTCACCGCACGGCGGCGGTGGGGCGTGAGCACCGGCTCGGCGCGGCGGCCGCAGATACAAAGTTCGTGGTTTTTACGCAAAACGGATCCGTCGGTCACCGAGCGAGAGGCGGCAGGAAGCGCGCCAGCCCGTTTCCTCAGCGCGGGCCGTCTCCGCAGCGAGCCGCCCAGATGGCTGCTGGGTCCGGCCGTTTGTTGTTCTGTCGGGAGGCCCGCCTTTATTTTTAAACGGTTCCTAGCGGCGCGTCCACAGGTGGAAGATGGACGAGGGGGGCGGAACGGCGCGGCTGTTTCTCGGCGCGTCGCTCCCCTCCGACGGCGCGCAACACCTCTCGACAGGCCGGGCGCTCTCGAACACGATACTCGTCCTCCTCCGATGCGAGCCGCGCCGCCCGCTTGATAGCGCGCCCGTGTTTGCCCCGACAACCTCCTCGGCTGCTTAACCTGCGTACGCCCGGGTGCGGCCCGCTTTGTCGGTCTCCGCTGCCTAAACCGCACCGAGACAAGGGAAACGTGTGCCGCCATTTGGCTACGACGCCTACCCTTTAATCTGGCGTGCAAGACACCTTAAGAGCGTCAGTACAGATGAAGGGCCGATGTGCCTAATGCCGTCGTAGGTGCGGCATTTGGTCGTGTTGTCGAAGCATGCGTGGTATGTGCACAGGCTACGCGGGAGACCCACTTGAATCTGTTTATTCGGTAATGTTTCGGCCGGAAACACATACTTTCTGAACTAATAAGAGACACCATTCCCGCAGCCGAAGCGCTGGTGAATATGTAACTCCAACTAAACAACGTGTAAGTCTTCGCTAGATATTGATTGTAGTCGATTTGTTCCCTTAGCTCAGGACAAGACAAGGAGAGCGCGAAAGAAATAGGCAAACACATGCGCCGTATGACATGCATACGCACTAGCGCACGTCCTGTTCGTGTCTTCCTTTCGTGTCCTTCGCGCCTTCCTCGGTGCTGAACGTACAAATTTCTCCAAAGTAATGCACGTGCCAACTTTTCAAGAACACCGTTGCAACAGACAACGACACTTCTACGGCGTTAAAGGTTCAGTAATGCTCCTTGGCTACTTTTAAAAATATTTTGAGCATTTGGGCGAATAACTTCATCGCCGATGCTTCCACTCCGTGTCATGAAACCACGCAAAGGAAAGCCTGAAAATGATTCTTTTGCTTTATAGCGTTTCCTCTGCAGTACTTCGTGCTTACACGTATATCAGTAGTTACTTGTCCAGCTAACTCGTCCGACATTGATACAACATACAATGAACAAAAGAAAAACTGCTACCGCCAGACTGTGACGGAGAACATGGAGGGCCGGGCTGTCGCCAATGTGAAACATTTTGCTAAAACCTTCAGAACGCTCGGGAGTTGGACCAATTGATATAAAGGCATAGCTAGAAGAAAGCGTAAATAGGCAGACAAGCCCAAAGAACATTCATACCCGCGGAACAGGCGATGTACTTACAACTGAACGTCTTAGTGTGAAAACGAAGAATGTAAACGGAATCCAGCTTCTGCGCGCACACTGTTGCAAGAAATGACCAACAACAGTTTCAAGCAAATCAATATCTGGCGTTCAAGTAGCGGAAAAGACGGAGGTAATAATAATCTCCAAGGTTTTTCTTGGTGTGTGTGTACGTGAGTGCGCGTGTGTGCGTGCGTGCGCATGAGTGTGCGGTGTGTGTGCGTGTGAGTGCGTCTGCGTGCGTGTATGCATGTGTGTGTGCGTGTGCGAGTGTGCGCGTGTGTGCGCGCACGAAGGGGTGGATCTTTATTCAAGGGCTTCTTTATCACGCCAGTTTTCCTTTCTTTTTTATCGAAGAATTACATCCACGAGCATCTTTAGATGCACCGAAAGATGTGATGGTGCGCTTCTAAATGAGTTATTGTGTTGTTTGAACGCTCGTTAAAACAGCAGCCAGCCTGCTTCAAGTAAAATGCAAGTAAAATGGTAGAAGATTTTCAGATAAAGTAAAAACGTTGATGAATGCACATCCGTTCCGTCCACTCCGCTGCTAGAATGCTAAATTCATTTGCTTGTAATGTGAAGCATGCCCGGACAGGATTTCCTTTGTATTCGTCGTTGTTTTGCAAATGAACGTTCAGATAGTAGTTCAGCGCTTCTTTCTGTCTTCGTGTCGGTGTCTGTTTTGCGCGGTCTTCTACATACTCCTGAAGCCTATCGATAAACCAATATGCACTGGTACTGGAAGTACTTGAGGGAAACTCATTAGCAGGCGTACATATAGACGCTCGCGTCCTACTCATCTTTTCATCGGTACTTCTATATTTTTACTTTTTTCTTAAAGAAATGCCGCTATTTCGCGTGCGTTTTCTTTCTTTTTCGTTGCCAGCTTGCCAGCATCAACCAGTTTTCTCTCTATGCGGGGTGATCATCTTTAAGTTTTACGGAATTTTTAAAGATCGCCTCTGGCACGTAGCATAATTCGTGTCATTTAACTACGTTATTCGAAGAGGCGAGCATTTACTAGCACGAGAAATCCAAACGCATATCCATCTAATTAAGGATTACAAATTGTTTTCTAAATAATTACTTTGCGGCACATATTGAAATTTACGAATTGTCGCCGGTGAGTTAGCAAGACGTATCCACTTAAAATGAACTTTCAGGATGAAATCTGTTTCGAGATATTTCCCAAAGTTTGGGACGAAATACATGGTCGTTCCAGTTACTTTTAAGCTTCAATCCATAAAATAGCGTTTTGTTAATAAAGTAACTGGAACAATTGTGCACTCTTACGGCGAATTTGATGGCGCATATCTCACAACTGCTGTCATTCTGGAAAATCATTCTAATTGGATTAGTTTTGCAAACTCACCGTCTACAATTCGTAAGTTGCAATATGTGCCGTAAAGTAATTATTTAAAAAATTATTTAGCGAATGTTTGTTAAGTAGTTGAAACGTGTTTAGATTCGCTGTGCAAGTAATGTCCGCTTCTCTGAATAATCTAGCTGAACGACTTGAATTATGCTACCTGCAACAGGCGGTCTTCAAATATTCCGCAAAACTTAAAAATAAGCACAACCCGCCGCGGTTGCTGAGTGGCTATGATGTTACGATGCTGAGCACGAAGTCGCCGGATCGAATCCCGGCCACGGCGGCCGCATTTCGATGGGGGCGAAATGCTAAAACACCCGTGTACTTAGATTTAGGTGCACGTTAATGAACCCCAGGTGGTCAAAATTTCCGGAGTCCTCCACTACGGCGTGGCTCATAACCAGAAAGTGGCTTTGGCACGTAAAACCCCATAATTTATTATTAAAGAAATAAACACCCCGTATAAGACTTCCACATATCGCTTACGTTGTGGAAGTGCTATACGGGGTGCTTATATTTAAGTTTTGCGGAATATTTGAAGACCGCCTGTAGCAGATAGCATAATTCAAGTTGTTGTTGGAAGAGCGGCTACGTTGATCGTAACCGCTCTTCCAACATAAGGAAATGTCCAGATTTTCCGACAGTGTTCCTATAGCTATACGTCACATGTAACTATTGTTGCAGCACTTCCTGTTTATCGCTGACTGATATCGTATATTCAATTATGTTATTTATTTTTTTCGGGATCTGCACGCTTTCTTGTTAGCATCATGCGGTATTTAGCATTAGGGATTGCTTATGCAAGATTATAAAAACAATTTTTGTCAAGGCAAATGAGGAGCCTTCCTGCCAAACGTATAGCAGCCTCGGTGACTAGGGTTCTCTTAACGTGGTCAGGATAAACTAAGGTAAGTTACATCTATAGTAATTCTACACCCGCGAAAAAGAAGGGCAGAAAAAAAAGAACGCGCGGGATGATCATAAATTTCATCGTCTCTATTATTCACCAGCCCCCCCCCCCCCCCATGCCAGGATCATTCTATCCTCTTTACTTTCTCTTTTTCTTCAACAGGATACCAGGACTTCCCTCCCCCCCCCCCCCCCACGTCAGCGCAAAGGTAAACAAGCACGATGCGGGCTTTCCTGTGTGACCACTCTGGCGAAGGCGCACGTGTACTGCGGAAACTGCGCGTTTCACCTGTTCCTGTAAGGATAAGCCGGGGTCGTAAACATCGCTCATCGGACGTGCCTGCCAGCGGCGCTGCGAAGGGGAAGCGCGCTAATGAATGGCCGTCCAATGTGCGGCTGTTCGGCACCCCTCCCCGTACCATTGGCCGGGAGGGTGAGCATCCAGTGCGTGGCGAGGAAAAACCAAAAGCGTAGCAGCTCTGACCAAAACGATTCGAGCTCCGGAGCGAAATTGAAGGTTTTATAAAGACAATGAACAAGCCTAAGTCAGATTGCTTAGGCAATAGTAGATGAGTTCTGCCGGATTTTTTCTTTTATCCCCCATCACTCTTGCCCCGTGCAGGTATAGGTATAACCGGGTGTCCGTGTGATTGCCCCCCCCCCCCCCGACTTTCGTTGTTTTTTTTTCTCACTTTGTCTCTTTGACGTTTTATTATACCACAGTTTATGTTTGACCTGTGTTCCTAACAGATGTGGAGAAAATGCGACGTTCGATAGGTATAGCGTTTGCCGGAAATTTCGAACAGAGTTGTCTCGCGAGAGTTGTCACTGGTTCCGTACCGAGGATACAGTGGAACTTTTGGTGCTCGACAGGTTATCCGCGAGTTGTCTCCCAGTGACATATGGGCCTATTAGGTTGTCTTGTACGTGACGCTGTTTACGCCGCCAGACTGCTGTTGGCAACCTTATCTATTTGCAAAGAAAAAAAGCAATTCTTATGCTACTGCTGGCAAAGTAAGTTAACTCTTCTAGACCATCTATGGAAAATCGGACAGCTATCTTATTCTCCAAACGTGGTAAATTTCCTTCATTAAATGTCCTTCCCCAATCAATGTGTAAAGTAATATCCAATCAGTTGACAGTTCTCTTTTCCCAGTAATTGTTCAATGGTTAGAAACTTAGCAGTAGTCTCATATGGCGTGCCCGCAGCGATCATCGCTTTCTGTAGGTCACTCCTTGCCTTCGTCCGCCCTAGAGGACATAGCTTGGCGTGAGAGCCGCCACTGCGCCACCTGCATCGTCCTCAGCTTTCGAAGCTAGTGCTTCTTCACAAAGTCTTCCGCGCGTATGTATACATCTGGGATTAGTCACTGGTTTTAACAGTGGACACCGAAAGGAGGGCGCATATATGAGGAATCGCCCACTTCGGCATCGCTTAACGTAAACGTTCCCCCCCCCCCCTCCCGTAAAGGCGGTGACGATCGCACAAGTCTCACCCGCAGACACCACGGTGGCGAACGCCTTTCCCACGGTCAGGGCCACTCTGCTTTTGATAGCGAGACAACACGCGGAAGGAATGCACTTTGATGACGCGTTGAGAGTTGTTCGGCCTCTCCGCGCTGGCATGCTGAGTCGCCGACTCTTGTTGCAGCAAACGCACTGCTGCCCGCCTCTCAGGTTCCAGCCGGCGTTGCGGCGTCTGGACCCCACACGTGAGCCCCCATCGTCGTACGTTTATTCTCCAGTCCGCCGATCCTGTTTACGCAAGCTCGGTTGACATTCGGAACAGCGCGAACATAAACAAACCAAAGCATGTTGTCCAGACGATGCGTTGGGCTTGACAGCCCCCTTTACATGAACTTCGGATTGCCGAAATTGCTATAGAGGCCTCGCCGCAGAGCTCAGCAGTAGCTTTTGCTACTCACGCCCTGCTTCCTAAACTTTACAATAAAACTATGGATGCCTTTAGGTGAACTGAATGTTAGTCTAAAGTCGGTTGAAGCCGTAGTGTAGTGAAAAGGGCCCCGAATTACCTGTTGTCAAAACTTATGTATGGAGATTACAAGGCACTGCCGGTGATGCATTCTGCCGCTATAATTCATAGAACCGTGGAGTTGGAACCAGTACGGTGGGGCCCCCTGCTCTCTTTTTCTCTGCGATAGCTTGGGATCCACTGCGAGAGCCCCCTCATCCATGCTCAGTTCGTTCTCTCAGTTCGCATTCGCAGTGCTCAGAGCTACGTCAAAATCTCGTGTGCTTTTGCTGTACGAGAAAACCGACCGCTACACATTTCAGGTAATACAGATTCTCTGTGCTGTGTTCGCCGGCTTGTCCAACGTTCACAAAAAATACTTTCGCACCACAAGGCGCACTGCTGCTGTTGACATCACTGGCGGTAGGCGGAGAAATCATTGGCATCGCCGAAGAGGTACACCGAGGCCTTCCCAAAATTTTGAGAGCTCGTCCACCTGTGTGATCTGCAATAGAGTGCCAGAGAAAACACGGAGAACGCGGGAGATGGAAATTTAGGACGATGAACAAAACTAGAACAAGGTAAATGTGGAAGCCAACGTTTCGACAAGTGGACTTGTCTTTTTCAAGGCGACATATTCTTTGAAGCCATCGTAATACGACCTCGTTCCCTACTCTTTTAATTTTTTTCCATACCGGACATAGCGCAATTGGAATTCGATTACTGAAAAAACCACAGAGAGAAATTCATTATTGGTGAGTTCTGAAGGAGGCGCCATATCACACGAAGTAGAACCGTGGATGAAAAAATAAGCAAAGAATCGCGAAGCTTGTGCTTAAAATAAATGTAAAGATATCTGCTAGTATGTATGACTGAACTGCAGTACACACGTGCGCCTCTGCCGTAATGCAAGCACAACGTTTTATGTCACTTTGATGCGCTGTTGTGCGGCAAAAGGCGGTAGGCTAACGTGCTCGTGAAGTGGCGGTAAGACCGCGTGGCCTCACAGCGTTCGCCGCATCTGTGATGATCATGTGTTATATCATGTGTTATTGGCCTCTAAAAACACATAGATGAAAAAGAATAGTAGACTAACTGCAGCGAGGTCTTCGTCATACAGAATTTTCCCCCTCTCCAAGAGTATGGTAGCCAACCGGGCACGCCCTTGGTTAACCTCCCTACCTTACTCTCTCAGTATAGGAGACGACGAAGAAATGGCTCTTGTGTGGAACCCCGTTTTCCACTGCTCTCATCTTACGAGTATTTTTTGCGTGTTTTCGGGAGGCGCCGCTCCCTCGACCTTCGGCGATGGAAGCGGAGTCAGCTAGACGGCAGGTCGAGACAGACGTCACAGCGTCAAGCGCTCCGAGGAAACGCAATCACCTCATGAGCGACAAAGGCAGCGAGGATACCATACTGTACGACTCGCTTCAGGAGAAGATCTATCTGTTGACGGTGATTACTTGACAGTTGTGAGGCAAAAAGGAAAGAGGAGAATCGTCACTGCTTCGCCGTCTTCAACAAGGACGACGGTGATGGCAAAGAACAATGACATGGCTCATACCATCCTCTCCTTGCACGAGGCGCCGACCGACGACCTGAATCGACTAAACAGGCAAGCCATATCTGTCACACTAGAGGCTCTTGTTCCGATTGAGATTACGGATGTAAGAATTAACACCCGTAAGAACATTCTCGTGGTCGATGCCAAGTACAGAGCAGCGCTGGATATGTTGAGTACACTCAAAGTGCTGGGCAAGATAAATGTTCGCAACATAACACCACAGGACAGTGATACTTCGTCAGGTGTCATTTATGATTTCGATAAGTCAATCAACGACAATGACCTGCCTATTATTTTGGTTAAACGCGCCACAGCAAATGTAATTATTATTGAAATCCGTTGCCTAGGAGAATAAC
Organism: Dermacentor variabilis; assembly: GCF_050947875.1. Classification (NCBI taxonomy): domain Eukaryota; kingdom Metazoa; phylum Arthropoda; class Arachnida; order Ixodida; family Ixodidae; genus Dermacentor; species Dermacentor variabilis. The sequence continues at coordinate 265,929,110 of NC_134568.1, read as the reverse complement.
GTGTGAAGATAACCTTCAAGGAAGGAAGCCCGCCATCCCAAGTGAAAGTTGAATTTTTTCGTCATCCATCGCGACCTTTCGTTCCAACCTTCAGCGCCGTAATTGTTTGAAGATCAGTCATGTCAGCGGCATATGTGAAAATTCGACCGTGTGCCCAAAATGCTCTGAGCAGCACAGCGCTGATGCTTGCCGTGCGACTGATTTCAAATGTGGCAATTGCTCTGGTCCCCATGAAGCATCGTCGAAAGACTGCCTGAGACTCAACAGAGAGCTAAAAGTCCTAAAATAAATGGTGGGAGACAACTCAATGCACAGAGAGGCCGCCGCCAAAGTGCGACGGCGTCGTGCCCGGCGAAGACGACCTTCGTCCACTAGAAATACTGATATCATCGTAATAAAGATACTTCCTGCAGCTGGTGCTCCTAAGGCGATCATCCGCACGGACAACACGGTGTCCGGTGACGCAGTGAATACGTTTACTGCATATGCCTGGCCTACAGTTCCGACATTAAGTCCTCCAGCAGAAGAAAGATCGACGGTGGACTACCGACGCACCAATGACGGCACAGATCGCGTGCGAGGTCAAGACAAGCAAGTAAACAAAATAATCAAGTCCCCAATGAAAGTAATTCGCGTGTTGATAAATGACATGCAGACGCCATCTGTTCGGGGTGCATTGCAAGTGCTGGACGGTCTGGATACGGTTCTTGCGAGCCTCGAATAGCAAACACAATGGCTCTACCACCTCAGACATTCTTCAAACAAGTCAAAGAAGCGTCTAATATGCAATGCAATGCCCGTGGACTGAAATCTCGTATTGCTGCTTTCGGCATTACTTTTTCGCCAATCGATTCCACATTATTACCGTCTGTGAACCAAACCTACAGAAACACGTCCGGCTCTCAGGCTATGAACCTTATGTGTCATCAACTTGTAATGACATTAGCAAGCTGATCATCTATATACGGTGTGAACTGACTTATGTCGTTCATCCAGTGCGGCCTCATGACAGTAATCAGTATGTCTGTTTGACCGTGAAAAAACACCAACTTACGTATACTCTAGTGCGCGCTTACCTTTCTCCATCAAGTCGTGTCGACAGAGAGAGAATGAGTGACATTATATATGCGACTCCTGGTCCACGGATTGTTGTCGGGGACATTAACGTGCATCTTTCACTTTAGGAAAGCATCAAGGTAAATTCCATAGGAAGAAACCTCGTTTCCTTTTCCTGCGACCATGAACTTTGCTGTCTAAACGATGGCCGTCCTCCGTTTCTGCATGGCCGGACGTACAGTAGTTGTTTAAACTCAGCTTTTGTTTCGCGATGCCTCGCTCGCTGCGTCCATTGGTTCGCAGATATAGAAACCCACGGAAGCGACCACATTCCTACCTACCTGAACAGAAAAAGGCCTAACCAAATCGGTTTCATCAAATTTTAAACAATAAACCGGCCCGTGTTTAAATCATGTGCACTTATGGAAAACGCATACCACGAAGGCTTTTCGTCCACACTAGAAATTCAGATCGCCAAAGCCATGTAGGATGCTATGCGTTCATTTCGGCCATTGGAGAAAAACACGGATTTTGAGGCGGAAATAGAGCACCTCCGGGCAATACGCCGGCGAGCGGAGCGACGGTACAGACGTAGTAAATCGGTATACCTAAAAGAGGCCAGACGCATTCAAAAGAAAATTCAGCGTCGGCTGGCTGTACTGTAAAATAAACCCGGGAAATCTTTCTGGGAGGCTGTCGACCCACGTAAACCTCTGTCGGTTGTCTGGAAAATAGTCCGGGGACTTGGAACAGCTCCTGAAAAGCGCCATCCATTTATATCGCTAGCCTTCCATCAAGAACGCCGAGAAGTGGATGTAGCCGAAGATTACTGCGCGAGGATCGCGGGTCCGGCGTTTACCTATTCACCTTCTGCAGCTCTTCCTATTATCCCCCCTGGCTCCCGAGATGCTGGTATGGACGCTCCTTTCTCCATCAAAGAACTCGAGGCCGCACTCGCTGGTTGCAGGTGATCTTCGTCACCAGGACCCGATGGGATCACATACTCTGAGCTGGCACACCTTGGTCAAGAGGCCAGAGATGCACTTCTTGGCCTATACAACGCATCGTGGCGTGACGGCCTAGTCTGTGCCACGTGGAAATCCAGTCGCTTTGTTCCACTCCTCAAGCCTGGCAAGTCTCTATTGGAATTGGAATCTTACTGCCCAATAGCACTGACCAGCTGTGTCGGCAAGGTAATGGAGAGAATGATGCTTACACGGTTAGAATGGTACTTGGAATTTCACAACGTCTATCCAGAGGTAATGGCTGGTTTACGACGCGGCCACTCGTCACTAGATAGCGTTATCGACCTTGTGACGTATGAACAACCCTAGAAACCCCTGAAACGAATCTCTGCGGCCTTATTCCTCGATGTTAAAGGTGCCTACGACAATGTAGATCATCATTCAATTCTGGACGTCTTAGAAGCTGTAAGGATTGGTGGACACAACTTTCGCTGGATACGCAGCTATTTGAATGGAAGGTCTTTATTTTGAATGAAGACGGGCCAACACCGTCCAGCTATACCAATCGCGGTGTACCGCAAGGCGGAGTACTCAGCCCTACCCTGTTAAACCTGGTGCTGGTTGGTCTTGCCGATTCGTTACCGCAAAGCGTACAACTCTCCGTACATGCAGAGGACATTTGCATATAGGCTTCAGGAGTGACACGTGTACAAGTCCGCGCACGACTTCATAAGGATTCAACGGCCGTGTCAACATGCCTGAGAAGGCAAGGCCTGGAGCTTTCACCTGAGAACTGTGCACTCGTTGTTTTTACTCGCAAAGCGATGCTTTGCGGCTTAATGACGAAGCTGTGTGATACAGATGAACGCACCGATTTCTTGACGTCATTACTGATAGAGACTTCTCTTGGAGCTCTCACGTTTCGTACATGACAAAGCGTTTGGCCGCCATCGTGGACCTTATTGCGTTTCTCGGCGGGAAGTCCTGGGTCGCAACAGTACCATCAGTGTTGCAACTATATAAAGCACCGTTTTCGGGCTTCCTGCAGCACAGCTTACCTGTAATAGGAAATAATTGCACTACGAATATCCTCAAACTCCAGAGTGTGCAAGCACAAGCACTCAGAACTTGTCTCGGTCTCCCAAAAACTATGTCATCGATTGCGACAATGACCCTTGTCAGAGACGATCCTTTGGCAGCATGCATTGCTACAGATGTCCTGAGAGCACGCATCCGACACCTGACTAGGATTCCCTCACACCATCTTGCTTGCTTGCCAGAAAGGAGGCCACATTCAACATTTGGCAAAACTATTGAAAGACTTTAGTCCTACTTGCCATCACAGTTCTAGCCCGCTACACGATTATCGGACCAATTGTGGTGTCTGCACCAGCCGCAAGTGCAAGTGACAATTCCAGGCATCATAAAGAAAGCTGGAGCGCCGTTACAAGCTTTGAAGCAAGCAACTTTGGAACGCATTAAAAACGTGCACAGATTCCGGCAACATGTCTACACAGATGGTTCGGTAAAACTCAACAGCTCTGCTGCTGCAGTCGTCATCCCGGCAAAATCTGAAGAAATTAGGTTGGAGACTTCATGTCTTACCACCTTGACGGGTGCAAAACTTGCGGCACTCCGTGCTGCACTTGAATTATTTAATCAGCAATCACCGCAACAATGGACAGTCGTTAGTGACTCCAAGGCAGCCCTTCAGTGCATGCAAAGCCCAATGCGCCACGGACCCAATAAATTCAACAGATATATCATCGCAGTCATGACAAGGGACACAAAATAATCTTTCATTGGCTTCTAGGACATTGTACCATCAGCGGAAATGACCACGCCGACGAAGCCGCCCGATCTGCACATGAAAGTGGTCAACGTGTCCTGATTCTGATTTCGTGAACAGATGCTGCGGCTGGGCTGCGATAGATGTCCCGTGAATATACTTTGCCCCTGTGGGACACGAATGTTTTCACCATGTGTCGTTTGCGTTCGTTGTCTCCGTATACACGGACGCATCTACCAGCTGGGTTACCACGACGTGCACAGACCATGCAATACCGTCTGTCACTAGGCGTTGCATTTACGAACTCATATGCCTTCCTTATTGGAATAGCCAACAGCCCCACATGCGACACATGCAGGAGTGATCAAACGCTCGTACACATTATCTTTGTCTGCCCGCGATATAGCGCCCAGAGACAAATGATATGCAGAGTGTCGGACCAGTTGGACAATCGTCCCCTAGCAGAACTAAATGCTTTAGGTCAGTGCTCCGAAAGAACATCCGCGATGAAGGCCTTACTCGCGTTACTAAGGTTCCTGCGGTCTACGGGCTTTCAGGACAGACGTTAAGAATGCCACCCCATCCCGCTCTATAGCGTACGCGGTTTGTTTGTGTTCGTCTCCCTTTCTCTCTATCTCCCTCTTCTGCTCTTTTTCTCTTTTTATCCCCCTATTCCTTCCCCCATGCAGGGTAGCCAACCGGAACTACCTCTGGTTAACCTCTCTGCCTTTCTATGCATCCTTTTCTCGCTTCGTTTCTCTATCTCTCTCGCTCTCCAGTCGGGCCGAGAGGGCTATGACCTCGGAACTTTTGCGGCAGATTTTACAAATTCTAGCGTTATACCATGCTGTACAAAATACTTCATGCGTGGTCATTTTTTGAGGAACATAATACGCAGTGATGTCACAAGGGCACTGGCGATGAATGATGCTTGTCGATGGAAATATGGCGATGACAGGTGTGTGCGCAGAGAAGCACGACGCGTATCTAGCTACATTCAAGAATCTGAAGCTCTTGTGTGAAAGTGGCACATAACCATTCTGAAAGAGCGACTCAGAATGGGAACAGGCCCGTTGGCGCTTTCTGGATAGCTAAATCAAAGAAAATCAAGTAAATCCGTTTAATTTAATGCGCTATTCCATTATGAGGTGGGTGTGTTTTAGAGATACCTTTGAGGCGACATTATTTCTTGGGACTTTATGTAGGAACTTGTTTTTCGTATACGAAACAGAGGGTGTGCTTGCTGGTACCACTTTGCAGGCCAGCGTACAAGAATTGTCGTACAGCGAGCAGGGGTCAGCGTATGGGGTGCAGGGTTTTCTGGCACTTGAATTTGCCCCACACATATAACAGCACACATTAAAACTTATATCCATATCTTTTCAAAGTTCTTAATCATGTATATGAATACGGGAGAGATCGCCTGTCCTCCGATGACGTTTACATTATTCATCCCGGGCTGCGATTTTTAGAGAAATAGCTTTTCGAAGATCAGCTAATTGCTACGTGGTTTGTAGTCCTATAACAAGTCTGGCCTAGATGAAAAGCTAGCTGAATATCAAGAAAATCGAAAATACTGTTTGTGGGCGGCTCATAAGTGAATTCAAAGGCATTGAAGCAGTCCTTGAATGAGGCAAGCAACATTAAAGGCCGGCGCCTGCATCGCATGAACATTTATCAAGAAATATGACAGTCATCAACGTACCAAAAGATTCTTGCCCCGCTCTTGCCTTTCAAATAACCGGACGCCGTTCTGTCTACTTTAGCCAAATACTGATCACTGAGAATTGGCGCTTTGCATGAGGGGAAACAAATTCCTTTTTTCTGAAGGTAAGGCCTTCAGTCCCACCGAATGTATGTTGGCTTCAGGTAAAACGTGAGAAGTTCCAAACAACTACTGGCAGAGGCACGGGAGAAGTTTTGAAACCTTACGACGCCATTACGTTCAATGTAATCTGCTACGGCAATTGCCATTATGTCCTTTCAAGACCAGCCTTCCTGTGTCTATTACTTGTGTATTAGTCTACCGGAAAGAAAACTGCACCTAATTCGATACTTCCACCTACTATGAACGCGCAATGCAAGGCAGTCATCTTTTTTGTAACCGTCCGCTTAATAGGACGGGGAATGGGCTTCGCTGCTGTCCAGACCCGTGCAAGAAACCTACTCAAACAAGTTGACGAACCCAGGGGTGTTCTCGGCCCGAAAGGAACTGAAAGTTGCGAGAAATATCAGATTAGGAGCATGCTCAAACATAGGCTAAAATCTACGCGCGTGCTTTTTTTTTTCAGTTTTCAAACGCCTGCTACGAGGTCCGCAGTACAGGCGCTAGCCGTGCTGGAGCCGCTGATTGCAGCTCTTGAACAAGAGCTTACGAAGGAGGAGGTGGCATAAACTTCATATGTAGAAATGGGTCGACGGTGGAATCGTCCGAGGTGGGCGGCTTCCCTAGTTCAAGATGCCGTGGGTGCCGTTAGTGAATTTTTGTAAATACCTTGAATACGTGCTTCAGTTTCCCGTGCTAGTAATGTCCGCCGCTTCGAATAATCCAGCTCGAGGAGAAGAATCATGCTATATGCCACAGTGGATGTTTAAAAATTCTGGAAAGCTTAAAAATGATCACGACGCGTAGTGTTATTCGGATTACTGGAAACCAGTAAGCACACAGTCACTATTATCCATAGTCATGCACACTGGAAGAAAATATCATGCTTGATTAGGCGCATTTGCATATGCCGGTTTCTTAATGATTTCCTAATTATTTCATATGTTCAAAAAGTCGATATGAGCCTTCACAAAGCTGCACTAGAATTTTTCTCAACTACAGAACTAGATTCTCTCCTGTAATGCTTGTAACCTGCGTGTAAGGTGATATGTTGTGGTGCGCTTTCCTCTTATTTCTCCCTTTACCTGCTTCCGCTTCTTTTTGTCGTTTTTTTCTCCCGTATTCAATCAGACGGGCGGGGTCTCCATTTTAGGTGACACTTACCGCTTCTCTTCCTTTCGGTGTGGTGTTTGTAAACGCTTACGTAATTAATAATAATAAAAATAGACGTTGAACGTATCACTGGGCTCTCAGGAAAAAAAGAGAGGATGAAAGAAGAAAAAAAATACTTAAAAGGTGCCCGGAAATTTACTGAAAACATTTGTCATATGCAATAATTTCTTTGCTGTGAAAATTGAAAGACTATGCAAAATAGGCCGTCATAACTTCGTCACGTTACGCCGGCAAAGTATACAAATCAAATAAAGAGAAGCGACATTCAGCCAGCCGCCTGTTTCTACCATCAGCGAACGACCCATTCACTACATGGTCATGGCTTTGCGGCAGACCTACCGGCTGGCGTACTCATTGTCACGGAGAGGCGCGACAACAACTCGTTGAACTTTGTAACTCGTTCTTCCCTTATCTATATGCAAATTCTTCCTCGCACTTTTATCAGTGCGCGATCCCACAGGCAACCTAAAGTGTATGATGCGAGCTTGTGCTACTACCTTCCACGTCATCCACCGACACCTCCCCCGTTCTCCTCGCGGCTCTTGGCATATCAGTATTCCCCTCGCCATTTCTGCGAAAAGGCCAGTGTCACTCACCGTTCTCTTGGTTGTGGCGTGCCCCTGTAAAGATTATTGCTTTCCTGTCTTTGGGTATCTGGTTGTCCGTAAAGCAGTAAATTTCGCGCATCGGAGGCAAAGCCACATTCCTCAGCGTTAATGTCAGACGCTGTCGCGCTAAGGCTCACGCCTTTGGCAAGGAATCATCATTCGCATTCGGTTACATATACTTCTTAGGCAGCTATATATATATATATATATATATCTAATGGTAGAGGTCTCCTCTGCCAAAGAGTAGTCCTCCAGAAAGACGCGTATTTGATTTCGCTATGCTCTTTCATCTGGTGAGCGTCGTATCGGCCTCCACTACCATGATGTGGATTGACATGCTAGACCTGTGGTCAAGCTAAGGTTAACAGGTCTTGATGTTTTAATGATGCAACTCTCGTTTTCTGAACCGTTCTGCCATTTTTTGATATTTTTTACACTGTTAGGCATCATGCGTTCTTTCAGCTTTCAACGTGTCCATATCCCCGTCGGTACAGGCCGTGCCACAAAGCTAGCTCAGGCATACAATTTCCGTGATTTCTCCGGGTGGTTACTTGGATATTGTTTATATGTTCCTGCCAACTTCGTAGCAATGGCAAAGCACTAATAGTAGCGATAACAAATTCTAGAGAAAGTAACATTTTCCAATCCTGGAAGCTCTTCCCGACAGCCTCATACTATGGGGCAGACTGCGGTGTCATACGAAATGACCAAGCAGATGCGGCCGCTTGATCTTCCCATGACCAGGGTGTCGGAACGAAATGTTTTTCCTCTTGGTCTTAGTTTCATTCCACTGAAATAAATTCCGGTCGGGTTCTTCTCCGGAACGAAAAAAAAAAATGGCCGTAACGCTTCATAACAGTTTTGGTTCGCATGCAAAAATTTTCGAAGCAAACTAACGATAAAAACATAGTATTTATTGTTTTCAGAGAGTGAATTATGAATTCTGAGATCATGAAAAGTGCCTTGAGTCAAGGCACTGATCATGATCTTAGAAGCACATTTCATCGAGTGTACTCACCGAAACGCGAGACAGCTGTTCCGATTAAACGAACATAAACGAAGGTTAATACTTTCGTAACAAAGCGTCATACTCGTAGAATATAAAATGATGAGCTCTTCAGCGCGCAAGCCCTGGGTTATGCTACGATGCTGGCCTGCTAGTGCACCGAGCGGCAGGCTTAGTTTAGTGGAGCGACTGACCGGCTATCGCTCGCACGATCCCTGCCTGAGACATGCGCTAATTCTGACGTTGCCTGACGTCGTTTGTTTCGTATTGGCGACTTTCGCCACGAACCGAAAACTGATCGAAAATATTTCGCTTTCACTCCGAAGCAAGATAGTAAATAACGTTGGTGTTACGATTTCGTTCTGATAAAAAAATGGCGTTTTGTTTCGTTTTGCGTTTTTGGAGTCGTTCCGTTCCGACGCACTGCCCATGACAGTGTCGACCGCGTTGCCATCCCAATGTCAAGAGCGGATGTAACAAGAAAGCTCCGTGTGCCTGTACTCGAGCTTACCCTAGCCTAATGGATTCGGTTGACGTTACAAACCAGGGTCAGAATTCACAAAGCGCTTCGTTCGTTAGTGGTTTTTCTCATTAGCTGGCCGCCTTCACTGCCGATATGCCTGGCAATCACAACTGGCCCGCATCTGCTTTTACAAACTGTTCTATCATAAGAACTTGTTTGTGGATACGGGCCCAGGTCTTACGTGCCCTGAATTCCCACACCAAAGTTCAGCCTTCTACAGGGCTTACCGCGGCGGCACGTAACTCTCATATGCCGTTTCTGGCTTCGATTAGCATTCACCGTATGCCTGCTCCTTCCCCATCGGAATGACCAGAAGTCCAGAATGGGAAGGTTGTGGGCGCAAGAAAACGATTGCGCACCTGCTATGTGATTGTTCTTGTTTCCGTACACAAAGAACGTTGCTCGGTACCGCGCCCGACGGACTTCAGACCCGAGCCATTTTCTTACGAAAAGCAGAATTCTAAGACCCTGGACGGAGTTGCCTTCGGCCAAACTTGCTTAAGGAGGACCACTGTGTTCGTTTTGTTTTTTAACCGTTGGGACAGTATGGAAGACCGTAGTCGTTGTCAGTCGCCTTTTTCGTGCTTGTCCCGACAGTCTTTTCAAAGTTTCTCTTCTTTTCTCTGCCTTTTTACCCTTTCCCCTTCCCCCAGTGCAGAGTAGCCAACTGGATGGTTACTCTGGTTAACCTCGCTTCATAGACGAAGAGTTTTCATGTTTCCGGTTTGGGGGTGGGGGGGGGGGGGGGGCGACCATCTTTCCAAACCCCATATATATATATATATATATATATATATATATCTTGCGCTTGAAATTTCGTGTGACCTCGAAGAATTGAGCGCTGAAGTGACGGCGTTATACAAGTATATACAAGACCTCATAGTAGGAGACACTTCAATTACACAGCCTGAGTCCTCTCGGTGGTGTAATTTTCCTTCGTGTAATTGTCGCATACTTGGCTATCGCTAATACTGCTTCGCCTTTCCGGCGAAACTGCAGTCTCTTTCTTTCTCTCTCTCTCTCTCTTTCCCACTTTTTTTCTTTTCTTTTTATTATTCTGAGTCCGACTATAAGCGCTGCTACGCATGACTGCTGTTGATTCTTATTTCGAGTGAATCCGTCTTAGCCTCATTTCGGTTACAGTGTAAATTATACCGGGTGCCCCAACTATCATGCGTCAAAACTTAAATAAAGAGCAGTTGCATTTCTCGAAGAAAATCTAGTTCATATTGTTTCCAGTACAGTGGAGTAGCCGCCAGTAATTCATTCGTTACTGAGATTTAGTTCGGTAATTGCAATTATTTATCTAACTCGAGAAGTCCTGCCCTAATTTTCAAAGTGTCAATGAGGCATTTGTAGGCACACCAAAATGACATCTAAGTGCGGTGTTTTTAGCGGCGTACTAATTGCGTACAATTTTTTTCCGTCTGGCAAAGAAACCTCACGAAGTATGAAAAATACCACGTGAGTGCGCTCCCACCCGCATCCCCATAAAGCAGCGCTCTCAAATAAGCCGATTGAAAGCAACTGCAATGCCTGTCGCAAACCCGGAGAAACAGCGCATCACCTTGATAATGGTACGGAAGGAGCACCAACAGCAGGTTTCCCGGCTTCGCAGCTATTCCTACCTCTCATTTCTACGTCACACTTATTATCCGTCTCTCAAGGCCGACTGATCACATTGGTAACAAAAGCTCCTTGATAACGCAGCCGAAGCGTCGCTATAACCACGCACGAAATGAGAAAAGCAATGTAATAGGCAGAGAATGTTTCGAAATCCCGGCTTTGCTCGCACCGCATCGAAAGAGTGCGCGCGAAGCTATATTTCGCACCAGAAACTTGCTTCCGACCAAAGCCAAGCTGAAGTGACCATTTTATTTTTCGTGAAGGTGTATACGTGCTGCAAAAACAGGTTCGTGTAAAAGAATGAAAGCGAAATAAACAGACCGGGAAGCGACCAACGTGTAGAGAAAAGGCAAAACCGATGCGCACAAGAAAGTAAGTATATCAATTCTAAATGAGCCGGATTGGCAATCAGGATGTCTGCAGACACAAAAAAGAAAAAAAGAAACACGCCAGATTTTAGTGTGCCCATATTAACTATGAATTCCTAAGCTCCGTTGAATAGCAGCCTAGAGGACGTGTTTGAATAGGTCCGATTTTTTACAGCTACGCAGTACCGTGTCCATTTTATCACATCTTCAGCGGCTTTCTTGATGACTGACGTCGGAATTCTATGGCAGACATCCGTTATCCTTGCCTTGAACTATTCTGACGTCCGTCTCGATCATGTAAGCATGATCTTTTACATAACCTCCATAATATATATTGAGTGAAGATAGGTCAGGTGACCTAGCCAGCCAATTTATAGGCTCGTGCCTTCCAATCTATTGCGCATGAAAAGTCGCATCCAGTCAGTTTCGTGCTCGGCTGCTGCTGTGTGCTGGGGCTCCTTCTTGCTGATAAGACAGAAGTGGAAGACGGGACAGTGGGACTTCGCTGAGAAATTCATCAACCAATACTTCAAGGATTTCGTCCGCGTAACGCTGTCCAATTTAGTGTGTGATCGAAGAAGATGGGAACGATTATAGCACAGGCGCAAATTCCGAACCGCACATTGAGCGACCACTGGCGCTGATGGCGATTGCGCTTCATCCAATGTAGATTGGAGTCCCTCCAATAGTGTGCATTATGCAAATTTCCGTAGGCGTTTCTGCGAAAATTGGCTTCATCCGTGCACATGATGTTGCTCAGAAAGTGCGGTGACTCATGGACTTTTTTGAGGAGACAATTCGAGAAACCTACACCATTCTACAGGTCCCTATCTTCAAATCATTGGTGCTTGTTAAGGTGATACGGGTGAAAGGCCGCCATTTCGAATCCTCCAAACTGATGACTTGGAAATTGGTGCCTGGGCAGCCACGTCCCGCACGCTATATATGGCTTGAGGCCATAAATGCTAGAACATCCGTGCGTAGTCTAGGACTCAAAGATAGAGTCATCCGCCGGTGTTTCTTGAAGCCGCCGGTTTGTCTCAGCTTTTCATAATTTTTGATGACAGTCGATGCGTTTGGTCTACCACCACACTTACATGACTGATATATATATTTGTGGCCTTCCTCTTGTTGCCATATGCAGATCCCAAGGCAAGGACCATGTTTATTTTCTGCTCATTAGAGAAAGACATGGCGACTGGGACGAAACAAAGCGCACCTTTAAACCTTTGCACTGACTTGTCAATTCGCTTTTGTAGTGATAGGATTTGTGGCAAAAGAAAAAAAAAACATTCGTGCACTTTATCTACGCTAAGACAACAGCTATCATAGTTTGTTTCCAACTAGCACGAAACGCGACGTGTTACTTCGGCCGGAGCGCGGCAGATAAGGCACTAGCACGATCACGATGTTTTGTTTTTTCTTTATTTCCTTTATTTCGTTCTGGATAACTCAGAGGGAGCCTGTTCGAGGGCGCTGCCTTATGATCCGGATGGGAGTGCAGTCACGTAGGATCCTCCATATTTCTCGGAGTTTATTTATCAGTCGGGAAAAAGTCAGTACGCAATTAATACGTCGCTGAAAATACCGCAGTTAGATGTGCCTTGGCTGTGCCTTCAAACGCCTCATTTACACTTTGATAATAAGGATAGTACGTCTCGAGTTAGATAATTAATTACAATTACGTAATTAAATCTCAGCAACGAAAAAATTACTGGCAGCTACTCCACTGAACTGTAAACAATATGCACTAGGTTTTCTTCGAGTAACGCTATGCTTCTTTTTAAATCTTGGCGCTTGATAGTTAATTGGGACACCCTGTATATATTTATAACCTTTGCATGCAACTGACGTTGTTGACGAGGTTTCCATCCCTAATAAATGTAAATTATTAGAAATGTTTTTTTTTTCATGAGTCGTTAGCATTGCTGACTGAAAAAAAAGCAATACTGAGACACACAGCATTCACATGCATTTCACACACCATTGACAAAAGACTGCTGAAGGGGTCACTGAAGTCTATAGCTTTTCTTCGTGGTTAAAAAAGCACGCAAAATAATTTGAAGCGTGGTAAATATGCAGCAACATATTCATTTTCTAGGCATTAGCTACTTTTAATTGGCTACCTTCATTTCTTTCAAAACTATATTCAACTTTGTCTTGTGTGTATATTTAAATATATTGTATATGTGCTTGGTGTTTACAGTGGAAATTTAAAACAATATTGAAGTGCGAAAATACGGATGAGGCAACCGCCGCTATTGCTAATGCGCGTGTCCTCCTATTGTCAGGATTTGCAGAAATAAAGCGAAAATATGAATTAAAAGCCGTGCACGTCTGCGCCAACAATGATGCAGTTAGCTATGAGCCCTAGTAAAATTTCAAGTGAAAAGGTCAAGGAAAGTCAAAAGAAACCTCAAATGATGTGGACGAGAAAGCCCTGGTAATGGCACTTTAGCTGTTCTTTTTTTGGGGGGGAGGTGGGGGGGAGGTAGCAGGGAGAGGGGGCGTCGACGTCACCCGGGGGGGAGGCCTCAGCCCTCCCCCCCCCGGAAAACTCCGGAGGTGGCTCAGGCCCCGGACCCCTCCCCCCCCCCCCCGCCTTTGTAGTCGACTCCTATACTTTTTTTCCTTTTATTTTGTTTTCATTCTCTCTATCTCATAGATCTTACACGCAAATGCGTCTCTTGCGTCTCGCAAATGCGTCGACATTCTCGAACCATCCCTCTCCCTAATGACGCAGTCATCCTTTACATTGAGCGCAAAGCAGGTCACCCCACCTGTCAGGACTGCGGGCGGCAACCTAGCGTGGTACACACGTACTGGGAATGTCCCTAATCCGTCACCTCACCCCATATTATCACACGCGCCAACATCCGCCCTATCCATGCCTTACACCTGGGTGAACTGGCACCCGAAAACATGCGCCAAAGGCAGCGGCTGCTGCTGGTGCTCTACGTCCGCCACATCCAGGGGACGAAGACACCCGTGGCCACGTCCCTGTCGGGGAACGCCAACTCCACCAACAAAGACTCTAACTCTAACTATAGTGGTCATCTAATGGAAGTTTATTTTTGTTTACTTCTACATATTATTGTCGCTACTGCAAGGTTCGGTTCTATGTTCGATACTGCGGGCAGTGTTGTCGTAGTAAAACTGATATTAAGGAACCAACAACAGGCTCTTCAGAGGTAATGGGATTCAAGTTATTTTAACGGAAGCAAATGTATGTGTCTTGTTAATAATGCGAATTTAGTGCAGTGAACAATGAGGACGCATTATAGTTAAACCAGATAGATACATTGCTATGACTACTTTTGAAAGAAAGGAAGAAAGAAAGAAAGAAAGAAAGAAAAGAAAAGGAAAGAAAAGGTAATAGGGGGGCACCGAAGCGGAGCATCGTTGTCATTCTTAACAATGGAAGCTGGTCCGCCTGGCTTCGAGCTAAGATAATGTTCCCATGGCAACAAGGTAATCGCAGTGGCATGCTTCAACAATGAACCAGAACAAGAAGTCGCCACAAAAGACGAGCTGCAAGCAGCTACTCCTGTGAACGTTGACGTAGAGGTTCTCCTTCTGTGGCCCCTTATAATTTATTTTCTTTGAAAAGTGGTACAACAAGAATAAACAAACGTTCCTCTAAAAGTGCGAAACATTATTCGCATAGCTGTTAGCTTGAGCACGGTGGAATGGGTTGAGATAAAGCGGAAATTCTTGTTTCTAGCCATTTATCCTTCTGCAGTGCGATTCGCATAGCGTACTGTTACCGTCTGAACCACACTCTCGCCAATATCACCTTGCATGATAACATAAATAACCGCAGCGGTCACAGCGTTCGTCCTCGAGAAAGCACGCCACGGCAGAATCTGCCTATATACCACCCGATTCCATAATCGCCTAGCCTTGAACCTCGAGGTCCCGTTGTAAGTGCTCTGGGATTACTGTTCCAGTTACAGCCAGGCCAGTTTCTGTTTTTTTTCTTTCTCTCTCTCCCTTTTCTTCCCTTAGTAGTTTTCTGGCGCAGCGCTAGAAAACTTCTATGAGTGGCGCGAGCGCAAGAGGGCCCAGTCGCCGCTGAGAGGGTCGTTATCTCTGTCGGCCGCCCTCGCGCCCCGTTCGTGATTTGCATAGAGGTCGATGCACGAGCCCGAGGACGCGCCTGTGCAAACGGGAATTCGTCCTTATCCGAGGTGTCCCCCCTGATAGCTGCTCTGCGCGACCTACGTGGCGTTGCCGTGCCGTCTGTGACGGACAGCTTGCCAGCTCTCTGCATGCGTTCGACTGGAGGGCACTGCGTGCGCGCTGCCAGAGGTGCGAACGCGCTGAGCATCGCGTGCGCTCAGTTTACCGCCCTGCACCTGCTTGAGTCGTCAGAGTACGAGCTTCCTAAACATAGCATCCTGGCTGCTGCCTATTTCATCCTCTATCTGCAAGGCCTCCTGAGAGCTGAACAGTACATGAAACGAGGAAGAAACATATAGCATACGTGACGCGTACTATAGCGGGCACATATGTACTTGTGGGCCAACCTATAATAGCCGGTCTCGTTGTTCCGGAGATATCGTTAAAACGTACGCTCTCGCCTCCCTCTTCTCGTTTGCACTTGTTCTGTCTTTCTCGAAACTCATTTCGTGCACACAGGCAACGCGTTGGTGAAGCGTAATAACTGCTGACGCTCTGTAGGGGAGCGCACCGCCTCTTCTTTGCGAAATAGAATTATGATGAAATTATGTTAATACGAAATCGAAATACGCGTCTAATGTGTAATGTGAAATTGGTTGAAAACTATTCAAAGACATCGGAGCAACTGCCGATGCTCACTCATGTGTGATGCGCGTTCTTTTCTTTTATTGTTGCAGATGGTTCCCTGAGGCGACGCCTCGGAGAACCGAACTGAGGAAAAAACCGTTTGTCGCAAAACGCACACAAAACTTTTAATGCAACTAGTATGGAGAGAAACACATACAATAAACACTCAATGAAACATTCACAACTAGAAATAACATACACTAAGAGCTATGAAAGTACCAACAGCGCTTGAGTTAGGGGCTGAATATGAGTGTGAGCGCACGCAACAGTTCGACGCGGAGGGGTGGAGACGAGGAGGCGGAAGAAGTGGCGTTGGTCTCACCACAGTGTCGATGTAGTTGAGCAATGAGCCAGAGAACAGAGCGTGGCAGTTCCGTCTTGGAGATGGAACGCAGGCGGCTTGACGGCACGGGCAGATGGCGGCGGCTTTCTGGTCGGGCAGCTGTACGCAAACTCGGGCCCGTATCCCGACTGCTTGCACTCCGCCTTCGGACGCAGAAGTTCGCCAGCCTCGGGTAGCAATCCGTGCTCGGGAAGAGTAGCGACGCCCGGGAACGGGTTGACAGGAGGCCCGGGTAGGTTGAAGCCCTGGATGCTCGGGTCCGGAACCCGATGGCTCGTCTTCAAGTCCCGATCAAATGTAAAATCGGTTTAAAGGTATTCAAATGCATCAGAGCAACTGCCGATGCTCACTCATGTGACCTATTTGCTCACCTTTTGAAAACAAGACGTAAATGAGCACGGCGCATTTTAATGCCGGAGTTTTTGTTAGGTTCATCTAATTCATCGTGAGATTCGTCAAAACCACAGAAGAAGATTATGAACATTAAAATGGAACATTATAATTGAGATGCTCCAAGGTTATGTTAACGATCAGAAATTGATGCATGTCATTGTTTTTCCACAGGTACCAGAACAACGGTAATACGTATGAAAGCAATGCAGTCGATGCGGCGACGCGTAAAAAAAGCATAGTGCAAATGCACCTCGGGGTGCTCTTGGAGGTTGACGCACTTGCAGTCGACCCCCAGCGGAGCACCCTTCCCCTCCCCCCCCCCCCCCCCCTGCCGTCGCCCACGCCACTTCCACGAAAAGAGGAACCTACAATGACACGTCAACCGGCTGACACACGGCGCAGCCTCACATTCCTCCACCGACGTTCGATAGCGCATTATCTTTCTTTTCAATCCAACACCCTAGCCGCAAACACACTCTCGAGAGTTACTTCGCTCACCCGCATTACCCTCTCTCCCCTTTAGAAGAACCGTACCTATATACCTATACTGTGCCGAGGAGAACATATGTCGCCTTGAAGAAGACAAGCTCACTTGTCGATATAGTGGCTCCTGCTCTCACCTTGTTCACGTGTTGCGTATCATCTTGAATTTCCATCCCCCGCATTCCCAGTGTTTTCCTTGGGGAGCTATAGTTGCTCATTTCTGTTAGCATGATTGACTGCCAATGCATATACAAAGCAGACAAGGAGGCATGGACAGGACGAGTGCGATTCCGTTCGTCCTGTCCACGTTTTATTGTGTTGTTTGTGTTTCCATGCGCAGCTAGTCATTCATGCTGCCTTCTCCTGGGTTCAGGGAACAGAATTTACATAACAGTTACAATACTTACCTTACGAAGGACCCTTTCCTCATCGATGCCCACAACCTTTTAAAGCGGCCACCGTCATAACGAGACGAAGGCCGCGGCGACGGCAAATCGGCGAAGACAACTAACAAATTTCGTCTACGTAGCCCCTGATGCCCTTAAGATGCCCTTAACCTTAGCGGTCAGACCCGTGGCCTAGTGTGTGTTGCATCCGGTATGGAATTAATGGTACTCTCGTGTAATGAAGAAGAAAAATTGACTACCATGAAGCAACCATTTTCAACCTTTCCACCAGATCCCCCAGCTAACTCAACGTACCTACAAGACGGAACTTTTTTCGGTCGCCAAAGTCATTCCGTTGCATACTGCCGTCATTGAGGAAAAAATATGAACGTTTAATTTTAAAGTAGCAAGAAAGTTTAGGCTCCGTACTTTCACTAAGCCTCGCACAGCTGTAAATATTCCAACACAGACCTGAACTCTTGGGGTCGAAGTAAGAAACGACTAAAAGAAAAAAAGAGCTGTCCGAAATCAGTTTGATTTAGAAATAAATATTCAGCAGAAGATGCACCACTCTGAGATGCTGGACAGCAAGACTGCGAAGACTTGATTATTATGGCTCTTCTAGAATTGTGCTGGTTGTTGGAAACGAAGTCGCGCTCTTAGGTCAACTCGACAACAATGCAGTATATTTGAGGTGCAGCCTGTTTACCAACAGTCGCACCAAGGCAATACAGCAGCTGCGGAGAGTCGACACCTAATAGAAGGGCCTTTTCTTGTGCGACTAAGCACTCATCAGTGCTTAACATCGAGTACAAAGTTGTGCAAGCCTGTCAGTAGCGTTGCGCGCCAGATCTGTGTGGCATCTTCACCGGGCGAACCGATATATCGCTGTCGCATCTCTGAACACGAGTTTAAGCATAAAAACTAACTTAATATAAATTCTGGGGTTCTCATTGCGTTCCAAAGCCACGTGGGGGACTCCAGATTAATTTCAACCACTTGGGGTTGTTCATCGTGCAGCTAAATCTAAGTACACGAGCGTTATTTGCATTTCGCTCGCATTGAAATGCAGCCGCCGCTGGGGCATTGAACCCGCGACCTCGAGCTCAGCAGTGTAATTCCATAGTCACTAAGCTATTTTGGCAGGTAATCCTAATTGTAAGAAGCTGAGGTGAAGAAACTCTGATACTGATAAACTCTGACACTTAGCAAAATGCTCGGGTGAGAGAAAAAAAGTCATTTCCTCTAGAGCAGCAGTAGAGGTGCAATCAGCGTTATGATACAAGAGAGGAACCAGTCATCTTTAGAACTATAAAGATTACAGTGACCCTTAGCGAGCGGACTAAGAAACAGGCAAAAATTTCTTTGCATCTTCATTATGTGAATATTAGGAGCACAGTCGAGAACTTCCAGTTACGGCGCTCTTCCTGAAACATAACTTGACTGTAACTTGATTTTGGTGTGTTGATTCATGTTGAAGGGATAGTGAAGCAGCGCGATGGGACTGAGGACAGTAAACATACCGCGCAAGTCCTCTTGTGTATGTTTTCTGCCTTCGTCCCCGTCGTTCTGCTTCGAGATACCTTGAACGTGATTAAAAAAACAACATCGCCACTATTCATCGGCAACTACTGTTTATCTCGCAATAACATGAATGTACAGTCAACGGTAACTTTAAAGAGAGCGAGAGAGCCGCTCCTAGAACACGTTCAAGCGCTGCTCTGGCCCAGTTCGGTTTAGCCTGGAGCACGTCACCAAAGTAACGTTGTAGGCAAGAACAGTGCCTTACCGACACGACTCGCCAACATTTCCGCTTCAGTGATGCCTTGCAATAGCGTTTCAAAGGATCACTGCATATGCTATCGTAACGCACTTAGAATAGAACTGTATTTCAAGTGTATACACTCCAGAAGGAGGCCGAAAGGCACAATGCCTGACGAGGGCCTCCCTCCCCATGGTAGGCATGTTGCACCCGCAGGGTTACAAAAAAGAAAAAAAAATACATATGCAGCGCAGCATATGCGTCAACACTTGTTGGTATAATAACAAAACAAAAACAAACATCAATCTACAGTCATACAGAAAAGCTGCAAGCAGAGAAACGCGTTGTATAAAAACACAAAATCGGCATAAACAAAAATAACCAGCCTTCTTGACACAGCACATGTACCCACCAAGGGACAAGCTCAATCGTATCATAAATAGTTCTTATCATTTTTACAGTCATAGGTAAGATGTTGAAATATATTGTTTTCATTCAAAAAGGCAACCATCTTGTGTTTTATTTTGAAGCCGTAATTTGCCCTTGCTTTTGGTGCTTTTGTTCCAATAAGTCGAAGGTTATATGGATTTTGAGGAGCCTTTGTGGGTGGAAGAAAATGAGGTTCTTTATAAATTGCATGATATGTCTAGAGCGCTAGCCGCAAAGTCTCTAACTGAAATATAGATCACATCCTCAAATAATTCCAGTACTGGCCTGCAATACCTAAGTAACCTAGGTTAGCAATTGCTATTATGGCTTTATTCTGCAGAAGAAACAAAGAATTTAAATTTTTTAGTGTTTAATCGCCTTATAGCAGCAAACAACGGTGAAGATGAGATTGTATTAGAGTCAAGTACAGTTGTTTTTTAAGCCATGCTGGTAATGAAAGTCTAAATTTATTTAATAGAACCACTGAGCGGCGAAGCTTTCTTTCTTGCGTGGTGGTCTACATGGTCTGTCCATTACAAGTTCTCATTAAATATAGCTCCATGGAAGCGTATCGACCGAACGCGTTGAATGGTGCTTGTGTTATAAAGATATTGCTGGTTCATATTCTAATAGTTTATTTTTAGCTCTGAATATTGCGTACTTCGTCTTAACATTTAATTCTAACTAGTTGGCACGCAGCCACAATGCTAATTTATATAACCAATAATTTGCTTTATTTTCTATTGCTTGCAAACTCACGCCATTGAATAAAGCATTGGTGTCATCAGCGTATAAGGCTATTTCGGAGTTGGGAGAAATATTAACGATATCATTATTGTAAATAAAAAATATAATTAAGCCTAGTGGCGTGCCTTGAAGCACGCCATTACGTATAAGCCTGCAGCTGGAAGATATATCATTAACGCTTGTGAACTGCACTATGGACGACAGGTAACTTCGAATAAGACTCATAGCGCAGCGTCGTATCCCATAAAACTCTAATTTATTTAGTAAGACTTCATGACTGACCGAGTCAAAAGCTCTTCGGAAGTCTAAAATAATGTCAGTGTGACCATTTTGTTTTCTATGTTGTTCATTATTGTTCTTTTATGTGAAGTAAAGCCTTTTCGGTAGATTTTTCTTTTTGGAAACGGTACTGTTGTTCTGCAGAAGCTCCGGTCTTGGTGAAATATCAAATCAGGAGAGTGTTGATAACTTGTTCAGCGATTTTCGAGAAAATGGGCAAAATAGATATGGGAGAATAATTATTATGATCCTTATAATTACCGTTTTTATGGATCACATAGTCTTGAGACCTTCAGTTTCTCTGGAAACCTGCGTTCTTTGAGCACTTGGTGGCATATGTGCGACAACGGAGGAGCGACAATCTCACAGACACTTTTTGCACCTCGGTTTTGATGTTATGTACTGCAGCTGAATAATTGTTTTTCAGAAGCATTACATACTTTGTGATTTCGGCACTAGTTTTAATACATAAGACATAGGCTCAATGCCATTTGTTTGCGTAGGTTTGTTTTCTCCGACTGATAAAAAATACTCATCAGATTTATCTGATAAAGAATGGTCTGTATATGTAACGCCCTTGATCACAACCTCTGTTGGAGTGGTTCGAGATCGTTTGCATACTAACCTGCTATACGACTTCCAACTTTGATTCGGTGAATGCTTATTAGCAAACGCTTGTGTGTAGTATTGCTATTTGGCTGTTTTTAACACAGATTTCAGTTCATTCCTTACAACATTATACAAGTTGAGTATATTGATGTCCTTATGTTTCCGAAAGTCAGCAAAGAGCTTATGCTTATGCCTTATTCTTTTAAACAGATCTTTGGTGATCTATGTAATTTTTTTATTGTTTTTGTATCTAGTGTGAGGGACAAGAGGGAAGGCGACTTCATAAGCATTTTGAAGTTTGCCTTTGAGAATACTGTAAGAGCGACTGGGCTACTCTTCATTAAAAACATCTCACTAGTCCAGTTCTGAAATAATGCATCGGAAGAGGTTTACCGTTGCATCATTAATTTTCTATTAGAAACTATGGCGTGTACTATCCGAAGACTTTTTTTCGGATGTGCCGCAAAAATGAAGAATGGAAGATGGTCACTAGTCTCACAAGCCACCACATCCGATTGAACATCATTCGGTAAAAAGTCAGTGAAGCATAACTCAAGAACAGTTTCTGTGGGCGCAGTTATTCTTGTAGCCAGGTTTATAACATTTGTGCAGCTAAATCTGGGCATTAGATTTCAAATTTCTGGATCAGTATTCTCAGATAATATAGCTATATTAAGATCCCCTAGCACGACAATCTATTTGAAATGTCCTGTAAATGAGTGAAGTACATTGTCAAGGTAAGAGAAAAAGGTTTCGGCGTTACCAGATGGGGGTCGATAAACGATAAGTATAATAACACCACAAGAATTAGCAACAAGTACCTCTAATCAATGTGAACAATGGAAAATGTCTCTAGGAAGACGTACGACATACCCTCATGAAAATAGAGAGAGATATCTCTCCCTTTTCTGTTATCTCTGAACAACGATACTTCAGAGTATTTTTCAAATTGAACAACATCACACGTAACAGTGAACCATGTTTCGGTGAATGCTGGAACATCAAACTTATGGACTAGAGAGTTGAGGTAGGTGCCAACATCGTCGCCTTTGCTTCTAAGGCGCCTTGCGTTTAGACGAAAGAAGTGCCCAGAATTCACCAGTGCTCTGGGCCTCTCGCTGTTATGCAGTTTTTTATGGGTTTGCCATTTTCAGCAAGAAGACGCTCCCACAACCACCTGAACAAGGCCAGTCGTCTGCTTCATGGCTCATTTTGGGATGACGTGCTTTTGGATGCTCGGACCAGCTCGTTTCCTCGGAGAGCTCAACGCCGGAAGTCATGGACTGTGACAGCGAGTACACTGCAGCCATGGACCGCCGTATGAAGAAGATGCGTCGTATACCGACTGAGACGACTTCATCGAATCAGAGTAAGCAGGAATCATTCATGGTTTCTTACGTGCCGTTCTCGACGTCACACAGCGTGAACTCCCTCAGCAATGAATTCCTAAGCGAATATCTTGAAAGTGTGGCCCCTGAGCAAATCAGAAATCAGGATCAACGCTCGCAAGAACGTCCTGATGATAGATGCGAAAAATTCAGCAATACTGGAAAGGTAAAGGCCTTTCCACAGTTAAGCGCAATCCCCATCCACTCCTTTATTACTTATGGGAAGGAGACAACGACTGGTGTGATTTCCGATGTGGACCTTGAAGTCAAGTATGCGGACCTCGAGTCCTCTGAGGTCATCTGTGCACGTTCTTGAGATTCACCACTTGGGACACTCCCGATGTGTCAAGTTAATATTTGCTTCTTCTACATTACCAGCGTCTGTGAAAGCGGGCTGCGTGATACACCATGTACGCCATTCGTTTCGAGGCCTCTTCAGTGCCGGAAGTGCCTAAAAATAGGAACCGTGAGCGCTGTTTGTAGAAATGAAGTCACCTGCTCGCGTTGCGGCGGCGAGCATAATACCGCCGACTGTGATGCGTCTTCATTTAAATGCCCCAGTTGTACTGGCTCTTACGGAGCGGCTTTGAAGGAATGCCCAAAGTTGCAACAAGAAGCTCGTATTCCTCGAAAAATGACAAGAGACCAATCTTCACGTAAAGAGGCTGCGCAATATGTTCGCCAAAGTGACCAACACTCGCGAAAGACGCGCAACCAAGCCATTTCAGAAGAACTGCATAGCGGGACGCAGGCGCCACGGCCACCTCTGCCTGCGCGTGCATCGAGGACAGTAATCACACCTGCAGTGAATTCAAGGTCGGTGAGAGCACGAGGCTAATATTTGCCTCCACTGGCTGATACAGACACTGAATGCCCTTTGCTGCCCTCTAGACCCACAGCCATGACAGCGGGCCCTAGTGGTCCTCTGCACCATGAAGCCAAGAATGATAGGACCAATGAAACCGGTGACACAATGGCCAAGCAAGGATATGGACATAATAAGAAGGAAAGCGTTCAGAAAATGCTGAAGCACCTGGTAGAGTCAATTAACGCGCATGATTCTCTGTGGTCTCCAGAATCCGGCCGCTAAATGTGCCCTGCAGGTGCTCGCCGTACTCGAGCTACTTATCGCAGCTCTTTACATGCTGTGAAGCTTTCGCTTGACGCCTGTGCTGTTCATGCAGGGAAAGCCCACACACCAGCTTCGTCTTAGCGCAGTTGTATGAGGGTTCATTTGAACTAGTGACTACAGACAAGGTATGGAACCCAGCAGTGGCTTCATGGTTCATATCTCTGAATGTTTATCATCAGAATGTTGAACTTGCTTTCACCATTGTGCATCCCTCATTGTCACTCCTCACACCTGTATGTCCCGGTTCCCGCTCCCTCTGTGCAAGGTAGCAGGCTAGAGCGCGCTAGCTCAGGCCAACCTCTCTGCCTTCTTTCAAATAAATTATCTCTCTCTTGCGTTTCTACAAAACAAAGAAAGTGATTTACTCTCATGACACTGTAAACCTCCTACTGCTTTGTTAAATTCTTCTCTTCCATGAAACTTTCCATCTCCCCTTATCCCTTCAGTGCAGGGTAGCAAACTGGATATCTATCTTCCGGTTAACCTTCCTGCCTTTCTCATCTCTTTTATCTCTCTTCCTCTCTCTTCTCTTTCAGAGAGCCCATGGTTTTGTGTAGATCCGTCGCAATCCATAGTGCTAAAAGTTGGTAGTGGCTATCAAAAAAAAGAGAAAAAAAGATCACTGAATTAGCACTAACGGGCTGTCATGAAATGCGCAAAATTGGTTCTCCTGGGTCCTTACGGACCAGCACCTTTCCGTTTTTCTGCCATGTGAAGCGATAACCCATTTCCAGTGCCCTTGCTCGTGCCATCCATAAAAGGTGCTTATTTCGCAGGATAATGTTATCGTAGAAGATGACATTTGATTTGCTTTCACGCAGTTCCCTAGCCTTCTCCTGCCAGTCCTTTGTTTTTCTTGAAACAAAACGCACTATGATGGGAGCCTCTCGCCCATGCTTTGCGGGAAGACGGCGAACGCTGTCTATATCTTCATCGACAAGCTAACGAAGGCGGAGAGAAGCACCCAGCTTGATAACTTGATATAGCAGATTTTCATTTACTTCTGATTTAAGTCCGTGGATCTCGAGGTTTTGCCTTCAACCATACTGCTCTAACTCCTTAATTCGGTCCTTTAAATCTAATACCCTTTCCCCTTTGCTGGAGTCTTCTACTGTTGCAAGACGTGCCTTAATGTCTAAATGTTCGCGATCTTGCTTGGCGAGACCTTCTAAAACCTCGTCGTGCTTTTCTGACATGTGTTCCACAGATTCTTGCACATCAAGTACTATTTTCGTCACTTCAGGAAGTGTATTCATTTTTTAGACTGACCGCATCAAAAGACGTTTCTTTTGCATTCTGTCATCATGGCCATTAATCCCTGCTCAGAGGATTCATCCTGTTCGCCAAACGAACGACCATTCGCCAACCCCGGGGCGTCTGAAGCTTGGCTTTGTTTGCGAGAGGACCAACCACTCTGCTGTCTCATCGCTACACATGTGCTACATGTCCAGTCGGCAATGCTGTCATCAGTGTTCTTGCTTTAAAAACTTTTGGCTGTTAGGCCTCAACAGGCTTTGCCAATATGGTAGATGAATTCGCATGCTGCGCAGGTTACAAATGGGTAATTTGCCGTGATAGCAGTATGGCACGAAAGACAGGGGCCAGTGTCACAAAGAGTGTCAGGATGAGGCATCGCTATCACTAAGCAGTTGTAACTGGCAGCAACAGGAGCAGATATAAGAGAGAAAAGCGGAATAAAAAGCCAAAAATCTACAAGGCAGAAGAATAGCGTCAGGCGCCTTCTAAGACAAGTGTCGCCAAGATGCTACTGCTGCCGCTACCGATTGCAACTGCAACTTCTTGGCCGCGTCCCAAACGTTTTTCTTATGTCAGAGCGGCGTTCTATCTGGAGCGTCCAATATTTCGTTTAGCGCTTTCTCTGATTGGAAGGAGCATGATTATTACTCTTCATTACAATATGTTCTGTCTTTTTTACAGCGAAGCTGTTAAGGGCTACTTTTCCCACTGTCGTGTCCGTATGTGGAAAACAAAATCCCGAAGATAGTGCAATGCCTGGCCGACCCGCGGCAGAGGATACGCAGGCGTTAAGCACTCCCCATGCGGGGTCTGATCTCGAAGATAGTATAATACCGCGCCGACCTGCGGCGGAAGAGAAGCAGCCGTTAAACACTCCCTATACGCAAGCCGATAGTGAAGATAGTGCAATGCTGGGCTGACCCGCTGTGGAAGTGAAGCTGGCGTTAAACACTCCCCATACGTAAGCCGATCCCGCAGACAGTGCAATGCGGGGCCGACCCGCAGCGGAGGTGCAATTCGCCATTAAGAGTCCCAGATACACAAACACAGAGTGTCCTTCTTCACAGAGTGGAAGGACACCGAGATTTTCATATTGAGTTCAAGAGCATGCCGCATCCCCGGGTATGCCTGTTCAACTCCGAAAACACTAAACGATATGCAAAGATGCAAGCACGCACTTCGGGCTGAATTACTGCAGACAGGTAACAGACTACCGAAATATTTTTGGACAGAATAGACATCTGCTGTGTTGAAAACAGGCATATCTCGACGCGTGAACAGACACACGACGTATTGTGTTGCATGCAGGGCTTCCACATACTAGAAAGGTTTTGTTTCTATCATGGGCGAGCGCAAGCTCTCGGCTATTGACGGCGTATTTTCTAGAAACCCACAGTGGCTATGAAACAATTTAAATGCAATTTTTGCGATGAATTTCTGTCGCCTTGCGACACATCATGTATACCTGACTTACTAAGGAATGTTCGCTTTTGTCCATACTGATGACTCGAAGAGGAAACTTTAGTTCTGGTGTTCTAACGTTAGCCAAGCTGCTGAAAAAGAAACCGGTACAATATACGATTATGATACCTAGGGTGTTAAGTCACAAGTCCTCTTCCACCACCAGGATCCTTCTTGGGTAATAATTACTTCGCTAACAACATAAATATATGAAAATATTACTTTAATTTACTGACTTGAGTGCCGGTAGCAAAGCTGTTATGTGTCATAAAAAGCCCACTGAGTCGTTTTCAGCGTTCTATGTACTGACTAATTGCTTTTTTCTGTGCTTTACTCGCAGCGCGCCAAGTACGAAAAGTGCCGCGTGATAACGCGCCTGCATGTCGTGACACAAGCGTCCCCAAAAGTGCTTCTCTTGTGGAACACATCTTGTCCGTATCTGTGCTTTTCTGGACTTCTCACTGCATTTTTGGGGTCTACCGCCCCCTATATCGCGGTGATGGATGTACAGCAGCCCGAGGGCCCTCACGGTGCCTGTTCACTCGCGGACATCGGTTCGAGGAAGCGAGGAAATACATCGAGTGATAGCGAGGACACAGAGCTGTACTCCACATCAGATGACGAGTCCTCGGAGGACAGCTTTGGACTTGTCCAGTACCGCAAAGCCAGACGAAGAATTCTTAACGCATCTTCGACGTCCAGCTCGAACATTGTGAAAACTACGCCTCAACGATGGCCTCACTCTATCCTGTTTGTGCCACAGAACGCTACTGACAGCCTACGCGTCCTCAACAGGCAAGCACTCTCCGTATGTCCAGAAACCACCGTGCCGAACGAGATCAAGGATGTCAGGATAAACACTAGGCGAAACATCCTGGCAATCGATGGGATGTACCCGAGCGCGCTGAACATACAACATGTAACGCAGCTGGGTAACATCAAAGTCCGCTCCACCTTGCCAGCGAATGGTGCCGCAATAACAGGAGTCATCTATGACACTGACAATGAAATATCTAACGCAGAACTCCCAGTTCTCATAAAACCAGCGCGTGAACACAACGTCATTGTGCATGTTGGTCGCCTTTGTAACACACGTTGTGAGAGGATGACGTACAAAGGTGACTGCCTTCCATCATACGTGAAGGTTGGCCACTTTCGCCACCAGGTTCGACCATTTATTCCAAGACTAATGCAATGCTTCAATTTTCAGAAGATTGGCCATGTGAAGGGTGTTTGCAGAAATTCCGCTGTGTGCCCTCGATGCGCCGAACCCCACTCAGAAGACAACTGCAGTGCAGCCACGTTGAACTGTCCTGTCAGACTGAACACTGCGCCTCTTCCAGAGACTGTCCCCAGATCAAGAAAAAGATCACCAATCTTAAACCAATGGTGAGAGACAACTCTACCCACAAAGAAGCCGCTGTGAAAGTGCGGCGAAGACGACGTCACCGTCGAAAAACTTCACAACAGAAAATATCAACTTTTCCAGATAAGTCAACTCGTCAAGCAGCACCATATGCGGAAGTTTCCAGCACTCCAAACACCGAAGTTGGAAATGAGAAAACTGCCAGATCTCTCTCTACAAAGGAATGGCCGCCACTTCCGCGTACACGACCGGCTGAAGAGCCGCAGAAGAAGCCACCCCCAGTAAAGCAAGATGCTGTATCCGAGGAGTCGTGGAAAACAGATGAGCAAGTGATAGCTCTTATTAGGCCTTTAATGACTGCCATTCGCGTGTTAATAAACAACATGCACACACCGTCTGCCAGAAGTGCGCTTCAAGTACTGGACGCTCTGAGTCCGGTGCTGGCAACCCTTGAATAGATCATGGCTCCCCAGCCACTGTCTTTCAGGGATGAGGTCCGACAAGCAGCTATTTTTCAGTGCAATGCCCGCGGACTCTGAGCGCGCATTTCGGATTTCCGTCGCTTCGCGTATGCCAATATGTTTCCTATTATCGTCATTTGCGAGCCGAACATATCGAACACGATCAGGCTTTCTGATATGAATCGTTTATGTTGTCAACTGTTGGCGAAAATAGTAAGGTTCTAGTGTTTATTCGCCGTGACCTCACTTACATTCATCAGCCTGTGCCACCTAATGACGATAATCAATATATATGCTTAACAGTAGGGAAAAAGAATTTTACCTTTACTTTTTTGGGCGCATACATATCTCCGTCACGTCGATTTGGTCACGAAAGACTACGAGACATCCTTTCCTGAAATCCCGATCCCTGGGTCATTATTGGAGATTTCAACGGCGATCATACACTCTGGGGAAGTTCGAAGATAAACGCGAGAGGCAGAGTTCTGCTATCTTTCGCCTCCAGTAATGAACTTTGGCTGCTGAATGACGGAAGTACTTCGTTTCTATGTGGCTCCACATACAGCACCTGTCTTGACTTGGCCTTTGTCTCACGCAGCCTTGTCAGACGTGCTGGGTGGTTTGCGGACATAGAGACGCACGGAATCGACCGTATCCCCACGTACGTCAAGATCAAAGGATTGTCCCCTTCTAAAATACGAGATACGATCAAAAGAGTGGACTGGTTTAAATTTCAGTCTATGATGGAAGAACACTGCGACGCCAATCCATCTTTCGACTTGGAAGAGGCAATCAAGAGCGCGGTGCAAGACACTATGAGTACTCTCACATGCTCTTCGAAACTGATGGAATTTGATGTGGAACTAGAACGACTTCGAGCAATCAGACGACGTGCTGAATGAAGCTACCGACGTACGAAGACAATGGACGATTTACGGACCACCAGACGCACGCAAAAGAAGATCCAGCGCCGGTTAGACAAGCTCGAATCGCAACGTTGGACTGCCTTCTGTGAGTCGCTAGATCCACGCAAGCCTTTATCGCAACGATGGAGAACGGTTCGCCATCTCCGGACAGTGCCCGTACAGCGATTCCCATTCAAGGCTCTTGCCCTCTCTCAAAAGAGATCGGAGATTGACGTGGCAGAGGATTTTTCCGCCAGATTATCCGGTCAACTCCCAGCTCCCAACATTCCATCGCCTTCGAGTAGCTGTCCCCCACCACGTGATCACCGCATGGATCTACCATTCTCAATCCACGAACTTAAGGCAGCATTAGCTTTGTGTGGCCGTACATCAGCGCCAGGACCTCATGGAATTTCCTACCGAGCTCTGTGTCACCTGGGGGAGCGAGCGAGAGGTGTTCTCCTTGAGCTACAATGAATCTTGGAGAGATGGCACACTACCAACAAGCTGGAAGACAAGACTTGTTCCACTGCTGAAGCCTGGCAACTCTCATCATATCGCCCGATCGCTTTGGCAAGCTGTGTGGGCAAAGTAATGGAGAGGGTGGTCCTAGGACGCCTAGAGAGGTACTTCGAGTACCACAACACCTACCCGGATGCCATGGCGGGCCTTCGACGTGGTCGATCATCGATCGATAACGTCGTCGACCTGGTCACCTACATTCAGCATGAGAAACGCCGTAAGAGTCTCTGTGCTTCTTTGTTCCTCGACGTCAAAAGGGCGTATGACAACGTTACGCATGAAGCCATCCTCTCTGCTCTCGCAGTGATAGGAGTGGGTGGTCGGATGTTTCACTGGATACGGAGCTATCTCTCCATGCGATCCTTCTTTGTAAGCGCCGACGAAGGCCATACTTCTCTGCATTATAGCTACCGCGGCGTTCCCCAGGGCGGTGTAATTAGCCCTGAGTTATTTAATCTAACTCTAATTACGCTCCTTGAGCACGCGCCAAGCGCAGTCAGGTTATCAATGTACGCGGATGACATCTGCATATGGACGTCTGCAGTAACACGCCTACAGTTGCCAGCGAGAATTTAGAGAGCCGCCACCGAAACTGATATCTACCTCCGTAATCGAGGCCTGGAAATTTCCTCCGAGAAATGCGCACTAGTGCCATTTACGCGCAAACTCATGACAAACTAATAAATAAATAAATAAATAAATAAATAAATAAATAAATAAATAAATAAATAAATAAATAACTCAACTACAGCCTAATGATAAATGACCACGTAATATCACATGTTCGATAGTACAGGTTTCTAGGCGTCATAATCGACGGGGACTTGTCATAGAGCCCTCACGTATCATACGTGAAAAAACGGTTGACAGGCATCTGCCACCTGTTCAAGTTTTTCACTGGCAAGACTTGGGGAATGTCGACAAGTGCCATGTTACAACTGTACAGGGTGCTTTTTCTAGGCTTTCTGGGATACAGCTTGCCAGCAATAACCAACACAGGTAAAACTAATATACGCACAATAGAAAGTGTTCAGGCTCAAGCGCTCTGGATCTGTCTAGGTCTGCCTCGGAGTGCATCAACAGTGGCTACGATAGCAAACGCTAGAGACCACTTTGTGAAGACCCACATTGAAATTGAAGGGCCCAGAACCCATATAAGGCATTTAACCAGGACTCCTCGTCACCACTTATCCTCTATACCAGCGGACAGACCTCGCACATCTTTCAGCCAAACGATTACCGCACATGATGAATCATTTCAAACTTGTTCCACTCCGACTGCGAGACTTTCGATTCCTCCATGGTGCATCGCTCAGCCAAAAACTAACCTCACAAAACCTGGCATCACGAAAAAAGCTGCTCTATCATCACCAGCCCTTAAATAGCTCACGCTACTATTTCTGTACTAGCATTACCGCGACTCTACGCATATTTACACTGATGGATTTGTCCTTCCAAGCAGCTCCGCGGCGGCAATCGTCATACCAGCGAAAGCTACAACAATCAAATTTAAGACGACCCACGCGACAACATCGACGGCAGCAGAGCTCGCAGCGCTCTTTACTGCTCTTCATCACATTGGCGATGAACCGCTACACAAGTGGACGATATTCTGTTATTCAAAGGTGGCACTGCAGTCTCTACTGTCACCTTTACGACGCGGACCGCACGAACAGCTATTATTTCACAGTGCAGAGAGGTTACACCATATAAGTGATGCAGGACATAAAATAACTTTCCAATGGCTTCCAAGTCACTGCGGAATTTTCGGCAGTGAACGGGCCGTTCAAGCTGCCCGTTCAGCCCATACTGAGGCGCAGCACGTACCAATTCCACTTTCTAGAACTGACGCAGCACGGAAGCTCTGGCTGCTTGCTCGGCAGTGCACCATGTCACAATGGAATCACCTCCTTTTAAGAAATTCTCGACTGTATTCCCTTGATCCCACATTAAGTCTTCAAGCACCATCACAGCTTCGCCGGGGAGACGCCACGCTTTTGCATCGACTGGGGATGGGCGTTGCCTTTACCAAAGCCTATGCGTTCCGCATAGGGATGACCGACACCGAAGCCTGTGACCACTGCTGCCATAATGAATTGATTGACCATATTTTGTGCGCCTGCACGCAATACAGTCCACAGAGGGAATGCCTTCGCCACGAACTTGACTAACTAGATGACCAACCGCTATCGGAAAAATTAATCCTACACCATCGAAGGGACCTAACGTCACAGAAGAAGGCCGTGCAAGCGCGATTGCGCTTTTTCGATCTACCGGCCTTTGTGAACGTCTTTAACTGGAACGCCTTTTGTGTGTGTGTGTGTGTGTGTGTGTGTGTCTCCGTGTGTGCGTGTTGTTTTTTTTAGCGTTTTCCTCTCTGTCATCTTTCTAACCCCTATCTCCCATCCCCAGTGTAGGGTAGCAAACCGGAGACATATCTGGTTAACCTCCCTGCCTTTCCGCTCCATCTCTCTCTCTCTCTCTCTCTCTCTCTCAAACTGCGCTCCTTGCCTGACTCGGTAACTACCTGCTCATTGCATAGACTGCGATCGATAGGCAGAACACGCCGATCGCGATCACCTGGAAACCAACACCAACACAAACATCTTACCACTTCCAGTAGGTTGCCGAGTCATGCAATGAGCGCTGTTACTCCCTTCAAAGCATTTTTGGGGTTACTCGTGTCGTGGCACGCGAGTGCGCAATCACGAGGTACTTGTTTCGCGCGCTTCGGGTGAAGCGAGAAAAAGATAATTGAGCACTCTATAGTGCGCAGAAAACGACTGAGCGTTAATAAAAAATTTAAATTAAATTACGGGGTTTTACCTGCCAAAACCCCGATCTGATTATGTGGCACGCCGTAGTGGGAGATTCCGGAAATTTTGACCACCTTGGGTTCTTTAAAGTGTACCTGAATCTAACTACACCGGTACACAGGTACACAGGTGTTTTCGCATTTCGCCCACATCGAAATGCGACTGCCGCGTGACTAAATGTGACGTTTTAGTATGTAATAAGAGGTCTCTCATCGAAAGTGATGATCTAAAATGAAAAATTCAAAGATGTTTTGTTAGTCTTCTTTAATTATCCAAGTAATTAGTACACAATAACATATTATGGTGGCTGAAGAGGACTGATGAACGAACACTGTAGGGTATGATAATCGTACTTTGTACAAGTTTTCTTTTACAGCGAAGCTCTGTATGGCTAGGGTTCCGTGCATATTTCTCTCCCGACAACAAATATGTGTGGTCAAAAACTATCATCATCAGCAACGGCTCTCGAGTTCGTCGTCGTCGTCGTCGTCGTCGTCTTCTTTTACAGCTGGCTGCGTTGCCGCTCATCCTGCCAGCGTTCCCATACTGTGCCTCCCTCAGCGAAGGCGCTGACAGTACCAGCCTATGCCTGCAGCCTATGCCTGTGCAGTGATTTCGGTCTCACATTCTTTGCGTCAATATACCGCGCAATGAAAACACAAATATATATATATATATATATATATATATATATATATATATATATATATATATATATATATATATTGTCGCGATAAATCTGTTCGCACCTTTGTTCAAAACTCTGTCATTTCTATGTCGTGGGCTGCACCGTTTTGCTGCTCATCCTGCTCCACAGAGTGGAATGGCCTTATGATTTTTATTTTGTTATCTGTTCTTTTTTTTAGCAGCTGGGTTAACGTTATCCAGGACACCCTGTATAACCGTGACATGCTCATGGGTGTTATTCGCCCAGCGGCAGTACCAGCGGATGTGTTGTGTTGCCATCATTATGCCGCCTAATCGGAGAAACGCATTTCTCTTTCAACACGCGTCTCAGTCCCGCAGTGCCTTCCCTTGGTGACTGGAAGTTCCTCCGCAGCCAGCACGGACGAAACTTCGCGCTTTCCGGGCGATAAACAGGGCGTTGTTCCGCCCCGGCGTCGGGGAGTGCGCGGGGAGGGCTCGCGGCGCGGTCTGTGGCCTCCCCGCGAAAGATACGACTCGCAGTTCGCGATGGGCCGCATGAAGTAATTTCCTCCTTGAACAAAAGATGACCGCGTTGTGAATGCACGCCGGGCCTCCTGTTTCTCGGCGCGCGCGTCGTAATCGAATCTGAGGCGCATACTCAAGAACGGACGCTCGGTACACACATTTATAGCACGTTGCATAAACATAGTTTCCGTGCGCGCATTCCGGCCGAGCAAAGGAGCGTCGATTGTAACCGATCTGCTTCGGTAGGCAGATCGCTCTTGTATTGATCCTTGTCCGCGAGACGTCTTCCCTGCTGCTTGGGCCCGTGCTCACCTTAGACAGTGGCGTAGAGAGATGGCGAACGAATAAATGTTATCAAACTTCTGGTTTAAAAGATGTCTGCCGGGAACATGGAGTTGCCTTAGGCAGGAATCATGGTCCCGCGGTGGAAGAAAGAATAATAATGATCTCACCCATTTTTTTTTACAATTCTTATGCAAAAAAAAAAGAGTAAGGCAACAAAATCAAAGAGCATGTAAGAGATAGGAATACGGCGTGTCGTAGTCAACGGTGAAGCGCACGCGAAGATCTGCTATAAAGCGTACGTATTTCATTTCCCCTTGTATTTCCTGGCACTGCGTCCAATAGTTGCTTTCGTACCTTACTGACCTATTGGCGCGCACTGGATGCGGTGGACAACTCATTGAAGTGACCACCTCAAGCGTGAAACGCCTCACTTTACATACAGTATACTTCCGCCACTTCCGACGTGTAGCGTTACAACCAGAGAACAACACGCTATAGCTGCGCGTGCGTACCGTGAACGCCGCAGCTTTCACTTACTACGACGACAAGAATCCCACCTTCTCTAGGTCGCCTTCTGCCGCACTTCCGCGCAACCATAAATGGACACTAAATAACTACACTAAACCTGTTCAGGTGGGTAAATTGTTCCCAGTGGTGTAGCTAGTTCGTCTGGCACCCGGGGCCGATAGTTCTTCTGTCACCCCCTCCCCCCCCCCCCGGGTGTAGTCGAGGAAGGCGAGGATATCGACAATTTTCGGGTGTCTTCAGACGTATATGACACCCCCCCCCCTTCTGGCCCCGTGCACCCGGGGCCCACGCCCCCCCCCCCCCCCCCCCCGTTGCTACGCCACTGATTGTTCCTTCACGGCTCTGGACTTACTTGCCAAGAGAAGGTCAGTCACTAGCGAAGAAGAGCAAGGCCAAATATGTCCTCTTTTGAATTTCGCTGCCAAACCTCAGTGCCGGTACGTCAGTGTGACGTCACTGACTTCAGAACATCTTGGCGCAATTGAACCGTTTTTGTGCAGAAAACGTTCTTCAAGTCCGCTGGGCTGAGCCTTTGGTTCTTCCGCAGGGCACTGTAATTGTTCAAAAACAGTTAATTAGTCCCCATTAAACATTGTTAACTATCCCTCAAGTCACGAGAAGCTAGCGTAGAAAGTTCAAGGTGGCGTCGTGCAGAGTCTTTCGCGTCTTATTTGGTTCGCCAAGCCTCCACTCACGAACGATATATTGCTGATCCTTCTAGTATATCAGAAGGCGAATTTACCAATCCATCTTAGGTACATATTAACGTGGAGCTTTGTTGTCCTCTTCCCCCCGCTTTGCGGGTGCTGTCTGCTGATGTATTGCCGATTAAACACAAACTTCGGCAACTGGTTATTTGCCACTGGGTATGTGAACGTTCTAGACCATTTCCCTAGAACGGGCATATGCCACTGGATACGTGCCGATGTAGACAAGTAGGACGAGAGGAAAGAAGTAATGAAGTCGGTACCAAAGGCATCTCAGTGTGAAGAAAAAATTTAGATGAACAAAGTTAGCCATAGCGTGCACTGAACGAGAAGCGATGAGCTGCAGAGAAGTGAAGAAGTGAACTGATTACATTTACAAAACGAACAAACATTTCAAGGCCTGCGAGGGGATGGGAGCAAAATATCGCCACGTTCATCTATTCACAGCAGAAAGACGAAGCCGGCCTCCCAGATGCAAGAAAGGAAAGTGAGTGATTAGTTGCCGTTCAGCTTTGTCTGTAGGCTGTAAACAAAAGTGCGCGGGATCCGCCGACTTTTTTGCTCTTTAGCATCCCTATATATCCAGTGGGTGCCAAACTTTACATATTCAGGGACGTTCGTTGACATCGTGGTGTTTCCTCTGCTGTCTATAGACACATTCGAAAACTAGGCAATTTGAAGACGACGAAGTCTGAGAGCGCCCTTATCGCTAACCCAGCTTAAGTTCGCAGCAATAACACAGACAAATAAAAGAAGACGGATATGAGCAGTGAATGTAACGCTTGCGGATGTGTGCCTGCCCACAAGCTCCTTTCGCATTCAACGAATCACCGCGAAGTGACCCTAATATCCCCGAAGGTGGTGAGAGACAACATACGGCCAGAAATCTTGTGTTTCAAGCACTGACCAAGGATTACACGGAATGATGACCACAAAAGTGCCCTGAGCGGCTTTTCAGGTGCCGCACTACCAGGCCGTGGGCTATATACCGGATATTTCGGCGAACACATTCAAAATATTTATAAATTTCCTTTGACAGATAGCACAATTCTAGACCATGAGCTGGTGTACTCGAAGAGGCGGACATTATTTGCACAAAAAATTGAAATGCATAATGGACTAATTAAATAATTACTAATTAATTTTTCTACCTAATTAACTCATTGCACATATTGCAATTTAAATATTCTAGAAGGGGAGTTCACAAGGCGGATAACCATACCATAAATTCTTAATTTTTACTTATATTTAGCTACAGTAATGACTATCTCCACATGCTTTCTGCTACTATATGGTATTTTGACGCCACTTTCCAAATGGTGAGTGACAACACAATGTATTGGTAACTCAAGAAGACAGTAGATATGCCTTTGCTGCTATTACTGTATACGTTTCTCTCGGGCAACTACATGCAGAACCTTGCAACGCCTTCAACAAGGAATTTTAGAGTGCTCTGACAGATTATTGAAATTTTTTAAAGAAAACTAGGTTTTATTATGAGACCGAGGCAGTCCAATAAAGTGTACAATAATTGTATTTAACGAGTACTAAGACACTGGGCAGACATTTGTAGGTTAACAAAGAAGCTTGAGAAGAAGTTGACCCCCCCCCCCTTAACTCCCCCTTCTTCCTTCTCCAGGCCATCTCCTTGCCGGCACAGGCGTACTTGGTGGAGTTCGTCAACGCTGCGTTGAAGTGCACGATCGAGACCTTGGACTGAGGGCCTCCACCGACTCAATCACAGACTTTAAATAAAGTGTTTATTTCGCTCGTTCTCTTTCGCTCTCTCTCCACCCTTCGTGTTGCGCATTTGCCGCTGCTTTCTCCACTATTCAAGTGTACCAATTTTCCCAGTTATAAATTCTTCAGAATTAAACAGCTCAAGGCTTGGCATCTGGCGATCAAGACTTGGCATTTGGCATATAGCGAGGCATTAGCGACTTAGCGGGAGAGGAGTAGCCACTTGTGTCCGGCACGTTCTGCTCCTTAAGTTAGCAAAACTAAGCTAAGAGAAAATGCTTTATGAGCACTGCAATTTACTTGCGTTCCCTACATCTCCCAGAGAATTGCTTGTGACAAAAACTACAGGGGGAACTCGAGCAACAATGACTACTATGCAAGGTAGGATGGAATCTTCTAAGCTACATTTCGGAGCAGGGGTTCACAGCTTTCACAATTTCCAGCGGTAACGTCCTCCTGCATTTCCATGTCTGCAAAGCGAAGTTTACGGGCTGCTGTCGTGTGATTCATGAGAAGCTCTGGTACACCGAACGCCCATCTTCCTCACAATGTAAGTGATATAGGCTACATTAGGCTGTTACTGCTGTTGATACTTTACTTCGCGGCCTCTTATCTAAATACATGGGAATAGAGAAATCGTTTT
This sequence comes from Dermacentor variabilis, assembly GCF_050947875.1. Classification (NCBI taxonomy): domain Eukaryota; kingdom Metazoa; phylum Arthropoda; class Arachnida; order Ixodida; family Ixodidae; genus Dermacentor; species Dermacentor variabilis. Next base: position 265,891,547 of record NC_134568.1, on the reverse strand, counting down.
GTTCAGCATTCACTGCACCAAATTTGATTAGGTTTGTGGCATTTCAAAGAAAAAGTTAAAATCTAGTGACTTGTAGGAAGCAGTCCTTTTTTTTATTTACGCCGACAATGTTTAAAGCGAAGCTTTCCTTGCGTATCTTCTCCGATTTGACCCGGCTGCTGGCTGCTTTGTTGGTAGGTATCTCGGCGAATATATTGATGTGTATTTATACGAAGGTGCTGTCTTGCACATTGTTCGGTACCGGGGATAGTGCAAACCGACACCGCATCTAATGCCAACTAAGGCGGCCCCGGGTGGCAGGTCACGTACGTGAGCGTGGACGATACCTCTAAAACAAACACCGTCGTCGTCATACTGCCGTCGTCATTCAATCGCCAACATTTCGTTGTGATCATTCCTTCGCTGTCACGCCGCCGTCATCGTTCCGCCGTCTTCATTGTATCGTCGTCCCTGCGTTGCACTGTCGTCGTCATCACGCTGCCGTCATCACGTCGTCATCATCATTCCGTCGTCTTGACTCCATCGTCATCATACGATCGTCATCACGCCGTCGTAATCATGCTGTCGTCACTCCATTGTGATTATGCCAACATTGTCGTGCCATCGTCGTCATTGCATCGTCATCGAGCATACATGGTCTTACAGTCGTCGTGATGCCTTCGTGGTCGTTCCGTCGTCGTCATTCCAGTTTCTTCATTCGATTGTCGTCATCCCGCTGTCGTCATCCCATTGCCGTCTTGCCGTCTTAGTCATAATATCGTCACATTGCAGAAATTCCTCCGATTGTCGCCATGCCGTCATGGTTCACACGTTGTCATTCTATCGTAGTCATTACCGCGTCGGCACTACCGCCGTTGTCATGCCATCGTCGTCATTGCGTTGTCGTAGAGTCATTCTCATGCATCAGTTGTTATATCGCCGACGTGATGCCGTAGTCTTCGTTCCATTGTCCTCATTCCAGCTTCGTCATCTGATTGCCGGCATGCCGTCGTAGTCAAGCAATCGTCGTCGTACAGTCGCCATCGCATTGTCGTCGTTCTGTCGCCGTCATGCCATCATCGTCGTACTGTCGTCATCGTTCCACCATCGTCATTTCTTCGTCATTGCATCGTCGTACAGTTGTCGTCAAGGCCGTTCAATCGTCCTCATTCTGTCGTTGTCATTCAAGTGCCGTAATTCTTTTAGTCTAAAATTAATATGCAGAAAACTAAAGTAATGCTTAACAGTCTCGGGAGAGAACAGCAATTTACAATAGGCAGCGAGGCACTGGAAGTCGTAAGGGAATACATCTACTTAGGGCAGGTAGTGACGGCGGATCCGGATCATGAGACGGAAATAATCAGAAGAATAAGAATGGGCTGGAGTGCGTTTGGCAGGCATTCCCAAATCATGAACAGCAGGTTGCCGTTATCCCTCAAGAGAAAAGTATATAATAGCTGTGTCTTACCAGTACTCACCTACGGGGCAGAAACCTGGAGGCTTACGAAAAGGGTTCTACTCAAATTGAGGACGACACAACGAGCTATGGAAAGAAGAATGATAGGTGTAACGTTAAGGGATAAGAAAAGAGCAGATTGGGTGAGGAAACAAACGCGAGTTAATGACATCTTAGTTGAAATCAAGAAAAAGAAATGGGCATGGGCAGGACATGTAATGAGGAGGGAAGATAACCGATGGTCATTAAGGGTTACGGACTGGATCCCAAGGGAAGGGAAGCGTAGCAGGGGGCGGCAGAAAGTTAGGTGGGTGGATGAGATTAAGAAGTTTGCAGGGACGGCCACAATTAGTACATGACCGGGGTTGTTGGAGAAGTATGGGAGAGGCCTTTGCCCTGCAGTGGGCGTAACCAGGCTGATGATGATGATGATGATGATGATGATGAATTCTTTTAGTCTACTTAATCGATTAGCACCTGTTCGATTAATCGTTTTCTAGAGTTTGACAGGAGTGGCCCGAATTTTTGAAATCGTACTGGAATGGCTGCGCACGACTGTGCGGCTGTGGTAGAGCGACTATCGACTGTTTTTCCGAGTACCGAGTGATGCCGAGCCACCATGCCGCTTGAAGGTTGGTACTTGAAATGCCCTCGCAATTCAATGAATACTACAGCAACCCAGACGTTGATCGTCGTGCCACGCTCAGTCCACTAAAGACGTGGCACAGCATGCGCGCCGGTTTGGAGCATGTATTTCCTACGATCATGTCGATTCCAACAAATCTGGAGCGTCCGGGCATCGACTCTCGCATGCTGATTGTTCGGCCATTCCAAGAACGCGTCGGTTTTAACCAAACATCGCAGCCATTGACATGCCTTCGCTCTCTAGAAAAGAGTATCTGGTTTACAATCCGAAACTAGTAATTTTTTTCTCCTGTGCATTGCAATTTCTTGCATATTTCAGTTGGACTTCACCTGTCACTTCTGCCATTTTTCTGATTTCTTTTTTAACTGCACTGTACAGGGATTCGCTAGTGTCAAGTATCTTATTGAATTCTGCATTAGGCGCCGCTTTATAACATATATTGTTTATGTTTTCAAAGGCCCTAGTACCAACTATGTTTAGTCTTTAACAAGTTAAGGATTATCCTTTCTCAAACGTTTATACATTTGCGTATCAAACTTGTTTCCACCTCTCATACACTAATATAGGGTCCTACAAAAGTAGATAACTGTGTTTCAACCTTTTGAAAAGGGCCCGGCAAAAATTTCGATTAATCAATTAATCGATGCAAAACCTACATCAAAAGCAATTAATCGATTAAAGTCTAAGAACATGAATGATTAGTTGTTAATCGAATAAAAAAATAATCGATGATCCCTAGTCCCAACGTCGTCACACCGTCGCCACCATGCGTGGTATTCGGATGTTCGAGCGCCGCAACTTTAAGCTGAGCTAGCGTGCTTCGGTTAAAATGTGTCCAACGTGGTCGTGTGCTCGATACTTGAAAATAGTTGTTAACCAAGGGCATCCTTCTTCACAAACACCAAAGAAAGGCTTCGCTTAATCCAATTCCACAGCGCGTGGCTTCTGTAATTTGTTTTTACAAAAGTTGTTGAAAATTTCAATACTGAAAAAATAATAATAATAAGCAGCAATTTTCAACTCTTTAATTAAGTAATAAGTAACGATATCATAGTTTCAAATCTGCACCCATAAAGACATTTAAGCGGACAAAATTGATGTATTCTACACCACTCTCAAATATATCGGAGGTACCTTACGCTGAGGAAGCACCAAGCGACCCTTCACTGAGGGCGCCCCTCAATAAGGAGGCTTTCAGAGTGACATAAGGCAGCCTCACCGCAGTGAAGGCTTCCTTACTGAGGTAAGGAAGGTTTCATTGTTTGGCCCTAAGACTTTTGCAAAACCCTCGTAAGCATAAGATGGAAGTCATTCTGCGACTCTTTGGATCCACGAAAACCTTTGTCTCACATATGGAGAACTGTTCGTGGTCTCCGTGGAACCCCTCAACAGCGCCACCCTTTTAAGTCTTTGGCCCTTCACTAACAATTCAGCGAGATTGACGTCGCGGAAGCTTTCTGCAGGAGGATTGCTGGCGAAACTAGTTCCGCTGGAACATCGACGCTCCACCACTCACCGATTTCACACGAGCCCCGCATGGACCGTCCTTTCTCCATGGAGGAACTCGACGCTGCACTGGTCTTGTGCAAGCGTTCATCTTCACCAGGACCCGACGGTATAACCTACCGTGCCCTATGTAATATTGGCCAAGAGGCTCGGAAAGTGCTCCTGCGCTTGTTCAACAGCTCCTGGCAAACAGGTACGGTTCCCCAGGAATGGAAGACCAGTCGCCTAATTCCACTGTTCAAGCCTGGCAAGTCACCTGTCGACATTGCATCATACCGACCAATTGCGCTTGCCAGTTGCATCGGAAAACTAATGGAAAAGGTGGTTCTGGCACGGCTAGAGTGGTACCTCGAACATTACCAGGTATATCCAGATGCAGTGGCCGGTTTCAGGTGGGGCCGTTCTTCCATAGACAACGTTATCGACTTGGTGACGTACGTCGAGCACCAGAAGTCCTGCAAAAGATTATTTGCTGCCCTGTTTCTGGATGTTAAAGGAGCGTACGATAACGTAACGCACGAATTGATTTTCAACGCCTTAGAAGCAGTAGGACTTGGCGGCAAAATCTATTTTTGGATAAGTAGTTATCTACATAAGAGATCCTTCTTCATACTTACCGAGGATGGCCCGACCTCCCCGCATTACATTAACCGTGGGGTGCCTCAGGGAGGAGTACTGAGCACAACGCTCTTCAGTCTAACACTCATTGGCCTTGCCGACATCCTGCCATGCACTGTTAGGCTCTCCATGCCGACGACATTTGCATTTGGACGTCGGGTGTGACGCGACTGTAACTTCGCGCGCGGCTTCAGAAGGCAGCCACTTTAACATCATCCTACCTGCGAGAACAAGGACTTCATATATCATACGAAAAGTGTGCAGTGGTGGCGTTTACCAGGAAATTAATGTCTCCATACGTGATATCCGTCGACAGACAACTGATCTCGTACAGCACGAGTCACAGATTTTTCGGGGTGGTCATTGACGAAAAGCTCTCCTGGACCCCTCATGTGAATTATGTGAGAACACGCCTGACAGGAATTTGCCATATGTTCAAGTTCCTTGCAGGAAAGGCCTGGGGAGTGCCAATACAATCCATGCTGCAACTATACAGGGTCCTCTTTATTGGATTGCTGCGGTACAGCCTACCGGTCATGTCCAACACCTGCAGAACTAACCTGAATATAATCCAAAGCATCCAAGCCCAAGCCCTCAAGATATGCCTTGGTCTACCGCGGAGTGCGTCAATGACTGAAGTTATTGCAGTCGCTCAAGGTTCCACTATTAGAACGCACATTAGCATTGAAACAATGCGTGTGCACATAAGACACTTCGCCCGGACCCCTACCCACCACCTCGCAAGTCTCCCAGTAGATAGGCCCCACACAACATTCAGTGCGACTGTCTTCGCGCACCGTGCCTCTCTCAGGTCAGGTTACACACCTGAGGCAAGGCCTTCCATTCCTCCATGGTGTATGCGCCGCACTCAAGTAAACCTTACACTCCCAGGACTTCAGAAAAAGTCGGACTTGCCATCATCAGCCCTCAAGCAACTAACTTTACTTCTCTTGTACGAGAAATACAGCGACTGCACACACGTCTACACTGATGGATCAACTACATCAACCAGTTCCGGTGGCGCTGTAAATATACCAGCAATGAGAAGAACCAAGCGGTTCAAGACTTCCCATGTCATTACGTGTACAGCTGCAGAGCTCGCGGCTCTCCGCGACGCGCTTCAAGTGATGAATGCTAAAAGTCCTAGAAAATGGGCAGTCTTCTGCGATTCAAGGCCGGCCTTGCAATATGTGCAGTCGTTTCTCCGACATGGAACTCACGATCAGCTCACGTGCGAAATCGCGGAACTTGTCCATCACTTAAGAGAAAAAGGCCATGATATCTCTTTTCAGTGGATACCAGGTCATTGCGGTATCATTGGAAATGATGACGCCGATAAGGCAGCTCGGACGTCAAACCAAGAAGACCGCTGCGTCCCCATTCCTCTCTCAAAGACCGACGCCGCGAGACAACTTGGCATTCTAGCACGCACGATCTCCTTAGCAGAGTGGAATACCGCACATACAAGGCGCACAAGACTGCACAGACTAAACCCGTCGCTTCAACTCAGACCTCCAGCCGGTCTACACCGACGTGAAGCGTCTCTTCTGTGTCGGTTATGGCTTGGAGTTGCCTTCACGAATGCCTACTCAACACTAATTGGAATAGCTGATAGTCCTGCGTGTGATGTTTGCGGATGCGAGGAGAACATTGAACACTTATTGTGCCATTTTCCTCAATTTCAAGCACAAAGACAATCTTTGTCAAACACATTGAAGAAATTAGATGATCGTCCTCTGAGTGAATAGACATTACTAGAACACCGTCCCGACCGATCATCGGCTCAGAAGGCAGTGAAGGCACTTTTGTGCTTTCTCAGAACTTCTGGTTTGCGCGAGCAGCTTTAACTCAAGTGCTGTCCGTACACGTATCTACACCTTCTCTCTCCCTTCTCTCGCTTCCCCTTCTCCCTTCCCCCAGCGTAGGGTAGCCAACCAGACTATTGACTGGTTACCATCCCTGCCTTCCTATATTACTCTCTCTCTCTCCCTGTCTCTCTCTCGTAGGCATTGTAACAATTTCACGTAAGCTGTAAAGTCATTTATAAAATTTGTCCGCTTTAGACTCTCTATAGCAAATACAGGTTACAGAACTGCGATATCTGTTTCTGGTGTAGAGTTAGTTACTGATATGTAGACTTTGTGCTTCAATTTTTTTTATATATGCTTACACATATAAAAAAATGAGGTCATAAATCAGTTTTGTGCGTCTACAATTGCTGTAAATTAATTTTCTTTCTGAAACCCAAGAAAGTTTATTCATACTGGTCCAGCGGTTGTCTCATGAAAACGTTTCTACGTTACATGTATTTGAATAGAGAAAGCGTCGCTGGCCCCCAGCTAAAGCTTCCTCTTAAGGCGCTGCGGTGTCGTTAGTGATGTTCATCGTCTGTGAGGTAACAAAGTATAGTGCGATAGCAATATGAAGGTATGTCCACGGCGGAGCAACTTGCATGATGACAGTGATGGAGCGGCAAAGAAGGAGAAGCGGAGTGCTGTGACGTAGAAGCACGTGACCGGAGAAGCGGCGACAGTTGCTCGTGTGTGCTGCGCCCGTGCTGGATTGAGCTCTCCACCACTCTGCGCTGTATGAAAGTAGTTATACAATCGCTGTGGCTCCTACATGTACATGGTGGTCCTTTATGAAAGATAACACGCGAGCGCGTGGCCTGTACTCTGCGGAGGCTGCTTAGAGCGCTAGCAAGTGGCAGCTAGAAGACGCACATTCCGTTGTGGCGTCATCTATTGGTGGCACGAATAACCAGACACGAGTAATAAGCAAGCGCCTCCTGGACTTTCTCCCACGCCAGACGGACGCGCAAGCGGCGGGGCCTGCAGTGCAGCGTCTGCCGATATAGCTAACCACGCTGGTACGCTAACCACCCTGGTAACCACGCGAACGCGGAGGTACCAACATATGCCCGCTAGCTAGTGAGTACTTCCAGCGAATTTCAGTGCGTAAGCATTCTTTGGCGAGATCCCCAGGCAAATCTGTCCATCACGCGAAAAGTTTAATGCCTTGTATCTGCACAAAAATGCGTAATATGCGAAGTTAAGACATGTAATCGTTATAATAGTGTAAATGTAGATGATTGGTAGCTTTATAAGCTATAAGCAACAATTGAAACCTGAAATAAAAAAATTACCGACGATTACGTTACTTCCTAATGCGAAATTTGAGCGCAGCAAATAAGCTGTTTCACCTTTTCGATAGATTGAGGCAAAGAAATCGAGCAACACATGTATGCGCTATTACAGAATTTTTTTTTTATATTTCCCGTACTCCTGGATCATCTCGACGGCGGCGACGGTAAGCTTCTGCTTCGGCGGCACGCACCTCTGGATTCTGACGGCGACGGCGCTGGGCCTCTGCTCTGGCAGCTCGTTTAGCAGCAGCAGCAGCAGCAGCAGCAGACGGAGGACTTCCATCGGTCGTCTCGCTCATGGCTCAGAAAGAACTGGCAGATAATTTCGCAGTGGCGAACGGCAGCGGCAATTTCGGCTCGGGCGGTGCACATATACAGATCCGCCGCCACCGATCTGGCTCTCTGATTGCCACCGCACAGGGCGAACGGCAGCGGCAATTTCGGCTCGGGCGGTGCACATATACAGATCCGCCGCCACCGATCTGGCTCTCTGATTGCCACCGCACAGGGGTTGCATTGGAGGAGGAGCGAAGAAAGGAATTAAGTTCGAGCCGGCGCTTTGACAACCGGAGACTCGCAGGAAGAGGGGGGAGGGGGGCGGCGTGTACACCCAGCGGCAAACGATGGGGGCAGAAGCGCGCGCAACAAGCGGACAACACGATAAAGGGAGGAGGGAAGAGATAGCAGCGACTGACTGATGCCGCTGACGCCGATAGTGAGTCAACCCCAGCTGCGGAGTTGGTTTCAGGGACAACGCCGCCGATGCCGACACAAACAATATGATACCCTCGCTTCCGCAGCGCTAAGAACCAGGTCTAGCCGTGGGAAGGTGGTCACGTATTCGTCGACGTGCCGGGGCCTACGTGAAATAACCGGCGCGTCGGCAACTGAAGAGCACCCTATCCGCCACACAAGAACAGGGGGGGGGGGACCCTTTCCTCCTCTTTCTGCATGGCGGCGACGGTGTTCTATGCAGTCACGTTATCTTGACTCTCTAGCGGCGTCAGCGGCATCCAGCGGTATCAGTCGGTCGCTGCTAGCGCTGGGGGGATGAAAGGGGGGCGGAGCTGGTTACGAGGCCGACGACAACGCCGACGACGACGCGAAACCCAGGAACGGACGCCAAAGAGCTGCGCTCTAAAATAAAATTTATCAGAGAGAACGCCCACAGGGATACATAGGGCTCAATACAAATACATGGTGAAGCTTCTGAAATTTGGGGCTGGGTCAATTTGAAATTGGGGGGTCGGGAAACTGAAGTTTGGTGCTGGACCAACTTAAATTTGGTGGTGGGCCAACTTCAAGTGTTGTCGAGGGCCATCTTAAATTTGGGGGTGGGCCAACCTAAATTTAGGATTCGACCAACTGAAATTTGGGAGTATGCTCATGCATTCTTAGACAGCTCCAGTGTAGTTTCTGCATACTTTTTGCAGCACGCAGCTCGGGCTTTCCGCTTCTTCGCATAGCGCGAACAAGCCTCACCTGATTTGGAGTGGTTTGGAAGAGAGCAATGCATTCAGGTCAAACGTTGGCCGTGGCAACTAGTCCTAATTAATGCGTTAACAGATTAATTAGACTTAAATATTTGTATAATGACGATATTTGCTTAGTTTCGTAATTAATCAATTATGATTATTGAAAGATATGATGGATACGTTTGAATAAGTAGCCAATTAATTATTAATTAGGATTTTTAATTAGGTCAGACTAATCTCAAGTGCCCTAAATTATTCTTGATTAGGCTCCATTGACTTAACCTTAGTTATTCTTGAGTAGTCTAATTTAACATAAATTAATTTTAATGAGCCTCGCTATTAATTGTCCTCAATTAATTATCGTTACGCTTAACTAATTTGATGTGCTGATGTCGATGACAGTCTCTTTTGAAGTAAGCAATCTTAAAGTACTAAATAAACAAATAAATACACATTTGCAAGTTTACTTTGCGCCTTCATGAACAGCGAATCATAAAAGCAAGCATACTATAGTTCTGTGAGCTTGAGTTTGTTGCTGTCTTTTACAACGCTCCTACCGAACATAGCAACTTCGGTCATTCCAAGTCAAATCCGAATCCCAAACTTGACATGGTGTTTGGATTGTCGAAGCCGTTCCAATGCTGACCTGAGGAAGTTAACCAACTACAACTCCTTGCAGCAGCATTGTAGTTGAAAGTTACGTATAAAATATGTTTTACATGGTAGAGACTGTTTCAAATACTTAAATTATACTGCAGTGCGGAAGATATGAAGTCGAGGCTGCGCATTTCTCAGTCAAATGAGTTCTGGTGAACGCATTAAATAACAAATGGCAATAAGTCAAATGCCATTAGGTTTGTCCGTGTGGCATCACGCAAATGGCCTTAAAATTCAAGGCATTAGCAAGTTAATGTCATTTCTGTGCCCGTGTGGCACGGGTATAAGGCATTCTCATATATACCTCTATTGGACTCCATGTTTACATATGCATGAAGTGCATCGTGTCAGGCGTTACAGGCAGACAAACGGACGGAAAGATTTCCGAGGGAAGTAGCCCTAGAGTGCTTAAGCATTAATATTCGCAGGAAGTACCTAATAACTACCGGGCGTATGTTGCCACTTCGACGTTTCAATTACACTCGCACACCCAGCGCGGTTTGCTTGCAGCAGACGCTGCGCGGCAGGCCCCGCCCCTTGCGCAACAGTCGTGCCTGGGGTGTTCAGCTAAATCCAGCCTGCCTATCGGCCATGCCTGGTTATTCCGGCCGCCAACAGATGACGTCAAAAGCGGACGTACTTCGTCTTGCTGCCACTTGTTGGCGCTTTAAGCAGCCGCCTCAGAGCAGCGGCCACGCGCTCGCCCGTTCCCTTTCACAGAGAACCACCCGCACATGTATGCGGGCGTGGGTATATTGAGCATTTCTGCGACGACGGTCTCAGATAGTTGAAAACAGGGGATTCTATACAAAATTATAATTTTTGCTTACCAAGAGTCGTATCCCTAGAGTACTATTGTCTCAGTGAAAGCGAATGACGGCTCTCTCGTCAAAATTTTTAAGCATAACGAACCACTTCGTACGTATCAAGAGTACTTAAACAAGCTAGCAAATTTCCCTCGCCGATCCATCTGAGGAAGCCAAGCGAACATTTAACATGCGGTAGCACGTCACATCACACGAAAAACCAAAGGGAAAGCCGCAAGCGACAGGAATGTGGTCACCATGTGATATCTGGGCTGATATTCACAACGCTTATCGCATGTAAGTGCCGCCCGTGATTGGACAATGCCATGGCGACGATATTTTTACCACGTGCGAACACGCGTCCATGAGGGAACACTCTTACGCAAGAGAAAGTTTGCGAATACGGGCCCAAAACTCAGTGAAAGATCAGAAGTCAACGAAGAAAGCAGGCTCCTAAATTAAAATACAGAAACTACCAGGACGATAGCAACAGATTGCCTAAGACAACTGTCGATCCGACCTAAGCAGACGATCAACACCAGCTTAGCTGTGATAGTTTTACGATGACAAAATGGGCCCGCACTCCTTAGTGTTATTTAACAGCATAATGAAGATCAATCCACTACTGTTCTTCCTTCAATACGGGTTAATTTGTGGCATATTACCATTGGTTCACGACGGAACAAAAGCACAGTCATGTGCCTCCTGGGCCGCGGTGTCCGGCGCCGCGTCGGCCGGCCTGCAGGCCATCTATGGTTATCATCGCACTAGCCTCTGCGCCGCAGACTAAGAAGGACGGCGCTTGGTGTTAGAACGTTCATGAGCGCCATAAATGAGACGGCGCTAAGTTTTCGTATCAACGCCAAACTTGCAACTCAGCTCCAGTTCCCGCAGGTGCGACCTTACTGACAGGAAAACTTTTGTTGCGGCCGGCTGCCCTTAAACAACAGGTGTCGCTTTTTCTTTACGTCCGATCGTCGCCTCTTCGCTTTTCTCTTCGTACACTGACCATTCAAACGGCCAGCATTCTTCTCTTGGCGAGCAAAGGGAGGAACCATGTTCTCAGGTTTTTCTATTTGCATTCAGTACGCATGAAGCTGCAGAAGAGTGTCGAGCTTTTGAGCCGGTCGGTCAAAGGCGGGGTCGAACGCAAGAACTAGATGCAAGCCTTTCTCGCATTCATGTGTATTCTTCCTTTCGTTTTCTTTTCTAGACTTTGTGCCGCCCATCTCCGGCAAGGATATCGGAGTGGTTTTAACGAACGTTACATAGCCTCCTTGTGAAATTTAATATGCATCATTTTTTTAGGTGAACTTAACCGCTCTTGAGTGATAGCGGCGGGGTGGTTTGTAAAAATAGTGAGTTTTACGGCAAACAGAGTTGCCAACAAACAGGGACGTCGTAAAAGAAAAAAATATGTAAGTTAATCAAGCCACCTTCTGCAGTGCAGACACTCAGCACTGCATACGAACATGCGTGGAAACAACTAGCCTATAGGTGCTCTCTTTCTCTTGCTCATCGCAGCTCTCCTTATTTTCATTTCTTTGGGCCGGCTTAAAGTACAAAACTACTTTCTCCCTTTTAGTAGCCGCTCCCAACTTCATAGGTTTCGCATGACAGAGTAAATCCTCTTCTGAAAAGTAACGTCCGAGGCCCCCGCCATCTTGGAATCGGCCAAAGACGTCCTTGGACGACGTGCCTCTCCCCACCCACTTTGCATTGCCCTCTCTTCCGCGCCAAGAGACAGAGAAGGGGCTTTGATTAACGCTGGAAACAAAACCGAGTGCCTCAATGAAAGATGAAAAACGTCCCGGCAAAATGCAAAGGTTGAAGGAGCAAAAGAGAAATAACTAAAGGAAATGAATAGTACTTGTGTGAGTGCGCGGGAAAGATGTCAGAAAAGAAGAAGGGGGTTCAGTCTAGGGGTTCGAGGATGAAGGAAGGATGGAAGGAGAGGGGGGTCGATTGCGACAGGAGAACAAGAAGAGATCAAACAAAGAAAGTGTGCCCAAGGTACAGACGGAGCGTACGGCAGCCGCTGCACTGTTGAGGCGGAAGGCGTGGCCGCGCCCGTCTCTGCCAATGGGAGCCCCGAAAGGGTTGCGCGGCGGAGCGGGGCCCGGGCCAGTGCGGGGCCCAGGCTCCACCTCCGCTCCCGATCGATCCACATTCCAGAGATTCAGCGCCGAAGCGCCTTGTTGTTGGATCCGTGGCCGTCATCGTCCAATGCCGCGGCGCCGCCTTCGTCGGAGGCGATGCTCCGCCGCGAAGACGCCTTTCCTGCCGGACGGGGTGCACGCAAGAAGAAACGGAGAGCACAGGGGGCTCGACGGGCCATCCCCCCCCCCCTCCCGACATCCCCCTCCCCCTTTTCGGTCGCCGCCGCCGCCGGCAACCTGAGTAGGAGAAACAGGCATCAACACTCGTGCCCTTATCGGCGGCCTTTTGGAAACCTTTTCCTTGGGAGAAAAAGAAGCACTCTCCGGCGAACGGCTGCCGTGGATATTTCACTGAGCCTCGTTACTAACGGCCAGATGGCAGGAATTTGAGGCGGGTGCAATAATTGGGAGCACCGCGCGCGGGTCTGATGATCATTGCTCAACGCACATTTGCTGCCGCTGGAGTGCCTCATCAAAGGCCTCTAAGCGGAGCAAACCGCTAGTAGGGCCTCGGTCAGAGGGCTGCGCTAATTTATATAGAACTGTCATTAGCAGCCCGCAGCTCAGGAAAATGGTGCTTCTCTGCAATACCTTCAGAACTTTCGTATGAAGGGAGTTCATTGAAAGCGATCGTTGTACCCGCTTTGTCGGGAACGTTAGGACAGTGCAATGTACGAAGACTGTTCAACTACCTAAAGGTATGGAGCAGTACATATAAAAACGTATTAACTATTCGAATGGTAATAGTATTCACCATGTGAATGTTTCTATTCGCGCTCCGATATTTTCAGTGATAACGAAGACTGGAATTCACAAAGAGGTGTGTATAAGAAATTCGTACGTATTTAGGTGAGATAAAGAGTTGAAGAACACGCAGAATCACATATGATTTTCTAGCCCGTTCGAAGACTGCGCCTTCGAATCAAGTGCAGGTCACCGTTTATGCCAATACGCGGCGTTACATATGCCCAGCACTTTGTTCTAGACTTGGCCCGGGCATAGAAAACCAGCTACGACCTCGACCAGCGTGAACAACCAGCCAGAACCCTCGGATGCCACCTGCGCGCCGCGCAGTCTCGCACCATGCTACACGCGGAAGCCTTGCTCAGGCGCAACTTCGTTGCTTTCTACTGTCGCGTCGCAGCACATCAACCGGTTGACTGGGCCCACCACAAGGGATTTGCTTGAGTTAGGCGAGAACTCAAGCAAAAGGTTGGCCGAACAATATGTCACAGAAATAAGAAGCTGCTCAGAATATAAGTAATCCTGCAAGGCTAAAATAGCATGAATAGTGAAACTTAACTTATACGGTGTCAGGGCTGTGTCTGCGTAAAAGGAACAAATGGGAATGCCGTTTCGTCTTTTTTTCGGTCCTGATTCTGGAAAGCTTCCTTCCGCCCGATCCTTGATTCAACACACTAACTTGAACAGCACGAGAATCTCCTCATTATGAGAGAAATATGCTCACTGCCAGGACAAGTGGGTAACATCATTTCGCTCAAGATAACGAAGCACTTCTTATACGTCCAATAAATCTGCGCAACAGATAAAATTTATCCCGATCACAGTGCTGATCCTTCCATTTTTCTTCTTCATTATTCAATGATCGCTTACATGCCTCATAGTCGTTCACGTTCCTGCTTGCCCACAGTTATGGGCGAGAAATATTAAGAGAACCGAGTGGCTCAATTTATTGTTAGGAACAGCTAAACGAAGTCAACACTCAATTAAGTGAAGAAAAATATAACGGAAATGATGCTCGTGTTTTAATTGATCATAAAACGGATCATTGAATACAAAATGTTAATTAAAGCAATGCTCATAAATGAACCTTAAAGGTGAAAACAGAACGTATACCTATCACTAGTGTGTTTTGTAAATACTGCTATGGTTGAATTGTGTTTTGAAGTATGCTGTTTGTTTTTCCGCCGAAAGCCTGTGTTTTGTAAGGATGTCTTATGTATTGTGTAAAAAATATTGAATGTGTGTTCTATTATGTAATGCTCTTTCTTGATTTTTGTAGCCTGTGGTGCCGCCTGTCATCCGGGTGGCGTGGCCTCGTCAGGCAAAGTATGCCTTTTGCCACGTCACCCTGGACAACCTTTTCGTTGTCTTAAATAAATTCTGAATGAATGAATGAAAAATAAAAGTGAAAGAAAATGCCACCGGATGTAGCCGAATCCATAACCACCGCATGGCGCGTCCAATTATCTATCAATTCAGCTACGGCGGCTGCTGTGCCCGCGTCCACGTTCTTGGATATTTGCGTATGTGTTGTAAACCTCGTCACGATGACGATGATGATTTACTGGCATCATCTTTGAAATGTGGCGGTGACAAATATTCACCTAACCTGTTTGAGCGAATCAGGTATGCTACACGTGGTTTTCGATCTAGGATTTTGCCTACCTCGCCTTAATTTCTTTTCTCTTCCTTAAAACTGCCATATCTCCCTTGTGCCGTTACTGACGCCTGTAACGCAACCGGTCCTATCCATCCCTGGGGGTGTTAGGCAGCGCCACCAACAGCCATGGCGTCAGGTGTGGAATATACTGTCAACGGCAGACGTCGCATTGTATGTGAACTTGGAAGCCGCGAACTTGCCCAGTTTCCGCCGGAATATGCGGTTTACTCCGTATATTTTCGGCAGTAAGTTAGACCACGTTACCACGAGAGTGCCTGACGGAGAACGCGAAAGCGTTCATTATTTCGCCGCTCGGCCGCTGCGAAATCAACAAAAATCCTAGTTACAGCAGATGTGGTAGCACGAACTAATTTATCTGCTGAAAACTATTCACCTCGCGCTCCCCAATTAAGCTTTCTTTTCTCAAGCAGTGACACAATGTCATTTTCGCACGCCTTCAACGACAGAGTCACGTTTTCGAGGTCACGACTGCCAGTATGGTGCATGACCGCGCAGAATTAAGGCAACCACCGCCTGTGCCATCTATGGTGCAGGAACGACTAATGCGACGCTCACAAATGGGCACTTGGATTCTCCGCGATCGCTGGTAGAGATTTCTTTTTTTTTTTTTTTGACGGAATTTTTGTTTCCCGTGGGGTGTCAACAATTCCAGCATGCAGTAAGATACGGCAAAAAAAAAAAAAGACATCTGTGCTTTGTACCTAGGGAAATAAATTTAGGCCGAGTTACGGTGTTAAACGTTCCATGTAAAGCACAGTGGCGGATTAGGACTGATTTCCATCACCTGATTTTCTTTAATGTGCCCACAAAGCACAGTACACAAATTTTCTTGTATACTGCTATCATCGAAATCCTTCCGTTGAGAATTTAAACGGTGACCTCGTACTGAGTCACTGAGCCGGCGGGCATATTTAAGAAATCACACGGGCAATTGCAGTTTAGTCGTTTAAAGCACTGTTGTGACAAAAGAACTTTCAGGTTACCTTTACATCCTCACTTGCACACGTGACACATGGGTAGCGACAGTAAACGGCGATGGCGATGTACGTATTCTTGGATTATAAATGAGACGTGAGCACTGCGACTTTCGTTACTCTGCCATGTTTGCCAGATATATTCGTTCGGTAAGCAGGCCGTGGTCTGCTTTATGCCAGTCAAACCGATCTACAGTGAAATGTCTCTCGGCTGCACAATAGCTAGTTCACAACCATGACATCAGGAATCACGAACTAGCCAACGACCCCGAAATAGACGGGCACCAGCGCATATGATATTCGTACCCTTAGTATTGAGAATTCGTTTGGTACGGGCGCAAAATTACACCCCAAATTCAATAATGAGTTCTTATGTAAATGGAAAGCGTTCGATGTCCTCAGTTTTACCATTTATTGACGGCGGTAAAGAAAATGCTTATGGAGACGCCCACCTCGACAGCTTGGCAACTTAACGCAAAGCACCGTGCTAAGCCGTGCAGCGCCACAATAAGCCTGAGCTCGCCGAAGTAATTTTCGGTCACAAAGCATACTAAAAAAAAAAGTACAAACACGGCAATGAATTAAGGCCATTCCAAAACGAGTATACCAACCTGAATGCGGACTGCCTCCACAGTCACTAGATAGTTGGCTACATGGTGTTTCGTACATCTTTTATAAGAGATTAAAATAATGCCACAAGAAACATATTTTACTGCAGGTCTTAATTTTAATTATAATTATTTCTTCGGGTAAAGGAGACCTTTAATTTTAAACGCACAGAATGTGTCGTTTTCTTCGAGTCCGCTTTCTGTTCCTCATGTAATGAAACCTGGCTTCTCACTGGTGTTCCCACTATTTCAATGAAAGCTTTCCCTGTAACACAGGAACATGGATAAAGGCAGTCACATTTTAAAGTAAATGACGTGTAGATATTTCGTTAGAAGTGTCAAAAAATTTATTTATGGAGCTTTACGTACCAGAACCGCAATCTGATTATGAGGCAAGTCGTAAGGGGCAACTCCGGATTAATTTTGACCACCTGGATCTTTTAACGTGTAATTATGGTTCATTCTAACTATGGAAAATGACATCGTTATTTGTGGCTATAAAGCTATGGAATGGTTTACTCAACACCATTAAATCTTCCCTTCTGTTGATGTAATAATTCCCAGTGCCACACGCTAAGCTCAATAGAGCTCAAGCGGTGACTCTGAGATTGTTGCAAACAGGAACTTATCCAAGTCCAAACTTTATTAACAAGATATATCCTGAAAGAGAGATACCAATCAATTGCGAGAAGTGTAATGGCATCATTACTCTGGATCACATGTTTTGGCAGTGTCCTGTGACTTTCACAGACTGTGACAAGGAGAGAGACTGGTGGCAGCGAGTCCTACACAGTGGAGGTCTTTTCGATCAAGTACAGGCCGTCCAGAAGGCCCATGATACGGCGGTAAAGTTAAACCTTACTGTCCCGACGTGGGAGCCGCCTGCGTCAACCTAAGGGTTGATCTTCAGGACATTAAATAAAGTTCATCATACCATACATACCATTAAATCTTCATCCTTTCATGCATTTTTATTTTTTTAAACGTGCCCTTAAGCTTTTTTACATGTATAACTAAGTTTATATCGTTCATTGTACTACCTTTGCCATTTGTACGTATTGACAGTAGTCTTTTGCACTACAGGATTGTATATTGACAGAAGTATTTCATTTGTTTAGTTCTTCTTTGTTGCATTTTACGCGACTGTGTTTGTTTGTTTTAACTAGCTTGCTCATCTTTAATACTTCTCTACACTGATATTCTCTCTCTCTCTCCCTGTTATCTTTGTTTCCCCCTTCCCCATTCCCCCGGTGTAGGGTAGACAACCGGACGTTATTCTGGTTAACCTCGCTGCCTTCTACTTATCCCTTTCCCCCCCCCCCCTCTACACTGATATTATTAACCGAGGGGTCCTGTTGCAGTCTTTCACTTTGGGACCGTCATCTGTTTACTACATTTAACTTTTTCACTGTACTCAAAGAATCATAAAATAAAACTGAAACTGAAACCTAAATCTAAGTTCGCGGGTGTGTTTTTGCATGCAGATCCAATGCAAATGCGGCCGACGCGTCGGGTATCGAACCCGCAAATTCGCGCTTAGCTGCGCAACGCCACAGTCGCTGGGCCAACGCGGCGGGTATTAGAATGACATGCGGGCCTGCTGACATTTGGCAGGAGTATGATCTTTAATTGAACACTTGGGAAATAGCAAATGCAAACGGCTCGGAGATGCTGAAGAATGTTTCGCGTTCCATAAAGATAGGACCCGCTAAGACTACGCATGCGCAGAACCAAAGCTATTTTTTTTATTATTCTTTGTACCCAGAGGGGGCAGCGTCCGTGACCTTTGTGTGCGTGTTGTGTGTGTGCACTTACGCACACACATACACGAACACGGTGGTTAGCTGTTTCGCAAAAATGGCTTCCATACTCGCATGCTAAGTCGGCCACAGCATCGTCCTCCCGCCAGCCGCGATAGCTCAGTGGCTATGTTCTTCTCCCGACTCGATGCCATGGATACGACTCGATGCCATGGCGCTGCATTTAGATGGGGGAGGAATGCAAAAAAAAAAAAAAAAAGAGAACGCTGGTGTACTTGTGTTTAGGAGCGCGTTAGAGAATACCAGCTTGTCAAAATTAATGCGCGGCCTTCCACTTCTGCCGTCTGTCTCTCAAAGACCCAGCGCTGCTTCCGGACGTTGAACCCCAGGAATAAATCAGCATCTTCCTTCGGCGTTTTTTTTTTTTTCTGAAGACAGCGACAGTTCAGGATGGTGAGAGCGTGTCCTTGAACACGCGCTCCTCATGCACTCATGAAGACTTGCATACTTCTGTATTCCTTTTTATAGAGCCTTTGATGAATGCATGCCGGTGCCGGCCTACCCTGTGTGCGCAGCATTTCTCAAAAGCGGTACCAGACATTAAAGCGTTGTACGCTCTTGGTAGGTGAGATCAATGAATGGTGCACTGTCTCCGTTGTTTTAATACTGTGCGATTTCCGCTTTCCCTCGCTAGCTTTACGAAAACGTGTCAGATAAGCTTATTTTGCGGACTCACGAAGAAACAAATAAGAAAGAAAAGAAAGGGATGTGTTACGCAACACGATCACCGAGTGCCTGCAGTAGTTACGACTGCTTTTGTGCACGGCAGTGAAACTTTGACCGTTTTCGTGAGTTTTGGACACCTTTGGTGTCATTACAATATTCGATCACGCATTGCAAATTGAGCGTTTGTTTACAATATTTCACTGCCAGAGCAAGCGCTCAAACTGCTGCGGCACTTCTTACCGCTACCGGCACTGCCACGGAGACGCGTTCGTAAAGGTGGGACACAGTTTAGCGTGAGGCAGGCGATCAACTGAATGGTCAGCCCAACATTTTATTATCTCACAGATGTTATCCATGCCTTTTTTGATGTGACTCTGTAATAGGTCAAGCAGTTATAGTGCCCTCAGGGAACAGAGAGTAACATGACAGCCGTTTCGCCGGCTGTAGAATAATTTGTATGCTATGGAAAAGCAGCACCGAGGGTCGCAGGCAAAGAGAAGTTGTTTTCTAATAGCAAAGTGGTAGTTTGTACCTTGCAAGTGTATTCATATGACAATCAGGGACCCTAGAGGAAACAGTGAGAAAATTTGGCTCACCTTGAAAGAGTGCGCAGACGAAGTTCCACGATACTACAGGACTGCCAGAGCGGACGCGTCATCCATGCTGAGACACCTGCGGTCCTCTGCAATTACTGCCACCTTGGGTACCAAGCGTCTGTTGGGAAATGTCTGAGCATTAAGCACACCTCTGAAAAAAAGGAGCAGTTGACAATGGTAGGTTGCACTTGCGAGGCGACAATAATCGTAGTTTGCTATGGTGTTAGGCTGCTGAGCACGAGGTCGCGGGATCGAATCCCGGCCACGGCGGCCGCATTTCGATGGGGGCGAAATGCGAGAACACCCGTGTGCTTAGATTTAGGTGCACGTTAAAGAACCCCAGGTGGTCAAAATTTCCGGAGTCCTCCACTACGGCGCGCCTCATAATCATAAAGTGGGTTGGGCACGTAAAACCCCATAATTTAATTTTTAATAATCGTAGTTCCTACTTATTTTTGCACAATATAACTGCGGTGCCTGCTTTAATTTTTTTTTTTAATTTTACGTGCCAAAACCACGATATGATTTTGAGGCACGCCGTAATGGAGGACTCCGGATTAATTCTGACCGTGCACCAAATGTACCGTGCATCAAATGCACGGTACACGAGCGTTTTTGCTTTTCGCCCCCGTCTGAATGAGGGGTTCCGGTTTAAATACGCAAATATTGAAGTCACATTGAAAGGCGTCAAGGATAACCGAAGAAGCGCGCAGTAAAGACTGTTGCATTCATAAAAAGGCTTCTACATCTTAAGTTTACTTCTTGGGTATAGCGGACTGCCATGTGGCCGGCAACCTTCTGCTTCAGTTAGAGGCAACGACGATTCTCGGCCGCCATTGTGAGAGACAGACTCTGGTCGGGCTCCTTAGTAACCGGTTGGCAACCCCATCCCGCGCTTGTATGCCTCGTGATGTTTTTCCAGCGTTCCGGCCACTGAAATTTGGTGTGCCAACTTACCGCTGCGTGTCACTATGGAAGCACTGTGTCAGCGCGGACAGTTCACGAAGTAAGGCACATGATAACTGCGCAAGATTTTGTGAGGCGTTTAATGCATCTACGTCACCTGCGAACTTGCCCACAGCGTGGCTCGTGCTGACCGTTAGCCCGTAATTCAAACTAATTGCAACAGTTAAGTGAAACAGCTTTGGTTCACCAGCTACTCTGTATATTTAAAAGAATTTGTACAGCTCACACATGGCTAGTTGTTCATTTTTCGCACTCGTGAGCTACATCGCCGCTTTAATGAGATGCGTCACTCGTCTGATTGCCTGGTAGCTTACTCTTATGGAATCTAGATCGATGTAAGGCTCGGAAATATGATCGTAGCTGCTGTGACGGGCATCTCACCATCGCTGTTTTCGCTTTGTAGCAGTAAACGACGCGTATAGGGGCGGAATCAAATTTGATTGAATTGAATTCTGGGGTTTTACCTGCCAAAACCATGAACTGATTATGAGGCACGCCGTAGTTGGGACACGGGATTGATTTTGACCACGAGGGGATCTCTAACTTGTCCCCAATGCACGGAACGCGGGCGTTTTGCCGCTATCGAAATGCGGCCTGCGCGGCCGGCATTTGATCCCGCGACCTCGTGCTTAGGGACGGAAAGATGCGAAAGACTTCCAGCTATCCAGTTGTTGGAACCACTTTGCAGGGCCATCTTAAGGTGTGAACGCGATATGCCCGTTCAAACACCGCAGCAAACTCAATGAGACCTGCAGCAGGGCGCGCGCGGCTTTAGTTTCAAAGGGCGCCCTGCACTATCATGCACACCCATTCTTCAGGATGGTGGCGGGAAGCCAATGCCACCTTGCGTATACGCACACGATTGTTGAAGTTATATAAAATGGCTATAGAAAAGCCCAAAACAATTTCGTTTAATAAGCTTCTTACATAAAGCAAGACCTCGATCACTGTGTCTGTACACTCGTTCAGCAAAAGTTGTAGTGAGAACGAAGTTTACTTACGGTTTTTGTAGACGCGTAGATAATGAATGGCACTTGGCTCTATGAAGTGCAGAAAATGCTCTTCCAGCCTGCAAAGACTGACGTGATGTGAATGTCGCCATGTGCATCTGAATAGTCCTTTGAATTGTAAATGTATGGCCGATCCCTCTAAACAGTGTGATCTCTCACTTTCAAATGGAACTCCTTACAAATTCCTGATGGTGCCGCGCCAAGCAAGTTAGATGATAACGCACTGGTCATGTGTATTATCAGCCACTACCGCAATATGACGCGGCACTTTCAGCCTTACCTATGCGCAGTAGATGGCGCTTCAAGGGTGGCAGTATTCGTCGATTTAGGTTTAATTTATTATATAGAGGTTGTCCCACATAACCTGAGCCAACGTTTTAAAAAGGAAAGGCACTCCAGACGCGAGTTGAACCGAATGTTGGCACTGGCGTAAAGTTACTCAGGCTATTTCTTTTTTATTTTTTGCCCTTAACTAACGGATTAGTTATGTTTAATTAATCAACATTTTAAGTATTGGCTGCAGACCCCAAGTGTGATACGCAAAGTTGTAGAGCACCTTGAGAAATTTCTCAATAAACTGTTTCCAACACGATATAATTCACGCGGTTCTTTTTTCCGTGTTCCAAAGAAAGCCCGCGAAATATGAATTAAGATACCACATGACGGGGCGCTTGTGCACTGTTATTGTGCTGTTCTCAAGCGTGCGATAGATGAACAAGGTCACTAACCGATGAACAAATTTTGCTAACCGGTAATTTTTGTTGCTTTCTTTTTATAAACCTCACACATCCCGCCGCTCCGTCTTTCTTCGTCTTTGATAGCCTTTTTTTTTTCATGGTTAGGCTTCGCTGGGTCTAGTTCAACGCGGAAACGTTTTATGGCTAGGCTTGCGGACAACTTCCTGTTCAACACGTGTAACGAAACTGATGTCAGCGCTGGGAGACATTTATTCCTCGTGCTCTTGGCACGACGATCACAACCCGGCACTAGTGCGCTATTGTAAGGCGACACCAAATAATTATAAGTTGAGATGTATCAGTAAATTACGCTTCTACAATAGCAAAGCGGCTGGTGTTGCCGTGAAAGGCGGCTTGGCCCAGCAAGAAATATAAAAAAACAAAACATTGGTGGTGACGCCGTCCTCAGGTTTCTGCACCAGAACACCTTGACGTCGTGGATTTTGACAGCATCTGTTCTGGTCTGGTTAATAGCTCATCGGTAAAGAAGGACGAAATTGCATAATAAAGAAAACAAAAGACAACCTAGCAAGTTTCGATTGCCTTTGATGCGCCAGAAAGGCCAGAAAATGAGAAAATGCATTAATATATCTGACATCGCACTGACGTGCTGGTGCTAAAATTCTGGTGCCATATTAAAAGCAGGAAAGTGTAGCTTTCATTCTCTCCGGTAATGACCAATATTTTTTCGCAAAATTAACGGAAGCAGAAGTGTGAACAAACACAAAAATACGTTGCCAGTGTGAACTGATTTGTGAGGGTCATAACCAAAGTTCAGCACACGGCCTCCTGGCGTCGGGTCGGCTGACGCAATCCGTCTGGTGGATTGCGCAACAGAACAGCAATCCCTTTTCTACACTCATTTTCAAAAAGTGGCCATCTAAGAAGGTTCATCACTAGCAGAGACGTGGAATCGCCGCGACCTTCAAGTCACGTTACTAATATGGAGCAACGCGCATCCGTGAAGATCGAGACTTTGCATGGGAATACGCTGACACAGGTTCGCGCTGCCTTGCTGGAAGTGCGTGGTTGAGGTACTCTTCACCGCGGCACAATTTCCCGCTGGTCAGCGCGCTTTCTAAAGGCCCAGTGCACAATCGAAGATGACTCCCGGTCAAGCCATCCCCAAACAGCGACGGATGGCACATCAATCTGCGTTATCGGGACGTTGATTGAAGAACATTGTCGGTTAACCGTAGAGGAGATAGCTCACGAAGCAGAATTATCTACTATGACCGTTTACTGCATTTTGACAGCCTCATTGCAGAAAAAGAAAGTCGCCGCAACGTGAGTGCCCCATGTTACCTTCCCTCTACCAGAAAGCGGGGTGAGTCCGCATCGCATGGTCCGGGAACATTTGACTAAACCTCATTGTTAAACTTTGTGTCCACTCACTGTACAGCCCAGATAGTCAACCGGACTTTGGCTTCTTTCTAAAGGTAAAAAAGCCAGGCAGGAGGCGTCCCTTACGAAAGAGAGAGACAGAAGAAGGGAAGGAAAGACAGGGAGGTTAGCCTGTGTAAGTATGCCGGCTGGCTACCCTGTTCTAGGTAAAGGGAATAAAAGGTGATAGAAGAAGCAAATAAAAAAATTAAGCGAGAAAAAATTCATACAATAACGCGATGCTACGCGCTACATCTTTCAAAGTAGGTCGCACAATGCACAATCCCTTAAGAACTTCAGCAGAGCACTTAAGGCCTTGAGTGACGAAACCCCTCTGGACCAGGGTCTTAGAACTTTTTACTCTGCTAAGGGGCGATCGTCCATATTTAGTAGCGCGGTCGCGAGCACTTTTTTTGCTACATTGTAATGGGGACAGTAACAGAGGAGGTGCTCGATCGTCGCCTCGCAGCCACAGTTGCCGCAAGCAGGGCTGTCGGCGATTCCTGTGCAGAAGGAATAGGCGTTCGTTAATGCCACGCCGAGCCACAGGCGGCACAGAAGTGTTGCTTTTGCTCGTGGTACCCTTGGTGTAAGACGAAGTTAGAGACGTGGATCCTGTTTGTGAAGACATCCGTTGGTAAATTCATTGGTGTTCCACAGAGTCTGTGTAAGCTCACGTGTGACGGAGTGAAGCATGTGGATGCATCTGTTCTCGACAGTGGTATTGGTAAAATATCGGCACCGTCGCAGGCCAATCGGGCAGCGTCATCCGCACTGTGATTTCCAGAAATTCTGCAGTGACGCGGTATGCACTGGTAGATGATGTTGTTCCCCTTATCGATAGCGTGATGATTTGGCAAGTTACCGTAAAGAACGCACGGGACGAAGAAAGATACAACATGAACACAACCACTTCGTGTTCTCTTTCTTCATCCCGTGTGTTCTTCGCGGTAACTTCCCAAATCATGATTCACTAACTGGCCTAAACCAAAACTCATCTAAGTTGCGCGATGGTGAAGTAGTCGGATGTCTGCGACTACTTGCAAGTTGGGTCCGCGGTTGCAAGACACGTTACGAAAGCCTGGACGAGTTGTCAATGAACGTGACCCAAGTCATCCAACAGCTCAACAAAGGTGTAGTCTTACATGGCGTTCGAGACTTCCTCAAACGCTGACAGGCGGTCGGCAGGACACTACTTTGAACGGCAATAAGGTATCTTTTATTCAATACTTATTTATTACTCTTCAAACTGAGAGTCTGCAGGAATTTTCTTACGATCTTCGTATATTGTGGCGTTTTGCTATCCATTTAAGGCGCCCTGAAAAGTCTCACTGGACACGTATTCTGCCTTGGCAGACTTACATTTTGAAAGCAAATTTTCACAAAGTTTTCCTTAACTTATATGGTGGCGGCACCGATAATCATCACTGTGCAGTTTCACAGCCTCAACACTTTCAATTATCCCCTCGTTGTCACACTGATTTTCTAGACGCCAGGAATAGGAGGCGGTTTGGAAGAAAGCAAGGAAGCTATAGCGTTCAGCTGCTGAGCATGACGATGCGGGTTCGGTTCCCAGCAGCGAGGGCGGTCGCATTCCAATAGAGGCAGTATACAAAAATGTTCGTGTACTGAGATTTGGCTACACTTTAAAGAAGTCTGTGTAGTACAAAGCAGTCCGAAGATCTCCACTACAGCGTCTGTTACATTCGTACTTTAGCGTTGCTACATAAAAGCTCATCATTTATTTTCATCATTATGTTTCGTTCGTTCGTTCGTTCGTTCGTTCGTTCGTTCGTTCGTTCGTTTTGCTTGCACAACATGACCCAGAATGCAACCCCCGATGTATGTCTTAATTTCGAGAATAATTGGTTTTCCCGATGCTAAACACCTAAAAATACGCATGAAATGATTCTGAATGTCCCAAGAGGCATGAAGCACTAGCTACGGGGGTCGTTGTATGCCATTACATACGGTGGTAGTGAAGTATTTTTTTTTAGTGTTCCCGCAGTATAAACAAATTTTATGCCGTTTCTCCCTTCAAGGAAACCAAAAGATCAGTCTTGAAAAATTGTACTTGCTTTTATCCAGCAAAACCCAACGTAGGACGAATCGTATGGGCAACTGCTGAAAAGGAAGGAAGGTGAAACAAGGAGGTGAAAGTGGTTAATCAGATTAACTGTCCGGTTGGCTACTCTGCACAGGGGGGTGGGGTAAGGGCAGGAAAGGTAACAAGAGAAGATTTTTAAAAAATGGACGCATCAGTTCGCACATTCTATGGTGGTGTTGTTGTTCTTTTTTTTTTCAATTACATCCGTTTCCTTTAAAAAGCACGCTAGTGCGTTTAAAGCAGTTCGTGACGACGTCGGCTGGGACCAGGGTCCAAGAATTCTGCCTTCCGTAAGGGGCGGTTGTTAATCCTGTCGATCGTGGTGCCGAGGACCTTGCGCATCGAAACGACAATCACTCAGAAGGTGCGCTATCGTCTCTTTGAACCCGCAAACTTCACAATCTGGACTTGTGGCCATTCTGATGAGGTACGAGTACGCATTGGGGTTGGAAAAGAAGCTTCACTGCGAAGCGACCGCGAAAGACATAAAAGTGACATCTGAGGCATCCAAGCTTTCTCATGAGTTCTAGTAAAGAAAAGGTACTCCGGATGCTAAATTTACTGAACCGTCTCGTGGGCAATAAATGCATTCAGGCACGAGTTGAAGGCACTTTGAAAGAGCCGAAAACCAGATATAGTGCACTGTTTTAGTGCCGTTGTTTTTCAACTCGACCAGAGTTCTACGACATTCACAACGATGGCATTACACTAGTGGCAGTGACAGGAGAAATTCAGGCCAAATTGTCCAGTTCAATTTGTCTTATGAGAGAAGACAGTGCTAACAGGGTAGGGTATGCGAGAGGGAGCGGGAGTGATGGAAATGCTCGGTAGCTCGAGGGAAGGTAAAAAAGGGAGATCGCTCACATGCCAGTGTCTGCAACGACTGCAGGCGGCTAGCGCTCAAACTTCCTATGCCTCTGATGAGAAGTAGTATGTCCACTGGCCGTAATTTTGTGTCTCAGCTTGACCCTTGCCCAAAGCTAAGTGAAGGCGGGCCAGCCCGGCCTGACGATGGACCGAGGACGGGCTCGACGTGCCAGATCGAAAGCCCGGGCCGACCTGTCCCGATCACTGGCAGGTCAACATGCCTGCCGCCGGCCGTGCAATTGTAAATCACATGGCAACAGCGAATTAAAGCCATCGTCATCGCCATCGAAGACACCGTAGGCGTAGGACAGGTACTGGCCGCTGCTCTGATAATTATTGCTTGAAATGTTTTGTACTACAACACAGGGCATGTCGATCATATGGTGCAGGCGCCGGTGAGTGATGTGATATAGTATAATACGTCGTATCGCGGTATGTCGTGCATGTGTGCTGCTCACCCGACAGTGAGCAGCCGTCCACACCCCATACGGCGTCGCTTGCTCTGCAGTATCACGTTACGTGCTTTCGCCTGCCCGATGCCATTGACATGACTGCTTCGCTAACTGTGGCTCCATTTCTCTATTGAAACTCGACCAACCAGCATTGTCGGGCCAGCGACAAAATGCACCTAATAGCGAGCCCGTGGCGTCCGATCAGGCCGTACGCGAAGGCCGATGCAGCAAAGCTGAGCTGTCCGCGTCTAGCTCTCTGCACCTGCTTGTGATGTGGCTCGAGTTTCGATACGTTCATGTTCCCTATCACTGTGGGAAATGTATGTGCGCCGGCGCAAGTCAGCCTGTGGGTAATCTGACTTTCTTCTGCCTTTCCTTCTCCACTTTTTCCTTCCTTCCTTCCTTCCTTCTGGCTTCTGGGAGTGACGTGCTAGAAAGAATTCAGCGTCCAAGTCGGGCTCCAATGCCGGCCTGGCCCGCCCGATTAAATATGTCTGTCGGCTCGACGTTGACCCGGGGTCCCGATTAAATATCGGCCGGGCTGCCCGTGCCCGGCTCTTGCGCCGCGCCGCACACGGGCATTCAGGCCTGCCCGAGCACGTGCACCCCTCGATGGGAAGTCCATTTGAATTTGTCAGGATGAGGTGGAACAGCCTCCTCTTTAAAGCTATGTACCTTTTCTGGTTTACTCCGGTAGAGGGAACTTATACATTGTCACGTCGATGGGCTTTCTTTAATTTTCACCTTCGGGCTGTGCACCTGAAATACATTTAAAGGCCACCATGTGTAGAAAGAAGCTCGAAGGCGACTTCTGAAACAGCAATCATCACCAATATGTCAAAAATGTATCCGTCGTAACCTTACAAATCCACAATATATGGGCTAATGACAACGGCAAAATCGCCGTTACGAATATGGGACTTCAGGGTTTCTTTAAGGATGCCAATTACTCGGCCTAGCCGGACAAACTTGGTTTTTAATGTGCGAGGGGAAAGGAGCGCGCCTCAGTGAGCCTGCCAGCGATTCATGCGGTAATATTGCTGCATGTTTCACGCACGCTCAATCTTGTTTTGTGTTTTCACTTAAGTTCTAACGTTGCCTAATTGATGGAATGGTTGCTTTACACTGACTTTTATAGTAGTGATTTTTACCGTTCATTTTTCGTTCCTATTGAACGAGTAGCTCAGAGGCGGCTATTCTTCGACTCATCAGTGCTTCGAAAAAGTTACATTTGGGAATATAGGTCAACCGTAACCCATCGTTCGCCTAGAGCCCTATTCTTGAAGGAATGTATTCTCGTGTGCTCTAATTCGCGCAGACCGCTCCAGCGGAACATTTGGCAAGTGACGGTTGTGAGTCAAGTATATACGATAGTGGTCAGGCTATTGAAGTCGTTGTTTGTGTGCACCTGCAACACATCCAATGGCTGTGCGAATAAAATGAGCTGAAATTTAAAGGATTGAAGCACGCAGGTGTGCTAGGTAACTTGTCATTTCAGCTTAAGACTTTGACAAGAAACCAGATACACCGTTTCCGATGGTTCCACAGTATCAGCCAGTGTTTACCGGTGTCCAACAACACTGTCGTTTCTGGTCTAATGGGCTGCATTTAGATCAGCGCTACCGCGACGAGTGTACGCGCCACCAAATTACTAAGGCTTTCTTAAAGCCACTTTCTTTATTCATGCATAGATATCAATCTCATTTGCAGAGTTGACTATTTTCGTGAGCTGACGATATAAAAAATATTTATTTCGTTGCCATCATGCAGCTTCTAGCTTTTTTTGGCCATAACTCCAATTTTCGATTATTTGTCGCTCTCTCCATTTGGAGGAACGCTCAGTCTACTTCTATTTTTACAGCTATAATTGTTTCTTTCCAGGATATGAACTATCGCTGCGTGAAATTAGACCAATATCTCTGTGACTACTTTAATAAGATCTTTTTGTGACAAATGATTTTTTTTCTTCAGTACATGAACTAAATTTTACTCTAAAAAATTTGTTGTCCAACCAGTTCGGTTTAAATTGGTGTACAATTTTCATTTATTGTACCTGTCCCGGGTGGATGAGTACCTATGGCATTGCGCTGCTAAGAACGAGGTTGCGGGCTCGATTGCCAGCCGCGGCGGCAATCATTCCTCTCGGGGCGTAGTTCAAAAGCGCTCGTTTAGTTAGGTTCATGTGCACGTTAGAGAACCCCAAGTGGTAGAAGTTAATCCGTAAGCACCTTCTACGGATTAGAGAGTGCTTACGGAAAGGGTGTTCTTTTTTCCTCAGGGGGGGGGGGGGGAGGGTGATATGTGCGGTTCCGCACAAAACGATCAACTTTTATTTACTGCAAACGCAGTAAACATTAAGCTCATTTTGGTGCACCAATATTGTTTTTGTGCTGCCAATACGGTGTGTTAATTAAGCCTCGTCCAAGCTAAGGAAGCGAAATTTTTAATCCCGTAAGAACTCCATATTATACTGGGAAAAAAATTCATATTTCATTTTGTAGGATGTCCAACCTTCACCGGTTTATGATAACAAGCATTTAAAATACTT
Source organism: Dermacentor variabilis (assembly GCF_050947875.1). NCBI lineage: Eukaryota > Metazoa > Arthropoda > Arachnida > Ixodida > Ixodidae > Dermacentor > Dermacentor variabilis. The sequence continues at coordinate 265,861,941 of NC_134568.1, read as the reverse complement.
TGAATACAACACTCTCCTCTTGAAATTCAATGAAGTGATTTAGGCTGAGGCATCGGTACGACGGCTAGAACGTTATAAAATTATGCTGCAAAGCACAGGTCCGATTCCCCGCTATAAAATAGAATAGACTAGAATAGAATATGTATTTTCTATAAGCGTTATCCTGGTGGTAGAAATTATTTCATTAAGTATTAGTAACACAATAAAGAATCATTCTAATAACTGAACAAATTAATACAGGTGAACAATATTGAATTCCATGCGACCGTTATTAATCCGTAAACCACGCTTGCGAAGTCCTGCATACTGTGTTAGTAGTTTTGGTCCGTAAACATTGTTGTCTTGCGTTGACACAGATTAAAGCTGTGTGTAGCGATTTACTCAAAGCAATGGCTCCTTTGACAACTTATTAGTGGGGACTTGCTGTTATTATGGTTCATCCATCGTAAGCCTTTGACTGTTGCATTTTTGTAGTGCTGGGCTTTGTTGTATTGGTAAGAAACAAATGTGAAGTCACACAATTTGTTGTTTTCTTTAATCAGACTAATGCAGCAGCAAATACTCACAAAATGTTCCTTTATCAACTCCGTGAGGCGTTCTTTAGTTTCACGCAAAATAGCCTCTAAATTATTTCCTGTGTTGCGTACTACGATCCTTCCATCTTTAAGTGTAAAGGCACGCATAATACTCTTACAGAGTGACCCTCAAATTTTCAGCGTCATGATTTTCTCATTGGTTAATCAAAGCACCACTGGAAGCTACCATAGTTATATATTAGAGATTCTATTGTTTATGTATCAGTCAGTGAACAATGAGAAAGGTAATATGACATTCGGGGAGCGCGATTTGTGATGTCACATTCAGTTGAATATAGTTAAGTGGGAATTCCTATTCGACGCCAGCTTTTTTTTTCCTGCTTCAAGACAGGTTCAAGATCTGTGCGGAGAATGTATCATCACATACACACAGTGACTACGTCACAATACGTCTCGCTAGCCCTTTCGCTAGATCATGGTGTAATCAGTAGTGTAACTGTGCAGCATCCTATGTTAGCCCCGTGAATTTTCCCGAGGAACCGTGCGAATAGGCAGACCGTAGTTCGGGGAAAGCCTCTTTGGCTTTAGTGCAGTAACAGCTCTTCTGGAAACTTTGTTATTAACTCTCTATCTATGTCACGTTACTTCGCCGCGCTCAGTGTAGCCTGTGCACATATCCGCATTTAGCTGCTCGCTTCTCTCAAATTGTTCAAATATTTGTCCAGCAAAACACTTTATACAGCCTGCGAAGCTAGTGAATGCATTCATTACGAAGTTATGGTGGACATGAGCTACATATTCACAATTGTCATGTCCCACCGACCGCTATATTAGGGTTACAGGTTTCTATTGTATATACCGTAAGGCAGCCCAGGTGTTAAACAATTCGAAACTGATTACATTATTGTGCGCTGTTTTAATTATATATAAAGCACGCTTTGTTGCTTCACCTTTTGAAGTTCCTAGTCGCTTTTGCATTCATCAAATGGCGAAAGTCTAGCCACTGTTTAGTCTCCAGGTTTGGTACTTCCCAATACGCGCAAGGTTGCAACGACGCACATCACACACAAAGGAAGTTAGACATTTACAAAGTAGAAAAAAAATAGCTGTCACACCACGTGTTGAACTTTGTAGACATCCTTGTCTCTGAAAAATGGCCATTTGTGCGCACAAAACAAATTTATTCACAATATTTTACGCAATCGAAGGTTGGCAGCCTCACGAAGTTCCGATCTCATGAGGTTGACGTCAACCTCAATTTGACCTCAATTTCAGAAAGTGAGGTCAAGTTAAGGTGTGAGGTTGGCGACGGCTAAAAATTCTCTAAGAGAGCCCAATAATGCTTACCTCAACCCTTCTTTAGTTTGAGGTTGAACGTGATATAATTCTTAGTGATGTGGATTTCTGCGGTTGAACATTGTCCCTGCTGCTTGTGTGCATGCATTCTCATTCTTGAACGCATTAGTCAACGGTAGTTCTAGACTTTCTTCTGATGCAAATATTTAAAATGAAAAGTGAAAATCACCGAAATACACATTGTCACAACGTACGCAAGCAAGAAGACAATGGCATGAGGCCCCAGCCTCTTCCCGTCGTATTCTCGTTTGCATACGTTGTGTTTTTCACTGGTCACCTTTCAATCATGACTAAGTGGCACTGCTCGCGGCCCTGTTGAAATTCTTACGTGGTTAGAAATAAGTCCAGATATTTCTATAGTTCACCTAAGCATTAAAACACCTTGACATAGCATGTTTCCCAGTTAAAATCTACTGAACAACTTTTCATGAAGCATTTTACTATTTAATTTGCCGTATCAAGGCTTTGAGCCTACTATATCGGAGGCATCAGAATATGTTTGTGCAGGTTTATGCACATTATGCGTTGCACAGGTTATGCATTGAGTGCTTGACTTCGAACTCAAGAAATGAGCTTAAGTCTGAAGACCTGACCTCGAAATAATCAGGTTGACATGATGATGACGGTGGCCGCTGAAGGGTTAGAGGAGAACCCGAATGCACCTTAACGTCATGCGACGAGGCTGAGGTCGAGTGAGGTCGTCAGATATGATTGCAGGTTGAGGTGAGGTCAAGCACTGGGAGGTTGTTTGCCCAGCTGTTCTATAGTTAAATTCGTTTCTCTCTTGTCCAGTCGCAAAGAAGTCCACGTCGCAAGGTGCCTTAGTAACCTTAAGGATGCACACCCATTACCAATAATAAGCGTGTATATGACAAGGAAGGAAGTAATAAATGTCCATTTCTGAACACAAATGCCAATATTTTGTGCGCCTACCTAGCACATGCTTCAAGCATTGACTGTCATCCAAAACACTACAGAATATCAAAAACAACTAGCACTTTGACTGTTCTTTTATGTTAGCGCGTCCAAGCTTAGTTTTTTTTATGTGTTTCTTGCAGCATGGGCCAGCCAGATTCCCTGCTGACTATTGACGTTTCCTTCCTGGTGCGTCGACAGTCTGCTCTGGGCAATGAGTCGGCTCTGGTTAGACTTGTGACACTTTAAATGCGTTGCTCCACGTGCTCCAAGTCATTTATAATTGTATTTGACGAGGTATCACTCGTAACTAGAAGAATAATCAAGGCTCTTCACATGGGACAAAATGTTCTGGCTTGAGAACGTCCTATGCACTTAAAGAAATGGGCCAAGGCGCTCGCAAGTCCACAATTACCTCACACACCAACCAGCGGCACTGCCATTAAAACCAGTGCGGCTGAGAGCAGTGGGCGTGGTGCAGGCAGATCGTTGTGACGTCTTGACAAAGACGTAATGAGAAGCGCACCATGGACGTGAGAGGTGTGTTGCTGTTATGGATACTACAAAGTATCCGCATCGCGCAGCGGAGAAAAGAGGAAAAGGACATTTTGGCATTGATGTTTCCTTTTATTGCTTGATTTTGTTTTTTGTTTTTTTTTACACCATGACACTCATCTCCTGGAAAGCAGTGTCAGTAACGTAAATGTCCTCATGCAGCGCACACGCACACCTTTTACGAAAAGCTGACAGGATTTAATATTTGTCCAGTCTCTTAAAACGCACCACCCAGGCAAGAAGGTATGTACAGGCATTTAAAAGCGAACTGAAACACATACATGTCGTCCAGAACAAGCTGTCCTGAATATTTTGAAGAAGACAGTATAATAGCGGGAATAATATTATATTCATTCTTTATGAGAGGAAGCATTGATCTTGAGGTATCCTCACTGGCGAAGCAGGTGCGCTTTTCGCAGGGCGCTGGCGGGGCAGATGTTAGCCCCGCACGAGAAGAGGAGACTTCGAATTAATGATGAACGAAAAATCATGCACTCCTGCTTCTTCAGTGGAACACAGTGGTAGCGCTTACATAGGGAATATTTACACGAGTTTATATGTACGTGTGGGTTTTATACAATTACATACATGCACAAGTTCATATAACAGCGTGGAAATTTCTCGGACATAAAACAACTTGAAATAAAAACAAATTAAGCTTTTCTTTTTCTTTGCACACACATATTAATATACAGTCTTACTTATCACAGTAGAAAATAGCGTGCGTTTCCCCCATTGTCGCATCAAAACTACTGATGAGCTTAAAGCGGGAACCACGCCCCAACACAAGTGGTTTGATTTGACATAAAAATAAAAGCGCAATAGTAATGCGGCGTATTTTTGAAAACATTGCACATCACTCTTCTCTACTCGTTTACTGCAACAAGCGTCTTCGCATCACGCACGCAGATATTTGTTTTATGATTTGAAGTATGACTGGTGAGGGAAAAACGGAACTGCTCTAAGTTGCAACGAGATAGATAATGCATGGATTAGTACCAGACCACTTGCCATATTAAGGAGGCCCTAGGACCGAGATGCCTATTGATTCAGTGCTTGTTGGCTGTCGAGTTTGCACTAAAAAAGTAAGGACTAAGCAACTCATTCTTACGGTCACTGCATTTCTTTTGGCTTGATTCTTTATGGTGGCGCTTGTGTACCTTCTTTTCGGGTTCTGTAAAGGCTTTGTCGTGGCGGATTCCCACAGTTAGCTGTCTCCGTCATAACATTATTGCACAATCTTAAATGGTTAAGATAATGTTTTAGTCGCTAAGGCAGTGTCTACATTGATTCCAGGAACTATATCTTACTTTACAAACCAGGGTTTTCGGGTTGGTACACGCTGGATAAACGCCCTCTAGAAACGCACAGGTTGTAGTCGAACGTTGCAACAGGGATCAAAAGACCAGTAAGGTGGCTCACGGTTGATTATTTTGCTGTCAGTATAGGCATGAAATTATAATGGCGCAGACGGTATCAAGGTTCAGAAAAGGATATCAAGGGCTTTGACAACATTGGCGCATATTGCACACGCAGTAACAAGACTTTTTTCAAGCTTATTGTAACCTCGTCTAACAACACCGCAAGCACTGGTGTCCAGGTTGCACTCTGATGGCAAAGGTCACTCACTGCATCGAAGGTGCTGGTCAGTTAAACCACCGTGCCCGGTTTCCCCCGCTTCGAAAGGACTTTTACACGTAACTGAAATTTTCACATAGATAACCAAAATGCATGACAGAACATCGTGTTATGTCACTCGTGAGTACAACACTGTAGTGCTTATTCGCACATGAAGGGATGAAAAAAGATGCTTAGGGCTAATGGCAGTCTGCCTTGTTCCCTAATTGTTAAAGCAGAGGCGCGCCAACAGTGTAGAATATTACTTGTACAAAAGTAATACAATATGAGGTGTTCCCTTGTCGTGGTCAGAACTGTTAAGTATCATGTATATGCAAGAATGTTCCTTGTTAAGCGTGGGGATAACGAGTTAATACACACAATTTTAACAACTCAGATTAGGAATGACAGCCATATCTCCTGTCCAGTAAATATGACTATTGAATCGTAAATATGCACTACACACGAGATCTAATGCCTTGGTTTAAAGCAACCCTGCGGAATACAACCCTTCGTTTTCGTAGCCTTCACGTACGCAAACAAGACTAGAAAACACAACTGTTTCTCCATTTCTTTGTCATAGTCGACACCGCATACAAAAGGAAGGAGTACACGTGCTAGTAGATATAATTGCACTGCCCTTACTACTTCATCATCCACAAATAACTGCGCCGCACTCATAGGGTGTATCTCAAGAAGTACGAGCAAACCAGAATTGTAGCGGAGTCACGATGACAGCGACACTATCACCTTTTGACCACGACTAGCATTTACTCTAACCACCGGCATGAAGAAATAATATTAAACGAAACAAAATGTTCGGCATGGGGCCGCGCGCGCCGCAGGGAGAGCGTGTCCTCGAGAACACAAGCGGCAGGACGCGTGAGTGCGGTGTGACAGAACATTGCGCGCCTGGACTAACGCCGCGTGTATCCGCGGAGCGCCAGGGTTCGGCGCTGGGGCAACGGCGTGACAGCGGGGAGGAGACAGCGCAGCGACCCGGGCCACGACCCGGCGCCGGTGCGGCGTCCCCTACCCGCGACTTGGCACGCGCGACTGTCGGCGATCAAGGGGGCAAATGCGTACGGCCATGCGGAGCCTTTCGTACCTGTTGATAGCAAACTGGCCGGCGTCCCGGGAGCCGCCCACCTGGAGGCCCATGCTCTAGAACGCGAACCTCGTTGAACTTTGAGCGGCGGCGGGCAAGACAAGGGACAAGCAAAGCAAGCGCAAGCGGGGTAGTCGTCAGCGGCTGGGAGCCGCCTTTCGTACAGTCTATGGGGGTGCGCGCCGGCTGGGGCATCAGGCCAGGCGACGGCGCACTGTTCGTCGGCGGTGTGGCTGCCGCCTTTCGTACAGTCTCTTTCAGTTGCGCGGCGGCCACTTGGCGGAACCGCCCGTGCGGGCCGGCCCGAGTCACATGAGGAAGTCCGGCGAGCCGGGCCCGAGTCCGTGGGGTGGCGGCGGCAGCTGCTGCTGCTGTGGCGGCGGCTGCTGAGCGCGGGCGCGGGCGGCGGCGCCCAGCTGCTGCTTGTAGAAGTCGCGTTCTTGGCAGGCGCGTTCCAGCTCCTGACGCAAACGGTTGGCCTCGGCCTGAAGGATGCGGTTCCTGCTTTCCAGCTCGTGCCTCTGCGCCAGGCGCTTGGTCCGGCAGTTCTGCGCGTAGCCGCGGTTCTTGAGCGTCCGACGTTTCTGCTTGAGGCGAACCACTTCTTCGCGGGGGAACCCGTGGAGTCGCTTGTTGAGTTCGCGCACAGACAGCGTGATCAGCTGGTCGTCGTCCAAGATGTCCCGCATGGGCAGCGACGGGATCATCGGGGGCCGTGGGCCCTCCAGGTCGCGGCGCAGCTGCATCCACTCGAGGTCCCCCTGCGGCCGCAGGTCCAGCGGCTCCTGGTGTCCGAAGCGCACGTGCGCTTGGTGCGGCGCCTGATGTGGCGCCGGCGGCGGTGGCGGCTGCGACAGCCACATCATGCTGTCGTCCGGCATGCAGGCGCCGAACTCGGGCGATGCCGGGCAGGCGGTCGAGCCGGGCGGCGTGTCCGGCGGTGTGCCCGGCGTACTGCCGACCAGCGGCCGGCGCAAATGCTCGAGCTGTTGTAGCTCGGGCTGAAGCGCCGCGTACTTGGCGCCCATCTCTTGTTTGACGACCTCCTCGAGGTTCTCCAGGTCGAAGCTGTACTCGTCGCCCGCCATGGCGTCTTCATCGAGGGACGAACTCAAAGACGAGCCCGACGGCGACGGCGTGGCCGCCGCCGCGCCGCCCTGCTGAAAGTACAGGCAGGCAGGGTCCGGGGGCGCGCCGCCGAGCCACGCTGCCACCGCGGCCTCGCCCGCTTCACCCGCGTACAGGGCCACACTTGCGCCGCGCGCTCCGGCTCGGGCTCACAAGACTCCGCTCGCGGCGCGCTCCACACACGACTTGCGCTCCAAAGAGCTCGGCCCCCGCCGGCTTGCCCCACATATTTATGAGCGCCAGCGCCGCTGCACTTTGCGCCAATCGACAGCCGCGGCGCGCGTGACGTCAGCACGCGCCAGCCGCTAGGCCACGGCCCCCTCTCGCCCCGTCCCGAGTCTTAAGTTCTCGCCACGGTCCCGCAGCCCCGGTGAGTCGACGCTGCTCGCACGTGCGCCGCCGGCCGGCGCTGTTTGCGCACCCCGCAAACAGCGCCCGGTCGGCGCACAGGTGCCCGGGCTCTCTTCTCCTCCTCGCTCGGCCGCGTGGGAGCGGGCGAATAAACCGCCTTGCGACTGGTTAGCCTTCTTTAAAAACTCTGCATGCAGGTGTCCGCTTCCATTTGTTTTTTTACCCTTGCTTGCTCTGACACGCACGAGTTCCTGTTTGTATAACTCCGTGTTAATTAAGGCATAAAGACAATGGCAGAAAAGAAAAAGGCAAGACTAAAGTAGCAAACCGCTGTTGCGTAGCTGCACTTTCTTTTTAAAACCCACAGCTTACCTTAGCTCCCTCCTCCGGTCTCTGAAGCAACGGAACATTCGTCGCACAGACGGCTCTCTATTCCTCGTTTTTCTGGTGCTCGCTCGTTGACTCTTCCTCGAATCAAGTGGGGCGCTATAACGTCGCGCTTCTATCTTATCATGCCCCGGTAAAATTGTTGCCGTCTTATGTTACAAAGGCGTATCATATTTGCATATATAACTAGATATCGCCGAGTTCTTGCAAAACGTACCCTTGTGCACGCCTTATCACAACAGGACCTTCTGCACGATATCAAAGGACGTATGCAAATATGACGCCACCGCAGCCGGCATACTTAGGCTTGTCGTCGAGCCTGTAGCTCTTCTGCCTGCGTGTCCACGAAGCGCCCTCGCTGCAGGTCTTTCCCGTACGGCATCTTAAGTGCTTTTTATTTAGCGACGCAGAGGAGTAAAGTTCCGTAAGTATTATTCAGAGTTCTTGAACAACGCTTATGGCTCCTTTTGAGGCTAGAAACAACACCAGTACGTTTTAATGAACTACCATGTTCAGTGAATAAGAGGTGAAGTTAAGAAAGGGTCTCAGAATTGTATATGAGCGGCTTGTGCTACTCGTAGTTCAGTTAATGATACGATTAATGCAACCCATACTTTCCACTGAGATGTGAACGTAAGAAGTAATAGCGTTGTCGTATGAAATAAACGTATCAGCTTGTACTGTGAGACAATGCATTGCGGAACACACGCGATGTTTGTATAATGTAGGTCAGAAGACATGACACCTGAAGCCTACGCACAATGTGAGAACGGCATGTATTCGCACACATCACTGCTTTTTTTGTACACGTTTTCAGAAGCGCAAGCCCGCGTCGATATGAAATATTGAAACGGTATATCCTTATCATCACCACAACAAATGCAGCGAAAAAACCACGTGAGTGGAATTTTCAGTGGAATTTTACCTGCTAATGCATGAAGAAATCTACTGTGTTAAAGCTCAGTATTTCATGCATGCATACTCAAGACTGATACACCTCCAGCAAACGGCGCATTAGGTCACAGAACATTCGGTCACTGCCTACGAGAGACCCGAACAAAGGCCACCATGGAAAGACGTAAACGAAAATACAGTGAAACATGCATGTACTAGAGCAGGCTTGAAGAGGTTAGCCTTATCTGAGTTTATATTGTTCTTGTGTTTTCAAAAAGCATCTGCGTACAAAACGGAGCGACCATGCTTCCTGAATGGCGAGAATGACTGCGTTGTTTTTTCGTTAAATTATTTGAAAATCCTATCAGTTTCAAATAGAACCGTGTTCCTATCAGTACCCGAGATGAGGATCTCATCGTGTATTCGCATACCCTTTATTCACTGCGCCAAGTGAACCAATGATCCAACACTGCGAGTCGGCCTAGCTGGAATTGATTCATCGCGAAACTTTGTGCTACACAAGCGGGGACAAAGAAAGGCACAGAAGGACGAGCGCTCGTCCTTGTCTATCTTTCTTTGTCCCCGTTTGTTTAGCGTGGTTTCACGATGAACAATGATCCAAATTGCAATGATATTCCGAAATTCAACTAAGAGCTTCCTCAAGCCACGAAAAAGTGTTAATCTCTGTCTCATACATATTGTTTTCACTTGGAGCAATTTATATAACAGGAAAGCAAGTTAGCTTTGACCTATTAAAGTCGTGCCTTCCCTCGTGACTATACGTGAAGCGGTTGGTTACCACTTCATACTGACCACAAGAAGCTGAAGCGTTGTAGATCATGGTGAGCACGGAGGTTTGCTGTTGAAGAAATTGCCAATGAAAATACTGAGGGTTCTCTGAAAACAGCCGAGCATCCCCAAAGCATCCCCAAAGCAAGCAATTAAAGCATCCCCAAAGCAAACCTATATATGGGGCTTAGAATCACGTAATAGTTAAATGTCTCACTCTTCAATCCAATTGTTTTGGTTATTCAGGCTTCACCTCTTCGTTCGGCATTTCGTCTGTATTTCGGCACAGTGCACCTGTACACTTTTCTTTCTCGTCTCCTGTTTAACAAAGTCATGCGCTCTACACTTTTGCACTCATTTTGGACCATCAAGCTAATAATTCACGTGCTATGGCTATCTAATGTTGAAATAAACAGCAAAATCCCCTTTCTTGCTTTCTCGTAGGTGATCACACCAACGCAAAATGAGGAACAGTTGAAAAATTAGTGGCTGAACAGGGGAATCATGCGCTGGGGCAATCATTGATGTGAATCTTACGCTGCAACAACAGTTAAGTTCAGACAGTTGAATATATTTGGCCACCTTCACAACATGTCCTGGCGAAGCGTGGAACCCGCAATTTTACAAGTTCACGTACTCAAGAGCCGCGGCCGCGACGACATAGGCACTTCTAACTTCTGTGTCGACTTGTATCCGACGGTTCTGGATCCAGTATATGCGGAGGCAGCGTTGTGGCCTCGCTTCGTTATACTGTATTACGCTTGCAGACACGGGGCCGAAATTACAAAGCTTTATGTTCGCAAGTGATGTTTGTTATTGGCCGTCCACCTTCGCTGATGATATGTCCATCGTCACGATTGGCTTATATCTATCTTCTTTACGAACAGTTCAATGGCGTAAGTAATTTATTACGGTTTTCGTTCCGTATATCGTTCAACTGTTGTAGCAGCAAAACTGGTCCCTCTGGTAGCAGCGTGCTAGAATACCGATTAGTTAGTGAATATTCTACCTATTGAAGCATGGACTATTATGGACAAATAAAACGCGAACAAGAAAATTCATTCGAGAGCAACAGATCTGGGGCTGAATTCACAAAGCGTTTCGTTTGTAAGTGCTCTTTGCTATTGGTCGACCGTCTTGGTTAATCATATGTCCAGAACCAGCAGTATTCGTAAAATACTCTTACGGTATAATACTTGCGAGAAAATTTCGGCTAATGCAGAAGCTGGACATATAGCGAAGGCGACCGTCTAACGGCAAAGAACACTTACGTACGAAAAGCTTTGTGAATATGGGCCCTCGAAAATTGTGATTAAGACGGCGGATACGTCAGCGTGCTTGATTTCGATGAGCGATACACCGGTCTTTGTGGAGAAAAACGAAGTCAGACATTGTATGCAACCATTTATAACATAGCTTAGATCCTCGTATTAGATCTGGATACACAACCGGCGGTGTCGTTGTGGGCTCGTTGCGTTCACACACTCGGGGTCAAATTCACATAGCTTTTCGTTTATAAGTGCTCTTGGCCATTGGCTGACTGCCTTATCTAATAAGATGCCCAGCATCACGGCTGGCTGGTGTTCACTCTTACGAACAAATCTAGCGTAAAAGTTGTTGTTTTTTTCTGGGTACGGGCGCTGCTTGGCATTTCATTACTGCTACCGCATCAAAAGAAGCATCAGCCTGCAAGTTACGCATAGGCTTTATTCTTCACGTGCATTCATAGACAAACGTGCCACCTACAGTGTCTGAAAGAAATCGTAATGTCAATGTCGCCGTCTTCGACGATGACAGCGATGTCTACGGCATAGGACAATGAAGACACGAGACGGCGACGACGGCTGCACGATAGCTCGCATGTCACACACCAGTCACCTAATCAGTGCGCACAAAAAGAATATTTGAAAATGTGACTGCAGGGTGTGGGCAAATGCACCTTTATTTTCGGGCGACTTCTTCTGTCGTGTCGACAGGGCGACAATTTTTAGGCACGTCGTGGATGGCAAAATCGGAAGACGAATAAAACCATAACGGCTAACGTTCTAAAACCTAATTATTTATAAACGCATTCTGGTCTATAGACTCAATGGCTCTTCAATCATCTTGAAATGGCCTCTCGTTTCAACTTGCGCTCAAATGGATAGAATTGGACGCAAATTGCAACCTCTGCATAATATTTAGAAGTTGCAAGTTGCGTGCAATTTTGTTGTTTTTCCTTTAGTCAAGTTCCTCAACTCACAATTAGTGTAAAACTTTAACGCGTGCATGGCTCTGCAATTTAAGGTTTCTCTTGGTTTTACTGGTAATCCAGCATAAACCTAACCGTTTAACATTTCGCGCAGACCTCTCAAAAGTGTGGCGTTTTATTTAAACTTTTCATGCCACAGATTGTGCTTCGAAAGAAAAGCGTCATTCTAAGACGAACATAAATATTTCTGTGCTCTGCTATAAAATCTCGGGATTGAATTAGCCTCACTGTAGCCTACTAAAAGTAAACAATGATAATAAGTGTCTATTTCTTGTTTTATTCGTGTATAATGAGCTACCATGGCCCGCTTCGAAGAAAGTTTAGCAAATAGAAGTGTGACTGAAACTTTGCAACCTGTTGCTGAGTGAAAACGAAGAAAACAACACAGCTTCAAAATATCATTGTTCTTAATCGCGCAGTAAAGCTTTCACAGTCTGGCGATGATTAAGGGTCGCACAGGGACGCGCGTGGGTGCGTGCGCGTGTGTGTTTGTGCGTGTTGTTACGTCTAAACACCACAAAGGCGTTAATTGCACGTTTTCCACGTGTCAAACCACCGCCCATCCTTTAGCACCTATCCAGACATCAACGCAACGTGGATACCGAATGTTGAAGGGCCCCACGAAAGGCACTCACCCCGCCTTTTACTTGGCAGCCTGAGCAAAGGATAAAAAAGAGAGGAACAACGACGACAATTTGGGAGTAACAGTTATTTAGACGTTTAACGCAAGTGAAACTACCACCCATCCATCAGCGCTTATCCAGAGGTCAACGCCGCGCGGACATCAACTCTTGACGGGTCACGCAAAAAGCCCTCAGCCCGCCCTTTACCTGTCAGCCTGAGCGAAGGAGGAAAAGGAAGGGAACAACGTCGACGACCTGAGAGACGCAGGTTGCTTTCTTGCTACATATTCCAAACCAGTCTCTTCGGAGGCGGAGTTACTGCAGGTTATGGCGAGCATGGGCGTGGTATCGCAACGTAGTCAACGATGGTGATTTGCTGCTGGACGGTTTTCAGATTCGCCTAGAGAAGACGACGGTAATCAAGCAGACACTTTTCGAAAGTGTGGGGAGAGGGTCCTGATGTGAAATGAGCCGTTTAGCTTCCTCCTGCATGGAGTGGGGTTGCTTACTGAAGCCGTGTAACTAAGCTAAATAAACCTTTTTTCCTTCATTTTCTACAACCTGACGTAGTAGTCGATGGGCTTGGTGCATTCTATGCCCTGAACCCGCAACAGTGTGTGTGCTTCGAGACAGACCCAAACTGTGCGGCAAAATGCCTTGGCGTTCCAGTTAAATTTGTCCTGCGTTGCTTAGGAAAGCATTTTGTCCAAAAAGTAAGCAGTACAGTAGCACATTTGGCCGGAGCTTTTACTGTGCTTATCTGAATACTATAGGTTTTTAAATACGTTCCAAGAGAACATGCCTTGAGAACTCACAGCCTTCTTTTCGTAACTTGCAATTTTTGCCCTGTATTGATTAGTTTAAAGGTCCATTAGTAAAATATTATTATTTTTTATAAATTTCTGTTCAGAGTGCAAGTAATTTCGGCCTATTTTAGTGATTCAGCTCAGCGAGTAGAATTCTGTTATCTATGACAGCCAGTTTTGTTTGTGTGCTTTAGTTCTGTCGACATTAAAATGAAACTCCTGCAGCATAGCCGCCACCGTAGCCCAATTGATAGAACATCACACGCTGTCGTGTCTGGCGGTCCCTCAGAGAGGAGGATACCTCACCAGCGACACGCAGCTCTCACAGGGTGCTGTTTTGCTTAACGATTCCCCAGAACAAAGGATGCCTCACCAGCGACACGTAGCTGTCACGGGTACTGTTCTGATTGGCGATTCCCCAGAACAAAGGATGCCTCACCAGCGACACGCAGCTCTCACAGGGTACTGTATTGCTTAACGATTCCCCAGAACAAAGGGTGCCTCACCAGCGACACGCAGCTGTCACGGGCGCTGTTTTGTTTGGCGATTCCCCAGAACAAAGGATGCCTCACCAGCGACACGCAGCTGTCACGCGTGCTGTTTTGCTTAACGATTCCCCAGAACAAAGGATGCCTCACCAGCGACACGCAGCTGTCACGCGTGCTGTTTTGCTTGGTGATTCTCCAGAACAAAGGATGCCTCACCAGCGACACGCACCTGTCACGGGTGCTGTTGTGCTTGGTGATTCTCCAGAACAAAGGATGCCTCACCAGCGACACGCAGCTGTCACGGGTGCTGTTGTGCTTGGCAATTCCCCAAAACATAGGATGCCTCACCAGCGACACGCAGCTGTCACGGGTGCTGTTGTGCTTGGCAATTCCCCAAAACATAGGATGCCTCACCAGCGACACGCAGCTGTCGCGGGCACTGTTTTGTTTGGCGATTCCCCAGAACAAAGGATGCCTCACCAGCGACACGCAGCTGTCACGCGTGCTGTTTTGCTTGGTGATTCTTCAGAACAAAGGATGCCTCACCAGCGATACGCAGCTGTCACGCGTGCTGTTGTGCTTGGCAATTCCCCAAAACATAGGATGCCTCACCAGCGACACGCAGCTGTCACGGGTACTGTTGTGCTTGGCAATTCCCCAAAACATAGGATGCCTCACCAGCGACACGCAGCTGTCACGCGTGCTGTTTTGCTTGGTGATTCCCCAAAACAAAGGATGCCTCACCAGCGACACGCAGCTGTCACGTGTGCTGTTGTGATTGGCAATTCCCCAAAACATAGGATGCCTCACCAGCGACACGCAGCTGTCACGGGCGCTGTTTTGTTTGGCGATTCCCCAGAACAAAGGATGCCTCACCAGCGACACGCAGCTGTCACTGGTGATTCTCCAGAGCAAAGGATGCTCCACTAGCGACATGCAGCTGTCACGGTTGATGTTCACGACTTCAAGGCTGCTCGCTTCAAGACAACAACGTTGCCCCCCCCCCCCCGCCCGTCACGAAGAGGCCACTGATCGATGACGGGTCATCGTTGAAAACTCCCGGGGAAAGCGTCGACTGCAGGTTCAGTTTGCCACGTGGTTCCCTCGTGTTTGCCACGTTGCAGACACGAGCAGCACGTTGCAGACCCGTGAGGGGCCATAGAGGCGGTGAACGATTCGGAGCTTGTGATTGGCCAGTCAATTCCCTCAACGAGAGAAAGAGGGAAGCAAAGGGAATGAAAATCGGATCCGGACGGCTGTGAAGGGAAGACGCTCGGACATGCAAAGACGCTAGCATGTAGGTGCTCCGATAGTTGAAGCCGTCTTGTAAAACTGAACCATGTACCTTTTTTTAATATAATCTTTTTTTTTTTCATTCTCTTCAACGTCGCTCGGAGCCCTTCTTTCTCCCAGCACCTGGCACCGCACTATCCATGGAACATTCGTTGGTATCACGAACCCCCGATTTCACAACAACGCGCAGAGTTTGTGGGGTTGGTTGGCACCGGTGGTGAAGTCGTCTTTCCGTCAACTGTCTTTTGTATTTATCAAGTGTAAAAAGTTAGTTTATTCCCAGTCTGATTCTTAGTCTACCAATTGCACGATTCCATAAAAAAATCTCCCTTACTATTCTATCCGTTTACTACAGGGAGCAAAAAGGGGACGAAAGAAAAGGAAGTTAGCCAGTGTAATTACCCGCTGGTACTCTGTGCTGGGGAAAGGGGTAAATAGAATAAAATTAGAAAGAGGGAAAATTGAGAAAAATTCACACAGTAACGCGCTGCTACGCGCTACAACATTCAAAGACGGTCGCACAATTCAAAAGCACTTAAAGACTTCAACAGAGCCCTTAAGGCCTCGAGTGCCGAAACCCGTCCGGACCAGTGTCCTAGAACTTTTTCTTCTGTGAAGTGGCGCTTCTCCAGTTTTCGAGCGCGGCCACGAGTATTTTTCTTGACACATAGAAGGTGCTCGATCGTCTCCTCGCAGCCGCAGATGTCGCAAGTAGGGCTGTCGGCCATTCTAATGCGGAAGGAGTAGGCGTTCGTGAACGCCACGCCAAGCCACAGGCCGCACAGAAGTGTTGCTTCAGCTCGTGGTTACCCTGGTGGAAGACGGAGTTGCAGGCGTGGATCCGATCTGTGAAGACCTGCGTTGGTGAATTCACTGGGGTTCCACAGAGTCGGCGTAAGATTGCTTGCGAAGGAGCGAATACTTGTGGCTGCATCTGTTCTTACAGTGGTATTGCTATAATATGGCCACCATCGTGGGCCGATCGGGCAGTGTCATCCGCACTGTGATTTCTTAAAATTCTGCAGTGACG